>NC_050571.1:1182500-1520000 GCF_013265735.2 Oncorhynchus mykiss | reverse complement strand
TAAATCCCATGTACCCCTGGCATAGCACATCGCTGTCCAACGAATGAAAACATCTTATCTCCAAAACATAATTTTTTCAGGAAATGGAAAACCCCCTGAAACTTCAGAAGCTATTTAAATAATAATAATGGTCCTGTAGTTCTGTAAATGTTCAGAGAACACTGAGGTGGGTTAGTGCTTTCAATACGTTCAGAGAACACTGAGGGGGGTTACTGCTTTCAATACGTTCAGAGAACACTGAGGTGGGTTACTGCTTTCAATACGTTCAGAGAACACTGAGGTGGGTTACTGCTTTCAATACGTTCAGAGAACACTGAGGTGGGTTACTGCTTTCAATACGTTCAGAGAACACTGAGGGGAGTTACTGCTTTCAATACGTTCAGAGAACACTGAGGGGGGTTACTGCTTTCAATACGTTCAGAGAACACTGAGGTGGGTTACTGCTTTCAATACGTTCAGAGAACACTGAGGTGGGTTACTGCTTTCAATACGTTCAGAGAACACTGAGGTGGGTTACTGCTTTCAATACGTTCAGAGAACACTGAGGGGAGTTACTGCTTTCAATACGTTCAGAGAACACTGAGGGGGGTTACTGCTTTCAATACGTTCAGAGAACACTGAGGGGGGTTACTGCTTTCAATACGTTCAGAGAACACTGAGGTGGGTTACTGCTTTCAATACGTTCAGAGAACACTGAGGTGGGTTACTGCTTTCAATACGTTCAGAGAACACTGAGGGGAGTTACTGCTTTCAATACGTTCAGAGAACACTGAGGTGGGTTACTGCTTTCAATACGTTCAGAGAACACTGAGGTGGGTTACTGCTTTCAATACGTTCAGAGAACACTGAGGTGGGTTACTGCTTTCAATACGTTCAGAGAACACTGAGGTGGGTTACTGCTTTCAATACGTTCAGAGAACACTGAGGTGGGTTACTGCTTTCAATACGTTCAGAGAACACTGAGGTGGGTTACTGCTTTCAATACATGTACAAAAATGAAAAGTTCCAAGGTTCACATCTGACAGAGAAGTGGAGTTAACTATATGTGATTACAACCTAATTCCTATATAGTGCACTACTTTTGACCAGGGCCATTGGGCTATATAGGGAATAGCGTGCCATTTGGGACTCATCCAGTGTCTGAGATATCAATGTTTTGATAGAGAATGTTTAAGAGTCAAATACAACACAATGTTATGTAATAAATGGTAGAATGAAGTGGTGCTGACCCCCTTTAACATCTCATATGTAATGGTAGAATGAAGTGGTGCTGACCCCCTTTAACATCTCATATGGAATGGTAGAATGAAGTGGTGCTGACCCCCTTTAACATCTCATATGGAATGGTAGAATGAAGTGGTGCTGACCCCCTTTAACATCTCATATGGAATGGTAGAATGAAGTGGTGCTGACCCCCTTTAACATCTCATATGGAATGGTAGAATGTAGTGGTGCTGACCCCCTTTAACATCTCATATGGAATGGTGGAATGAAGTGGTGCTGACCCCCTTTAACATCTCATATGAAATGGTAGAATGAAGTGGTGCTGACCCCCTTTAACATCTCATATGGAATGGTAGAATGAAGTGGTGCTGACCCCCTTTAACATCTCATATGGAATGGTGGAATGAAGTGGTGCTGACCCCCTTTAACATCTCATATGAAATGGTAGAATGAAGTGGTGCTGACCCCCTTTAACATCTCATATGGAATGGTAGAATGAAGTGGTGCTGACCCCCTTTAACATCTCATATGGAATGGTGGAATGAAGTGGTGCTGACCCCCTTTAACATCTCATATGGAATGGTAGAATGAAGTAGTGCTGACCCCCTTTAACATCTCATATGGAATGGTGGAATGAAGTGGAGCTGACCCCCTTTAACATCTCATATGGAATGGTAGGATGAAGTGGTGCTGACCCCCTTTAACATCTCATATGGAATGGTAGAATGAAGTGGTGCTGACCCCCTTTAACATCTCATATGGAATGGTAGAATGAAGTGGTGCTGACCCCCTTTAACATCTCATATGGAATGGTGGAATGAAGTGGTGCTGACCCCCTTTAACATCTCATATGAAATGGTAGAATGAAGTGGTGCTGACCCCCCTTAACATCTCATATGGAATGGTAGAATGAAGTGGTGCTGACCCCCTTTAACATCTCATATGGAATGGTGGAATGAAGTGGTGCTGACCCCCTTTAACATCTCATATGGAATGGTAGAATGAAGTGGTGCTGACCCCCCTTAACATCTCATATGAAATGGTAGAATGAAGTGGTGCTGACCCCCCTTAACATCTCATATGGAATGGTAGAATGAAGTGGTGCTGACCCCCTTTACCATCTCATATGGAATGGTAGAATGAAGTGGTGCTGACCCCCTTTAACATCTCATATGGAATGGTAGAATGAAGTGGTGCTGACCCCCTTTAACATCTCATATGGAATGGTAGAATGAAGTGGTGCTGACCCCCTTTAACATCTCATATGGAATGGTAGAATGAAGTGGTGCTGACCCCCTTTAACATCTCATATGGAATGGCAATAGGAGTCGTAGCTGCTGGAAATGCTTTCATTGATTTCTACTAGTGTATATCCCAATTGTTTTTTTTCCTTTTGAAATGGTTGCATTGTGATGAGGTCGTGTCCTCTGAATCGATGCATGGCTGCAACACAACTCACTGCTGTCAGTAATACAACACCTTGAACGTCCTGATACAACATGACTATGGAATGAAGCACTCTGCTGTCTATCTGACATGATTACTCTGTGAGCAGCCAGCCAACCAGAGCATTCGATATTCATAAAGGATAAAGAAAACGAAACAGCCAATATCCGCTCTGTATTCTATACATCTATACTCTATAGTCTCTGTATTCTACACGGAACAAAAATATAAACTCAACATGTACAGTTTTGATCCCATGTTTCATGAGCTGAAATAAAAGATCCCAGAAATGTTCCAGACACACAAAAAGCTAATTTCTCTAAATGTTGTGCACACATTTGTTTACATCCCTGTTAGTGAACTTTTCTCATTTGCCAAGATAATCCATCCACCTGACAGGTGTGGCATATCAAGAAGCTGATTAAACAGCATGATCATTACACAGGTGCACCTTGTGCTGGGGACAATAAAAGTCCACCCTAAAATGTGCAGTTTTTTCACACAACAAAATTCCACAGATGTCTGTGGGGAGCATACAACCCTTTTGTGGGAAAATCTTATTCTGATTGGCTGGGCATGGCTCCCAAGTGGGTGGGCCTATAGCTGCGCCCCTGCCCAGTCATGTGAAATCCATAGATTAGAGCCTAATGAATCGATTTCAATTGACTGATTTCCTTATATGAACTGTAACTCAGTCAAATATTTGAGAATATTGCATGTTGCGTTTATATTGTTGTTCAGTATAAATATAAGACATAATCTTTACCTTTTGGCACATTGATTTTGAAGATTAAAATACTTATCATTTTTTTGCAGATAGTGCATGGAGCTGTACAACAACATAGACAAAAATACTCTGATAGTGGACGGAGCACTGTGAACATCTATAAATGTCTCGTTAGAACGACCAGCTCCTTTTTAAAACCTCCAGGAGAAACAGAACAGTAAAGAACAGGAGAATTACAAGCTCATTCCAAAATTAAGAAAATTAAGAAAATTAAGACAAAATGCTAATTTGATATGTTATCGATACAAAAATGGTCCCATCTTGTGTTGAAGATGTCTTGGTTTTATACAAGGGGAGGGGCTCAGAAGAGAGAGGGGTGTTATGGGGGGTTGTAGTTTTTCCTCTTGAACTGAGCCAGGCAGTGTCTATCTGAAGGACAGCGACAACAAGACGGCCATATTCTGCCTACGAAACAGAGGGGCGGGGGGAGGTTGAAGGTCACTGAAAGCATTTATTTACCTTCCTTCAGAAGGGAGATAAATACACAACTCGGGCCAGTAAGGTTCACTGAGATAATACACAACTTAGTCCAGCAAAGTTCACTGAGAAAATACACAAACAAAACACAGTTCCTACAAAAGATAAAACTGTTTTAAAGGCTTCATATTTTTTCTGACAAAAACTGAAACAACCAGGAAAGGAAAAACAAAGCAGAAACAAACAGCCATGGTAGTCTGTTTCAAACCTCAATACGTAGTTTGTAAAGAAGAACTACAAGAATGTTTCTCATGCAGATATTACGGTCCTCTTCAGGGGGGTAAAGGAAGTGGGGGAGTCTGGGTAATGTAGTCATTATGCAGCTCTAGCATTGCAGCATCAGTGGTGCTGGGAGAAGAGGGGGCGCTGAGCAGGTAGTAGGGGGGACGGGAGGCTGAGCAGGTAGTGAGGGGAGATAGGGGGGTGGGAGGAGGAAGGGGGGCTGAGAAGGTAGTGAGGGGAGATAGGGGGGTGGGAGGAGGAAGGGGGGCTGAGCAGGTAGTGGTGGGGACGGGAGGCTGAGCAGGTAGTGAGGGGAGATAGGGGGGTGGGAGGAGGAAGGGGGGCTAAGCAGGTAGTGGGGGGGACGGGAGGCTGAGCAGGTAGTGAGGGGAGATAGGGGGGTGGGAGTAGGAAGGGGGGCTGAGTAGGTAGTGGGGGGGACTTGAGGCTGAGCAGGTAGTGAGGGGAGATAGGGGGTGGGAGGAGGAAGGGGAGCTGAGCAGGTAGTGGACGGAGATAGGGGGTGGGAGGAGGAAGGGGAGCTGAGCAGGTAGTGGACGGAGATAGGGGGGTGGGAGGAGGAAGGGGAGCTGAGCAGGTAGTGGATGGAGGCAGGGGGGGGTGGGGTGGTAGGGGAGGGCAACAGCATCAGATAACAAAATATTACCTCAGTTTCTCAAAAGAGACCATGAGGGCCAAGTCCTTGTTTGGGTTCCTCTCCGCTCCCCCTCGCTTGCCCTTCACAGTCTCCATGTTTGGGAACTTGGCACTGGTCTTGTGACGGTACAGTTTTTTGTGCGTGGGGCCTGGGCTAATAGAGTTGGGTTTGTCGAACATGTTGCAGCCCAGAGCGAGCTGGGGGAAGATGGGGTGGGAGGTGTTAAACTTGGCCTGGTTCTTCCCCACCTTGCCCCTGGCCTTCCTGCCCCGTCCGACCCCCACGGAGCCTGCTCCCTTCTTGCCCCCCCTCCCCTGGAGGATGTGGAGGGTCTTCATGTTGAGGCTGTTGGTGTCGGGCGGCAGGTCGCCCTCCAGCGGGTCCCACTGAGGCTCCATGGACTCCATCATGAACCTCTGGACCTCCGCCATGCCGGACACAATGTTGGACAGGATGTTGGATGGCTCCTCAAACTCCTGCTGCTCCTTCCCTTCCCCCAGGCTGGTGTTCCCCTCCGACCAGCCCCTAGGCCCGGTACTGCTACCAGACCAGTCCCCAGTGCTACCGTGGCTGTGGGGCTGAAGGTTCACCTCCGCCTGCGCCTGGCCCTTGGCAGCCTTCCCCTCAAGCATGGCTTTGATCTTCTTAGAAGAGCGGCTCTGTCTAGGCATCTTCACCTTCTCTGTCTTGGATGCTCTGGGGGCCCGGCCTCTCTTAGGCCCCTGCTGTCCCCCTGCTGCCGCTGCAGCCTGTTTATAACCTGCTTTCCTCTTAGAGCGGGTGTTCTTCCCCCCCTCCCCCTCTCCGTTGAATGAGGGCTGCCCCTCCACCCCGTGCTGCTCCGCCTGCTGCATGATGTCACAGTTCCACTTCGCCTCCCTGCTGATGTCACATCCTGTCACCTGATCCTGGTACTCCGGGGCTTTGCCTCCTGTCCTCATCTCCCACTCCGTCACCTGGGGGGAGAGGTTGGGGGTCTCCGGGGGCGACAGCTCGGACAGGGAGGAGTGTCTGAACTTGTCGGGGGTGAAGTTTGAAATGTCGAGGAGGTCTGAGGACTCTCTGAGGGGGGTGATGGGGTGACCCATGTTCTCCAGGCTCTGTTGGAACAACACCGTGGGGCTGCAGTGCTGCAGGTAGCTGTCTCTCCTCTCCTCCATCTCCCCTCCTCCCTCACGCTGTTCCCCAAAGCTCTGAGAGCTGTAGTTGGAGGAGCAGGCAGACAAGGAGCCGACAGAGTCATAGCTGATCAGACATCCATGGTCTGAGCAGAGAGAGCCTCGCTGGTACTGCACCTGCCCCAGACAGACACCTGACTGACACACCTGCAGCTCCTGCAACCCCATCCCGTCCCCCTCCACAAGGTAACTCTTCTCGTACAGCAGTCTGTCAGTCTCTGATCCCTGCTGGCTGTAGTCCGACCCAGACCCCGACCCAGGCAGGCCGTCCGTCAAGGGCAGGAACCCGCTGGAAAGGAGAGTGGTGTCGGGGCCAAAGCCCCCCTGGCTGTGAGGGTAGCTGGGGCAGAGATGGGGCTGGTGGTTCCACATGGAGAGGGGGAAGCTGGGACAGTTTTGGGGGGACTGTTGGAGCTCTGACTCGGAGGGAGGGGAGAGGACACAGCTCTGGACTAGCTGCAGGGAGGAAAACGGTTTCTCCTCTAGAGAGAGACCTGGGGGATAGTTCTGCCTGGGGGTCTGTTTCTCCTCTAGAGAGAGACCAGGGGGATAGTTCTGCCTGGGGGTCTGTTTCTCCTCTAGAGAGAGACCTGGGGGATAGTTCTGCCTGGGGGTCTGTTTCTCCTCTAGAGAGAGACCAGGGGGATAGTTCTGCCTGGGGGGCTGTTTCTCCTCTAGAGAGAGACCCGGGGGATAGTTCTGCGTGGGGGGCTGTTTCTCCTCTAGAGAGAGACCCGGGGGATAGTTCTGCGTGGGGGGCTGTTTCTCCTCTAGAGAGAGACCCGGGGGATAGTTCTGCCTGGGGGGCTGTTTCTCCTCTAGAGAGAGTCCCGGGGGATAGTTCTGCCTGGGGGGCTGTTTCTCCTCTAGAGAGAGACCTGGGGGATAGTTCTGCCTGGGGGGCTGTTTCTCCTCTAGAGAGAGACCTGGGGGATAGTTCTGCGTGGGGGGATGCTGGGGGTAGTAGGTGATACCTACCCTCCTGGAGGAATCTGAGGAATCTAGTAGGGTCTGCAGGTACCCCCCTGGGATCACTGACACCTCTTCCTCCCTCTCCCCAGAAGGTACAGCTTGGTCAGAAGAGACGAGGACAGAGGCGCAGGAGGAGGAGGTGAAGGGGAATGTCTGCTGGTTGGTGGGATCCAGGGAGGAGAAAGGGGGGCTGGGTGTGTTAGAGCTGATGTCTGCCACTCGTACGCTGCCAGCAGGCTCCTGGTTGGTTAACACCCCAGCATCAGCAGCAGTACAGGCATCCGCCGCTCCATTCATCACGCTCCCCCCCTCCGCTCTTCCACCTGCTCCTCCCTCTTTCATTGTCTTGTTACTGCTCAGCCTGGCTTGGCTCTTGAATTTCCTTATCCTCCCTGTTTTCCCTCCTCCCGTCCTCCTCCCATCCCTCTCCTCTCTCTCCTGGGTGCGGCTCTTCTTGGCTGTTCCGGTGTGTGTGATGTCCTGTGGTTCTAACGATGCTCTTCCCCCTCCCCCCTCCTCTGTAGTAACAGCCTGATCAGAGACAGAGGGGGTAGAACCTGAGTCCTGAGCTGCTGCTGATCCCTCCCCTGTCTGGAGGATCCTCTGGACACACAGGCTGTTGGCTATCTTGTATTTCCGTTTGGGGTGCATGGAACTAAAGGGGGGGTGGCGGCGCCTGTTCAGATGCTGTTTATCTCTGGACGTCAGCCGCAGCTGCTCCTCCCGCTCCCTCCTCCTCTCCTGCCAGAAGTCTTTCAGTGGAGACAGAGAGGAGTAGTGGTTCTCCCCGGCAGGGTCCAGGCTCACGGCAGTGTCCAGGCTCACGGCAGCGTCCCCGGCAGGGTCCAGCCTGCCCAGATTCACAGACATGCGTCTCTGTCCTTTGAAGCGGTTGATGATTATGTACTTGGTGATGACTGGCGGCTCCTTCCGGGAGAATTTCCGTCTCTTCTTGGGGCACCAGTCCACATCCTCCTCCCTCTGTTCCGCCGGAACCTTCTCTCTCTTCTCCGTGACGATTCTCTCGGTCTTGTCGTGGCTGTCGATGGAGTCGACGTCGTACAGGTAGTCGTCACTGTAGTGGACCTTCCTTTTGGAGCGCAGGCCGTAGTCCAGAGGGTCAGAGGGTCTCCTGGAACCCCTGGGCGCACTTCCTCCTCCTCCTCCCCTCCTCTGGCCCGGCTGCACCTCCTGCAGGGTGTCCGTGGAGGTGCAGGAGGACTCATCGCTGTACTCCGCATCCTCCTCGACTGAGTTTCTGAACTCCAGCAAGTAGTTGACAGAGGAGGTGGAGGAGAGGGGTGAACCCTGGGACCCCTGAGACCCCACTAGGGGATTAACATCCCCCACCTTCCCACCCTCCTCCCCCACCACAAGGCTCAGCTCCTCAGCTTTACCCTCCTCCCCTGTCCTCCTCCCCCCTCCTCCTCCTTCTCCTACTCCTCCATCCTCCCTCTTGGCACAGTTGACCAGGACAGAGGGGAAGAAGTTGAACTGTGTGTCCTCCTGCAAGACGTTGGTCTTCTCTCTCATGTTGTCCTGGAAGGACTCGTAGCGGATCTTTAGAGAACACATTTCGCTGCTCAGAGCTGAGTCCTCGTCGTCGTCGTCAAACAGGTTGTCAACGTCGTCTTCGGAGAACAGGTTGACTGACAGGTCGGTCTTAGAACACAGGTCCAGCAGCTCCATCTTGGACTCACTGATAAACGACTCGAAGTAACCCCAGTCCTGACCCGCATTGGCCAGAAGGACCTCCTCACCGCTGACCTTGTCCGATAGCAGAACCTCCTCCCCTTTCACTTTGTCCAATAAGAGGACCTCCTCTCTGTTCATCTTGTCCAATAGCAACACTTCCCCCCTGCTGACCTTGTCCAATAGCAGCACCTCCTCCCCTTTCACTTTGTCCAATAAGAGGACCTCCTCTCTGTTCATCTTGTCCAATAGCAACACTTCCTCCCTGGGGACCTTGTCCAATAGCAGCACCTTCTCCCCATTCACTTTGTCCAATAGCAACACTCCCCCCCCGTTGACCTTGTCCAATAGCAGCATTTCCTCCACATTCACTTTGTCCAATAGGAGGCCCTCCTCTCTGTTCATCTTGTCCAATAGAAGGCCCTCCTCTCTGTTCATCTTGTCCAATAGGAGGCCCTCATACAGATTATTGGTCGTGGGATCCTCTGCTTCTGTCTTCTCTCTGTTGTCTCCTGTCTTGTTGTTAGCGGTAACGAGGGCGGTAGTGAGGGCGGTGGCGTGGCAGGTTTTGGTCATGGAGAAGCTGAGAAGCTGGTCTGGCAGGAGCGGCTCCCCGAGGACCTCTATGACCTCCCCAGCCTGGCTCAGACATGGGATATTGATGCTGCGGATGTCAGAGATAGGGCAGGAAGTGGCCTCCAAGTCCTGGTGGCTTACCAGCCCTGCCTCACGGTCAAGGTCAGGAGTCGTGGGGCCGGGGTCATGGATAGGAGCGGGGTCATGGATAGGGGCGGGGTCATGGATAGGGGCGGGGTCCCGGGTCTCGATGAAGCACCCAAGGCAGGTGGGCGTGGCCTGTAGAAGACACTCCTCTGTCAGATAGGACACACCCCCCAACTCCATCATGGTGGGGGGGGGGGGGGGGGGGGGGGGTGAGTGGTGAGGCAGGGGCAGGGGGGAGGCAGGGGCAGGGGGAGGCAGGGGCAGGGGTCAGGCAGGGGCAGGGGGAGGCAGGGGGAGGCAGGGGCAGGGGGGAGGCAGGGGCAGGGGGAGGCAGGGGCAGGCAGGGCAGGGGGAGGCAGGGCAGGGGGAGGCAGGGCAGGTGGGATGCAGGAGTAAGACAGGGCAGGGGGGAGGCAGGGCAGGGGGAGGCAGGGCAGGTGGGATGCAGGAGTAAGACAGGGCAGGGGGGAGGCAGGGCAGGGGGAGGCAGGAGTCAGGCAGGGCAGGGGGGAGGCAGAAGTCAGGTAGGGCAGGGGGGAGGCAGAAGTCTCAGGGCAGGGGCTCAGAAATGCACGACTGCAGGGGGAGAGAGGGAGCTGGGCCACTCTCTGCAGCAGGCGGAGGAAGAGGAGGAAGAGGGGAGGAGGATAGGATGGTAGAGATAAAGGGAGGACGGCAACATGGATGGCCACACCACACAGCCTCAGGTCTCCTCTCTGCTGACACAACACTCCTGGGGGACAGAACAGAAACAACAGTCTCAGAATCAGTAACCAGAAGGACACAGTCAGACAGAACAGAAAACAACAGGGAGACAACATCAGTCTGCAGATAGATTCAGACAGAACAGAAAACATCAGGTAGACAACATCATTCTGCAGATAGATTCAGACAGAACAGAAAACATCAGGGAGACAACATAATTATGCAGATAGATTCAGACAGAACAGAAAACATCAGGGAGACAACATCAGTCTGCAGATAGATTCAGACAGAACAGAAAACATCAGGTAGACAACATCATTCTGCAGATAGATTCAGACAGAACAGAAAACATCAGGGAGACAACATAATTATGCAGATAGATTCAGACAGAACAGAAAACATCAGGGAGACAACATCAGTCTGCAGATAGATTCAGACAGAACAGAAAACAACAGGGAGACAACATCAGTCTGCAGATAGATTCAGACAGAACAGAAAACATCAGGGAGACAACATCATTCTGCAGATAGATTCAGACAGAACAGAAAACAACAGTGAGACAACATCAGTCTGCAGATAGATTCAGACAGAACAGAAAAAATCAGGGAGACAACATCAGACTGCAGATAGATTCAGACAGAACAGAAAACAACAGGGAGACAACATCAGTCTGCAGATAGATTCAGACAGAACAGAAAACATCAGGGAGACAACATCATTCTTCTGCTCTCTGGTAACAATATTCACATCAGCCTGGTTGACTCAACCCTCACTGTTACTTCTGCAATCATCACCAAGCTAACAACAAATGTTCCTACTACTTTAAAGAACGCATTAGGTCATTAAATAGCCTTAAGATAGGGATGATATGCAAGGAATGTTCCCAAGAGACAATCCCCTTAATTCACATAGGTCTTAGACAAAACATGGTTAGCATGTTTTGAGAATTTAAAATATTAACGTTCAATACACGTTTCATGGGAAAGAGCATTCATGTGGCCAACATCCCATGAAACAGAAGATGGTGACCACTGTCCCAATACGGGACATCTCTAGACATGCTTAATGGGCCATTGAGTTAGGAGGGAATGAAATTAAAGGACATCTAGTCAGCAGGAGATGAGGTGAGAGGGCAGTGAGTCAGGAGAAGATTAGATGAGATCAGAGGACATTGAGTCAGGAGGAGATGAGAAGACATTGAATCAGAAGGAGAATAGATGAGAGGACATTGAGTCAGGAGGAGATAAGATGAGAGGAGATTGAGTCATGAGGAAATGAGATGAGAGGAGATTGAGTCAGGAGGAGATGAGATGAGAGGAGATTGAGACAGGAGGAGATGAGATGAGAGGATATTGAGTCATGAGGAGATGAGATGAAAGGAGATTGAGTCATGAGGAGATGAGATGAGAGGATATTGAGTCAGGAGGAGATGAGAGGAGATTGAGTCAGGAGGAGATGAGATGAGAGGAGATTGAGTCAGGAGGAGATGAGATGAGAGGAGATTGAGTCATGAGGAGATGAGATGAGAGGAGATTGAGTCATGAGGAGATGAGATGAGAGGATATTGAGTCATGAGGAGATGAGAGGATATTGAGTCATGAGGAGATGAGATGAGAGGAGATTGAGTCATGAGGAGATGAGATGAGAGGAGATTGAGTCAGGAGGAGATGAGATGAGAGGAGATTGAGTCAGGAGGAGATTAGATGAGAGGAGATTGAGATTGAGTCAGGAGGAGATGAGATGAAAGGAGATTGAGTCATGAGGAGATGAGATGAGAGGAGATTGAGTCATGAGTAGATGAGATGAGAGGATATTGAGTCATGAGGAGGTGAGATGAGAGGATATTGAGTCATGAGGAGATGAGATGAGAGGAGATTGAGTCATGAGGAGATGAGATGAGAGGAGATTGAGTCAGGAGGAGATTAGATGAGAGGAGATTGAGATTGAGTCAGGAGGAGATGAGATGAGAGGAGATTGAGTCATGAGGAGATGAGATGAGAGGAGATTGAGTCATGAGGAGAAGAGATGAAAGGATATTGAGTCATGAGGAGATGAGATGAGAGGATATTGAGTCATGAGGAGATGAGATGAGAGGATATTGAGTCATGAGGAGATGAGAGGATATTGAGTCAGGAGGAGATGAGATGAGAGGAGATTGATTCAGCAGGAGATGAGATGAGGGTATGTTGAGTCGAGAGGAAGATTACATGAGATCAGAGGACATTGACTCAGGAACAGATGAGATGGGAGGACATTGAGTCAGGAGGATATATGATGAGATTACATTGAGTCAGGAAGAGATGAGATGGGAGAACATTGAGTCAGGAAGAGATGAGTGGATAATGAGTCAGGAGGAGACAAGATAACAGGACATTGAGTCTGGAGAAGATGATATGAGAGGACATTGAGTCAGGAGGAGATCAGATGTGATGTCATTGAGTCATGAGGAGACGTGATGAGAGGACATTGAGTCATGAGGAAATGTGATGAGAGGACATTGAGTCATGAGGAGATGTGATGAGATGTCATTGAGTCATGAGGGGATGTGATGAGAGGACATTGAGTCATGAGGAGATGTGATGAGATGTCACTGAGTCTGTAGAAGATGAGATGAGAAGACATTGAATCAGGGTGAGATGAGAGGACATTGAATCAGGGTGAGATGAGAGGACATTGAATCAGGGTGAGATGAGAGGACATTGAATCAGGGTGAGATGAGAGGACATTGAATCAGGGTGAGATGAGAGAACATTGAATCAGGAGGAGATAAGATGATATGAGAGGTCATTGAGTCAAGGGAGGGAAGCATGAGTGGGAAGGAGGTAGAGAGCAGGTGGAGGCAACAGCTAATTACCATAACCAATGTGTTCTGTCTCCTGTAAGGTTCCTATAGGAGGAGGAGGGAACAGCTAATTACCATAACCAATGTGTTCTGTCTCCTGTAAGGTTCCTATAGGAGGAGGAGGGAACAGCTAATTACCATAACCAATGTGTTCTGTCTCCTGTAAGGTTCCTATAGGAGGAGGAGGGAACAGCTAATTACCATAACCAATGTGTTCTGTCTCCTGTAAGGTTCCTATAGGTTAACAACCACGAGATAAACTAAATGAGGCTAAAAATAGAATAGTGGCTTTCCGTTTCCATGGTGATCTCTCTCTCTCTCTCTCTCTCTGTGCTACTCTTTGTGTACTTTATTGGTTGTGTGTGTGTGTGTGTGTGCGTGCGTGCGTGTGTGTGTTAGCAGTGCTTACGTTTATATTGGGAGAGTAACTGTAATGTGATTAGTGTGTAACTGAGTGATATTTCCATTCCTGAGGAATGCTTTGATGTCTCTTTCAGCCTTTCAGCTGACAATACTCACAGAATGTATGTGTGTGTGGGGTGTGTCAGTGTAGCCTATGTACTGCAAGATACTACTCTATCTACACTACATCACCAAAAGTATGTGGACACTCCTTCAAATTAGTGGATTCTGATATTTTAGCCACACCCATGGCTGACAGGTGTAGAGAAATCGAACACACAGTCATTCATCTCTATAGACAAACGTCGGCAGTAGAATGGCCTTACTGAAGATCTCAGTGACTTTCAAGGTGGCACCGTCATAGGATGCCACCTTTCCAACACATCAGTTTGTCAACTGTAAGTGCTGTTACTGTGAAGTGGAAAAGTCTAGGAGCAACAACGGAGTGGTAAGCCACAGAAGCTCACAGAACGGGACCGCCTAGTGCTGAAGCGCGTAGCACGTAAAAATTGTCTGTCCTCAGTTGCAACACTCAATGCCGAGTTCCAAATTGACACTGGAAGCAACGTCAGCACAAGAACTGTTAGTCGGGAAGAAATGGGTTTCCATGGTGGAGCAGCGGCACACGAGCCTCAGGTGTGTAATGTGTAATGCCAAGCGTCGGCTGGAGAGATGTAAAGCTCACTACCATGGAGCAGTGGAAACACGTTCTCTGAAGTGATGGCAGTGCGAAGAACGCTACCTGCCCGAATGCATAGAACCAAGTGTAAAGTTTGGTGGAGGAGGAATAATGGTCTGGGGTCGTTTTTCATGGTTCAGGGCTAGGATCCTTAGTTCCATGGAAAGGGACATCTTAACGCTACAGCATACAATGACATTCTAGATGATTCTGTGATTCCAACTTTTTGGCAAATAAACTTCAGTTAGTGCTAAATACGGCTGCTAGAATCTTGACTAGAACCAAAATATTTTATCATATTACTCCAGTGCTAGCCTCCCTACACTGGCTTCCTGTCAAGGCAAGGGCTGATTTCAAGGTTTTACTGCTAACCTACAAAGCATTACATGGGCTTGCTCCTACCTATCTCTCTGATTTGGTCCTGCCGTACATACCTACACGTACGCTACGGTCACAAGACGCAGGCCTCCTAATTGTCCCTAGAACTTCTAAGCAAACAGCTGGAGGCAGGGCTTTCTCCTATAGAGCTCCATTTTTATGGAATGGTCTGCCTACCCATGTGAGAGACGCAGACTCGGTCTCGGCCTTTAAGTCTGTACTGAAGACTAATCTCTTCAGTAGGTCCTATGATTGAGTGTAGTCTGGTCCAGGAGTAAAGTTGAACGGCAAGGCGCTGGAGCAACGAACCGCCCTTGCTGTCCTGCCTGGCCGGTTCCCCTCTTTCCACTGAGATTCTCTGCCTCTAACCCTATTACAGGGGCTGAGTCACTAGCTTACTGGTGCTCTTCCATGTAGTCCCTAGGAGGGGTGCGTCACTTGAGTGGGTTGAGTCACTGACGTGATCTTCCTGTCCGGTTTTGCACCCCCTCTGGCTCATGCGGTGGAGGAGATCTTCGTGGGCTATACTCAGCCTTGTCTCAGGGTAGTAGGTTGGTGGTCTGTTGATATCCCTTCAGTGGGGGCAGTGGGGGGCTGTGCTTTGGTAAATTGGTTGGGGTTATATCCTGCCTGGTTGGCCCTGTCCGGGGGTATCATCGGATGGGGTCACAGTGTCCCCCCGTCCCCATCTCAGCCTCCACTATCTATGCTGCAATAGTCTATGTGCCGGGGGTCTAGTCTTATCTGGTGTCCTGTGTGAGTTTAAGTATGCTCCCTCTAATTCTCTCTCTCTTCCTCTCTCCTTCCCCTGCCAGAGGACCTGAGCCCATGACTCCTTGCGTTCCCCAGTCCACCTGGTCGTGCTGCTAGCACTTTGTGACATCTGCTGATTTAAAAAGGGCTTTATTGATTGAAATAATATAGCCAACATAATTAGTTTTCGTTCCTTCTCGGGCTCCCTGTCTGGTCCTGACCGAGTTTATATGCTGTTTAACATGACATGTTTATTTGAAATGATGAGCGCCTCTTACCTTTTCATGTTTATAAAAATAATTTTTATTCAAATCAATTCAATACTTCAAATCAAAATGGTCCAGGTAGTCACATACAGTTGAAGTCAGAAGTTTACATACACCTGAGCCAAATACATTGAAACTCAGTTTTTCACAGTTCCTGACATTTAATCCTAGTAAGAAAGTATTGTCTTAGGTCAAATAGGATCACCACTTTATTTTAAGAATGTGAAATGTCAGAATAATAGTAGAGAGAATTATTTATTTCAGCTTTTATTTATTTCATCGCATTCCCAGTGGGTGAGAAGTTTAAATACACTCAATTATTATTTGGTAGCATTGCCTTTAAATTGTTTAACTTGGGTCAAACGTTTCAGGTAGCCTTCCACAAGCTTCCCACAATAAATTGGGTGAATTGTGGCCCATTCCTCCTGACAGAGCTGGTGTAACTGAGTCAGGTTTGTAGGCCTCCTTGCTCGCACATGGTTTTTAAGTTCTGCCCACAAATTTTCTATGGGATTGAGGTCAGGGCTTTGTGATGGCCACTCCAATACCTTAACTTTGTTTTCCTTAAGCCATTTTGCCACAACTTTGGAAGTATGCTTGGAGTCACTGAAGGCCCAAGCTTTGTCTTGAGATGTTGCTTCAAAATATTCACATTGTTTTCTTTCCTCATGATGCCATCTATTTTGTGAAGTGCACCAGTCCCTCCTGCAGCAGAGCACCCTCACAACATGATGCTGCCAGCCCCGTGCTTCACGGTTGGGATGGTGTTCTTCAGCTTGCAAGCCTCCCCCTTTTTTCTCCAAACATAACGATGGTCATTATGGCCAAACAGTTCTATTTTTGTTTCATCAGACCAGAGGACATTTCTCCAAAAAGTACCATCTTTGTCCCCATGTGCAGTTGCAAACCATAGTCTGGCTTTTTTATGGAGGGTTTGGAGCAGTGGCTTCTTCCTTGCTGAGCGACCTTTCAGGTTATGTCGATATAGGACTAGTTTTTACTGTGGATATAGATACTTTTATACCTGTTTCCTCCAGCATCTTCACAAGGTCCTTCGCTGTTGTTCTGGGATTGATTTTCACTTTTCGCACCAAAGTACGTTCATCTCTAGGAGACAGAACGCATCTCCTTCCTGTGCGGTATGACGGCTGCAGGGTCCCATGGTGTTTATACTTGCGTACTATTGTTTGTACAGATGAACGTTGTACCTTCAGGCATTTGGACATTTCTCCCAAGGATGAACCAGACTTGTGGAGGTCTACAATGTTTTTTCTGAGGTCTTGGCTGATTTCTTTTGATTTTACCATGATGTCATGCAAAGACGCACTGAGTTTGAAGGTAGGCCTTGAAATACATCCACAGGTACACCTCCAATTGACTCAAATTATGTCAATTAGCCAATCAGAAGTTTCTAAAGCCATGACATAATTTTCCGGAATTTTCCAAGCTGTTTAAAGGCACAGTCAACTTAGTGTATGTAAACTTATGACTCACTGGAATTGTGATACAGTGAATTAATTATAAGTGAAATAATCTGTCTGTAAACAATTGTTGGAAAAATGACTTGTGTCATGTACAAAGTAGATGTCCTAACCGACTTGCCAAAACTATAGTTTGTTATCAAGAAATTTGTGCAGTGGTTGAAAAATGAGTTTTAATGACTCCAAGTGTATGTAAACTTCCGACTTCAATTGTAAATAGGTGGGTGTTGGTTAAATTGGGATTTTAATGAATGGAGCGAATTTGGAGAGGTGTTTTTTTTCCTGGGAGCGAGCAGCGATTTTTACCAGTTGGAAAGGACGTGGAGCGCTCATTATGCATATGTATCAGCGTTCAGTGGTTGATTAGCTGGTCTGGTTGATCCATTGAATTGTATTAGTGGTTGATTAGCTGGTCTGGTTGATCCATTAAATTGTATCAGTGGTGGATTAGCTGGTCTGGTTGATCCATTAAATTGTATTTGTGGTTGATTAGCTGGTTGATCCATTGAATTGTATTAGTGGCTGATTAGCTGGTCTGGTTGATCCATTGAATTGTATTTGTGGTTGATTAGCTGGTCGATCCATTGAATTGTATAGTGGTTGATTAGCTGGTCTGGTTGATCCATTGAATTGTATTTGTGGTTGATTAGCTGGTCTGGTTGATACATTAAAAATGTGACTTTACTAGACCCTCAACAACATCCAGGATGTGACTTTACTAGACCCTCAACAACTCCAGGATGTGACTTTACTAGACCTTCACAACATCCGGGGTCCAGTAAAGTCCCAACCTAGAGGAGAGTGGAAGAGAGGAGCAAAAGAGAGGAGTGGAGGAGATGAGGAAAGGAGAAAAGGAGAGGAGAGAAGGAGGAGAGGGGAGGAGGAGAGACATTACATTACAGTGCGTCCAGATCAGTGCTCAATGAGTAAAACAGAGACAGAGCTGCTGTCTGACACTCACTCTCGTATCCTCCTCTAGTGAAAAAAAACCCCTAATCCAGCCTCAATCTGTCTCTTTCATATCCACGTCTAGGGATATACACCCCCTAATCCAGCCTCAAACTGTCTCTCTCATATCCTCCTCTAGGGAGATAACCCTTAATCCAGCCTCAATCTGTCTCTCATATACTCCTCTAAGGAAATAACCCAAAATACACCCTCGATCTGTCTCTCTCATATCTTCCTCTAGGGATATAACCCCTAATCCAGCTTCAATCTGTCTCTCTCATATCCTCCTCTAGTGAAATAACCGCCCTAATCCAGCCTCAATCTGTCTCTCTCATATCCTCCTCTAGGGAAATAACCACCTTAATCCAGCCTTAATCTCTCTCTCATATCCTCCTCTAGGGAAATACCCCCCCTAATCCAGCCTTAAACTGTCTCTCTCTTATCATCCTCTAGGGAAATAACCCCCCTAATCCAGCCTCAATCTGTCTCTCTCATATCCTCCTCCAGGGAAATAACCCCCATAATCCAGCCTCAATCTGTCTCTCTCATATCCTCCTCTAGGGAAATAACCCCCGTAGTCCAGCCTCAATCTGTCTCTCTCTAATCCTCCTAAAGGGAAATAACCCCCCTAATCCAGCCTCAATCTGTTTCTCTCATATCCTCCTCAAAGGAAATAACCCCCCCATAATCCAGCCTCAATCTGTCTCTCTCATATCCTCCTCTAGTGAAATAACCCCCCTAATACAGCCTCAATCCGTCTCTCTCATATCCTCCTCTAGGGAAATAACATCTAATCCAGCCTCAATCTGTTTTTCTCACATCCTCCTATAGTGAAATAACCCCTAATCCAGCCTCAATCTGCCTCTCTCATATCCTCCTCTAGGGAAATAACCCTTAATCCAGCCTCAATCTGTTTCTCTCGTATCCTCCTCTAGGGAAATAACCCCTAATCCACCCTCAATCTGTCTCTCATATCCTCCTCTAGGGAATTAACCCCCGATCCACCCTCAATCTGTCTCTCTCATATCCTCCTCTAGGGAAATAACCACCCTAATCCAGCCTCAATCTGTCTCTCCCATATCCTACTGTAGGGAAATAACCCACCTAATCCAGCCTCAATCTGTCTCTCTCATATCCTCCTCAAGGGAAATAACCCCCCATAATCCAGCCTCAATCTGTCTCTCTCATATCCTCCTCTAGTGAAATAACCCCCCTAATCCAGCCTCAATCTGTCTCTCTCATATCTTCCTCCAGGGAAATAACCCCCATAATCCAGCCTCAATCTGTCTCTCTCATATCCTCCTCTAGGGAAATAACCTCCCTAATCCAGCCTCAATCTGTCTCTCTCATATCCTACACTAGGGAAATAACCCCCTTAATCCAGCCTCAACCTGTCTCTCTCATATCCTCCTCTAGGGAAACCAGCCTTAAACTGTCTCTCTCTTATCCTCCTCTAGGGAAATAACCCCACAAATCTAGCCTAAATCTGTCTCTCTCATATCCTCCTCTAGGGAAATAACCCACCTAATCCAGCCTCAATCTGTCTCTCTCATATCTTCCTCTAGTGAAATAACCCCCTAATCCAGCCTCAATCTGTCTCTCTCATATCCTCCTATAGGGAAATACCCCCCCTAATACAGCCTCAAACTGTCTCTCTCATATCCTCCTCTAGGGAAATACCCCCCCTAATCCAGCCTCAATCTGTCTCTCTCTTATCCTCCTCTAGGGAAATAACATCTAATCCAGCCTCAATCTGTCTCTCTCATATCCTCCTCTAATGAAATAACCCCGAATCCAGCCTCAATCTGTCTCTCTCATATCCTCCTCTAGGAAAATAACCCCCAATCAACCCTCAATCTGTCTCTCTCATATCCTCCTCTAGGGAAATACACCCCCTAATCCAGCCTCAAACTGTCTCTCTCATATCCTCCTATAGAAAAATGACCCCCCTAATCCAGCCTCAATCTGTCTCTCTCATATCCTCCTCTAGTGAAATAACCCTGAATCCAGCCTTCATCTGTCTCTCTCATATCCTTCTCTAGGGAAATAACCCCCCTAATCCAGCCTCAATCTGTCTCTCTCATGTCCTCCTCTAGTGAAATAACCCCCCTAATCCAGCCTCAATCTGTCTCTCTCATATCCTCCTCTAGGGAAATATCCCCCCTAATCCAGCCTCAAACTGTCTCTCTCATATCCTCCTCTAGGGAAATAACCCCCCTAATCCAGCCTCAATCTGTCTCTCTCATATCCTCCTCTAGATAAATAACCCCTAATCCAGTCTCAATCAGTCTCTCTCATATCCTATTGTAGTGAAATACACCCCCTAATCCAGACTCAAACTGTCTCTCTCATATCCTCTTCTAGGGAAATAACCCCCCTAATCCAACCTCAATCTGTCTCTATCATATCCTCCTCTAGATAAATAACCCCTAATCCACCCTCAATCTATCTCTCATATCCTCCTCTAGGGAAATAACCCACCTAATCCAGCCTCAATCTGTCTCTCTCATATCCTCCTCAAGGGAAATAACCCCCCATAATCCAGCCTCAATCTGTCTCTCTCATATCCTCCTCTAGTGAAATAACCGCCCTAATCCAGCCTCAATCTGTCTCTCTCATATCCTCCTCTAGGGAAATAACCACCTTAATCCAGCCTTAATCTCTCTCTCATATCCTCCTCTAGGGAAATACCCCCCCTAATCCAGCCTTAAACTGTCTCTCTCTTATCATCCTCTAGGGAAATAACCCCCCTAATCCAGCCTCAATCTGTCTCTCTCATATCCTCCTCCAGGGAAATAACCCCCATAATCCAGCCTCAATCTGTCTCTCTCATATCCTCCTCTAGGGAAATAACCCCCGTAGTCCAGCCTCAATCTGTCTCTCTCTAATCCTCCTAAAGGGAAATAACCCCCCTAATCCAGCCTCAATCTGTTTCTCTCATATCCTCCTCAAAGGAAATAACCCCCCCATAATCCAGCCTCAATCTGTCTCTCTCATATCCTCCTCTAGTGAAATAACCCCCCTAATACAGCCTCAATCCGTCTCTCTCATATCCTCCTCTAGGGAAATAACATCTAATCCAGCCTCAATCTGTTTTTCTCACATCCTCCTATAGTGAAATAACCCCTAATCCAGCCTCAATCTGCCTCTCTCATATCCTCCTCTAGGGAAATAACCCTTAATCCAGCCTCAATCTGTTTCTCTCATATCCTCCTCTAGTGAAATAACCCCGAATCCAGCCCCAATCTGTCTCTCTCATATCCTCCTCTAGGGAAATAACCCTTAATCCACCCTCAATCTGTCTCTCATATCCTCCTCTAGGGAATTAACCCCCGATCCACCCTCAATCTGTCTCTCTCATATCCTCCTCTAGGGAAATAACCACCCTAATCCAGCCTCAATCTGTCTCTCCCATATCCTACTGTAGGGAAATAACCCACCTAATCCAGCCTCAATCTGTCTCTCTCATATCCTCCTCAAGGGAAATAACCCCCCATAATCCAGCCTCAATCTGTCTCTCTCATATCCTCCTCTAGTGAAATAACCCCCCTAATCCACCCTCAATCTGTCTCTCTCATATCTTCCTCCAGGGAAATAACCCCCATAATCCAGCCTCAATCTGTCTCTCTCATATCCTCCTCTAGGGAAATAACCTCCCTAATCCAGCCTCAATCTGTCTCTCTCATATCCTACACTAGGGAAATAACCCCCTTAATCCAGCCTCAACCTGTCTCTCTCATATCCTCCTCTAGGGAAACCAGCCTTAAACTGTCTCTCTCTTATCCTCCTCTAGGGAAATAACCCCACAAATCTAGCCTAAATCTGTCTCTCTCATATCCTCCTCTAGGGAAATAACCCACCTAATCCAGCCTCAATCTGTCTCTCTCATATCTTCCTCTAGTGAAATAACCCCCCTAATCCAGCCTCAATCTGTCTCTCTCATATCCTCCTATATGGAAATACCCCCCCTAATACAGCCTCAAACTGTCTCTCCCATATCCTCCTATAGAAAAATAACCCCCCTAATCCAGCCTCAATCTGTCTCTCTCATGTCCTCCTCTAGTGAAATAACCCTGAATCCAGCCTTCATCTGTCTCTCTCATATCCTTCTCTAGGGAAATTACCCCCCTAATCCTGCCTCAATCTGTCGCTCTCATATCCTCCTCTAGTGAAATAACCCCCCTAATCCAGCCTCAATCTGTCTCTCTCATATCCTCCTCTAGGGAAATATCCCCCCTAATCCAGCCTCAAACTGTCTCTCTCATATCCTTCTCTAGGGAAATAACCCCCCTAATCCAGCCTCAATCTGTCTCTCTCATATCCTCCTCTAGATAAATAACCCCTAATCCAGTCTCAATCAGTCTATCTCATATCCTATTGTAGTGAAATACACCCCCTAATCCAGCCTCAAACTGTCTCTCTCATATCCTCTTCTAGGGAAATAACCCCCCTAATCCAGCCTCAATCTGTCTCTATCATATCCTCCTCTAGATAAATAACCCCTAATCCACCCTCAATCTATCTCTCATATCCTCCTCTAGGGAAATAACCCCCGATCCACCCTCAATCTGTCTCTCTCATATCCTCCTCTAGGGAAATAACCGCCCTAATCCAGCCTCAATCTGTCTCTCTCATATCCTAATCTAGATAAATAACCCCTAATCCAGTCTCAATCAGTCTATCTCATATCCTATTGTAGTGAAATACACCCCCTAATCCAGCCTCAAACTGTCTCTCTCATATCCTCTTCTAGGGAAATAACCCCCCTAATCCAGCCTCAAACTGTCTCTCTCATATCCTCTTCTAGGGAAATAACCCCCCTAATCCAGCCTCAATCTGTCTCTATCATATCCTCCTCTAGATAAATAACCCCTAATCCACCCTCAATCTATCTCTCATATCCTCCTCAAGGGAAATAACCCCCAATAATCCAGCCTCAATCTGTCTCTCTCATATCCTCCTCTAGTGAAATAACCCCCCCAATCCAGCCTCAATCTGTCTCTCTCATATCTTCCTCCAGGGAAATAACCCCCATAATCCAGCCTCAATCTGTCTCTCTCATATCCTCCTCTAGGGAAATAACCCCCGATCCACCCTCAATCTGTCTCTCTCATATCCTACTCTAGGGCAATAACCCTCCTAATCCAGCCTCAATCTGTCTCTCTCATATCCTCTTCAAGGTAAATAACCCCCCTAATCCAGCCTCAATCTGTCTCTCTCATATCCTCCTCTAGTGAAATAACCCCCTAATCAAGCCTCAATCTGTCTCTCTCATATCCTCCTCTAGGGAAATACCCCCCTTAATCCAGCCTCAATCTGTCTCTCTCATATCCTCCTCAAAGGAAATAACCCCCCATAATCCAGCCTCAATCTGTCTCTCTCATATCCTCCTCTAGTGAAATAACCCCCCTAATACAGCCTCAATCCGTCTCTCTCATATCCTCCTCTAGGGAAATAACCCTTAATCCAGCCTCAATCTGTTTCTCTCGTATCCTCCTCTAGTGAAATAACCCCTAATCCAGCCTCAATCTGTCTCTCTCATATCCTCCTCTAGTGAAATAACCCCGAATCCAGCCCCAATCTGTCTCTCTCATATCCTCCTCTAGGGAAATAACCCCCGATCCACCCTCAATCTATCTCTCTCATATCCTCCTCTAGGGAAATAACCACCCTAATCCAGCCTCAATCTGTCTCTCCCATATCCTACTGTAGGGAAATAACCCACCTAATCCAGCCTCAATCTGTCTCTCTCATATCCTCCTCAAGGGAAATAACCCCCAATAATCCAGCCTCAATCTGTCTCTCTCATATCCTCCTCTAGTGAAATAACCCCCCCAATCCAGCCTCAATCTGTCTCTCTCATATCTTCCTCCAGGGAAATAACCCCCATAATCCAGCCTCAATCTGTCTCTCTCATATCCTCCTCTAGGGAAATAACCCCTCTAATCCAGCCTCAATCTGTCTCTCTCTTATCCTCCTCCAGGGAAATAACCCCCATAATCCAGCCTCAATCTGTCTCTCTCATATCCTCCTCTAGGGAAATAACCGCCCTAATCCAGCCTCAATCTGTCTCTCTCATATCCTACTCTAGGGAAATAACCCACCTAATCCAGCCTCAATCTGTCTCTCTCATATCCTCCTCCAGGGAAATAACCCCCATAATCCAGCCTCAATCTGTCTCTCTCATATCCTCCTCTAGGGAAATAACCCCCGTAGTCCAGCCTCAATCTGTCTCTCTCTTATCCTCCTAAAGGGAAATAACCCCCCTAATCCAGCCTCAATCTGTTTCTCTCATATCCTCCTCAAAGGAAATAACCCCCCATAATCCAGCCTCAATCTGTCTCTCTCATATCCTCCTCTAGTGAAATAACCCCCCTAATACAGCCTCAGTCCGTCTCTCTCATATCCTCCTCTAGGGAAATAACATCTAATCCAGCCTCAATCTGTTTTTCTCACATCCTCCTATAGTGAAATAACCCCTAATCCAGCCTCAATCTGTCTCTCTCATATCCTCCTCTAGGGAAATAACCGCCCTAATCCAGCCTCAATCTGTCTCTCTCATATCCTACTCAAGGGAAATAACCCACCTAATCCAGCCTCAATCTGTCTCTCTCATATCCTCCTCCAGGGAAATAACCCCCCTAATCCAGCCTCAATCTGTCTCTCTCATATCCTCCTCTAGATAAATAACCCCTAATCCAGCCTTCATCTGTCTCTCTCATATCCTTCTCTAGGGAAATAACCCCCCTAATCCAGCCTCAATCTGTCTCTCTCATGTCCTCCTCTAGTGAAATAACCCCCCTAATCCAGCCTCAATCTGTCTCTCTCATATCCTCCTCTAGGGAAATACACCCCCTAATCCAGCCTCAAACTGTCTCTCTCATATCCTCTTCTAGGGAAATAACCCCCCTAATCCAGCCTCAATCTGTCTCTATCATATCCTCCTCTAGATAAATAACCCCTAATCCACCCTCAATCTATCTCTCATATCCTCCTCTAGGGAAATAACCCCCGATCCACCCTCAATCTGTCTCTCTCATATCCTCCTCTAGGGAAATAACCGCCCTAATCCAGCCTCAATCTGTCTCTCTCTTATCCTAATCTAGGGAAATAACCCACCTAATCCAGCCTCAATCTGTCTCTCTCATATCCTCCTCAAGGGAAAGAACCCCCCATAATCCAGCCTCAATCTGTCTCTCTCATATCCTCCTCAAAGGAAATAACCCCCCATAATCCAGCCTCAATCTGTCTCTCTCATATCCTCCTCTAGTGAAATAACCCCCCTAATACAGCCTCAATCCGTCTCTCTCATATCCTCCTCTAGGGAAATAACCCTTAATCCAGCCTCAATCTGTTTCTCTCGTATCCTCCTCTAGTGAAATAACCCCTAATCCAGCCTCAATCTGTCTCTCTCATATCCTCCTCTAGTGAAATAACCCCGAATCCAGCCCCAATCTGTCTCTCTCATATCCTCCTCTAGGGAAATAACCCCCGATCCACCCTCAATCTATCTCTCTCATATCCTCCTCTAGGGAAATAACCACCCTAATCCAGCCTCAATCTGTCTCTCCCATATCCTACTGTAGGGAAATAACCCACCTAATCCAGCCTCAATCTGTCTCTCTCATATCCTCCTCAAGGGAAATAACCCCCAATAATCCAGCCTCAATCTGTCTCTCTCATATCCTCCTCTAGTGAAATAACCCCCCCAATCCAGCCTCAATCTGTCTCTCTCATATCTTCCTCCAGGGAAATAACCCCCATAATCCAGCCTCAATCTGTCTCTCTCATATCCTCCTCTAGGGAAATAACCCCCGATCCACCCTCAATCTGTCTCTCTCATATCCTACTCTAGGGCAATAACCCTCCTAATCCAGCCTCAATCTGTCTCTCTCATATCCTCTTCAAGGTAAATAACCCCCCTAATCCAGCCTCAATCTGTCTCTCTCATATCCTCCTCTAGTGAAATAACCCCCTAATCAAGCCTCAATCTGTCTCTCTCATATCCTCCTCTAGGTAAATACCCCCCTTAATCCAGCCTCAATCTGTCTCTCTCATATCCTCCTCAAAGGAAATAACCCCCCATAATCCAGCCTCAATCTGTCTCTCTCATATCCTCCTCTAGTGAAATAACCCCCCTAATACAGCCTCAATCCGTCTCTCTCATATCCTCCTCTAGGGAAATAACCCTTAATCCAGCCTCAATCTGTTTCTCTCGTATCCTCCTCTAGTGAAATAACCCCTAATCCAGCCTCAATCTGTCTCTCTCATATCCTCCTCTAGTGAAATAACCCCGAATCCAGCCCCAATCTGTCTCACTCATATCCTCCTCTAGGGAAATAACCCCCGATCCACCCTCAATCTATCTCTCTCATATCCTCCTCTAGGGAAATAACCACCCTAATCCAGCCTCAATCTGTCTCTCCCATATCCTACTGTAGGGAAATAACCCACCTAATCCAGCCTCAATCTGTCTCTCTCATATCCTCCTCAAGGGAAATAACCCCCAATAATCCAGCCTCAATCTGTCTCTCTCATATCCTCCTCTAGTGAAATAACCCCCCCAATCCAGCCTCAATCTGTCTCTCTCATATCTTCCTCCAGGGAAATAACCCCCATAATCCAGCCTCAATCTGTCTCTCTCATATCCTCCTCTAGGGAAATAACCCCTCTAATCCAGCCTCAATCTGTCTCTCTCTTATCCTCCTCCAGGGAAATAACCCCCATAATCCAGCCTCAATCTGTCTCTCTCATATCCTCCTCTAGGGAAATAACCGCCCTAATCCAGCCTCAATCTGTCTCTCTCATATCCTACTCTAGGGAAATAACCCACCTAATCCAGCCTCAATCTGTCTCTCTCATATCCTCCTCCAGGGAAATAACCCCCATAATCCAGCCTCAATCTGTCTCTCTCATATCCTCCTCTAGGGAAATAACCCCCGTAGTCCAGCCTCAATCTGTCTCTCTCTTATCCTCCTAAAGGGAAATAACCCCCCTAATCCAGCCTCAATCTGTTTCTCTCATATCCTCCTCAAAGGAAATAACCCCCCATAATCCAGCCTCAATCTGTCTCTCTCATATCCTCCTCTAGTGAAATAACCCCCCTAATACAGCCTCAGTCCGTCTCTCTCATATCCTCCTCTAGGGAAATAACATCTAATCCAGCCTCAATCTGTTTTTCTCACATCCTCCTATAGTGAAATAACCCCTAATCCAGCCTCAATCTGTCTCTCTCATATCCTCCTCTAGGGAAATAACCCCCCTAATCCAGCCTCAATCTGTCTCTCTCATATCCTACTCAAGGGAAATAACCCACCTAATCCAGCCTCAATCTGTCTCTCTCATATCCTCCTCCAGGGAAATAACCCCCCTAATCCAGCCTCAATCTGTCTCTCTCATATCCTCCTCTAGATAAATAACCCCTAATCCAGTCTCAATCAGTCTATCTCATATCCTATTGTAGTGAAATACACCCCCTAATCCAGCCTCAAACTGTCTCTCTCATATCCTCTTCTAGGGAAATAACCCCCCTAATCCAGCCTCAATCTGTCTCTATCATATCCTCCTCTAGATAAATAACCCCTAATCCACCCTCAATCTATCTCTCATATCCTCCTCTAGGGAAATAACCCCTGATCCACCCTCAATCTGTCTCTCTCATATCCTCCTCTAGGGAAATAACCGCCCTAATCTAGCCTCAATCTGTCTCTCTCATATCCTAATCTAGGGAAATAACCCACCTAATCCAGCCTCAATCTGTCTCTCTCATATCCTCCTCAAGGGAAAGAACCCCCCATAATCCAGCCTCAATCTGTCTCTCTCATATCCTCCTCAAAGGAAATAACCCCCCATAATCCAGCCTCAATCTGTCTCTCTCATATCCTCCTCTAGTGAAATAACCCCCCTAATACAGCCTCAATCCGTCTCTCTCATATCCTCCTCTAGGGAAATAACCCTTAATCCAGCCTCAATCTGTTTCTCTCGTATCCTCCTCTAGTGAAATAACCCCTAATCCAGCCTCAATCTGTCTCTCTCATATCCTCCTCTAGTGAAATAACCCCGAATCCAGCCCCAATCTGTCTCTCTCATATCCTCCTCTAGTGAAATAACCCCAAATACAGCCCCAATCTGTCTCTCTCATATCCTCCTCTAGAGAAATAACCCCTAATCCAGCCTCAATCTGTCTCTCATATCCTCCTCTAGGGAAATAACCCCTAATCCAGCCTCAATCTGTCTCTCATATCCTCATCTAGGGAAATAACCCCCGATCCACCCTCAATCTATCTCTCTCATATCCTCCTCTAGGGAAATAACCACCCTAATCCAGCCTCAATCTGTCTCTCCCATATCCTACTGTAGGGAAATAACCCACCTAATCCAGCCTCAATATGTCTCTCTCATATCCTCCTCAAGGGAAATAACCCCCAATAATCCAGCCTCAATCTGTCTCTCTCATATCCTCCTCTAGTGAAATAACCCCCCCAATCCAGCCTCAATCTGTCTCTCTCATATCTTCCTCCAGGGAAATAACCCCCATAATCCAGCCTCAATCTGTCTCTCTCATATCCTCCTCTAGGGAAATAACCCCCGATCCACCCTCAATCTGTCTCTCTCATATCATCCTCTAGGGAAATAACCGCCCTAATCCAGCCTCAATCTGTCTCTCTCATATCCTACTCTAGGGAAATAACCCACCTAATCCAGCCTCAATCTGTCTCTCTCATATCCTCTTCAAGGTAAATAACCCCGCATAATCCAGCCTCAATCTGTCTCTCTCATATCCTCCTCTAGTGAAATAACCCCCTAATCAAGCCTCAATCTGTCTCTCTCATATCCTCCTCTAGGGAAATAACCCCATCAATCCAGCCTTAATCTGTCTCTCTCATATCCTCCTCTAGGGAAATACCCCCCTTAATCCAGCCTTAAACTGTCTCTGTTTAATCCTCCTCTAGGGAAATAACCCCTCTAATCCAGCCTCAATCTGTCTCTCTCTTATCCTCCTCCAGGGAAATAACCCCCATAATCCAGCCTCAATCTGTCTCTCTCATATCCTCCTCTAGGGAAATAACCGCCCTAATCCAGCCTCAATCTGTCTCTCTCATATCCTACTCTAGGGAAATAACCCACCTAATCCAGCCTCAATCTGTCTCTCTCATATCCTCCTCCAGGGAAATAACCCCCATAATCCAGCCTCAATCTGTCTCTCTCATATCCTCCTCTAGGGAAATAACCCCCGTAGTCCAACCTCAATCTGTCTCTCTCTTATCCTCCTAAAGGGAAATAACCCCCCTAATCCAGCCTCAATCTGTTTCTCTCATATCCTCCTCAAAGGAAATAACCCCCCATAATCCAGCCTCAATCTGTCTCTCTCATATCCTCCTCTAGTGAAATAACCCCCCTAATACAGCCTCAGTCCGTCTCTCTCATATCCTCCTCTAGGGAAATAACATCTAATCCAGCCTCAATCTGTTTTTCTCACATCCTCCTATAGTGAAATAACCCCTAATCCAGCCTCAATCTGTCTCTCTCATATCCTCCTCTAGTGAAATAACCGTCCTAATCCAGCCTCAATCTGTCTCTCTCATATCCTACTCAAGGGAAATAACCCACCTAATCCAGCCTCAATCTGTCTCTCTCATATCCTCCTCCAGGGAAATAACCCCCATAATCCAGCCTCAATCTGTCTCTCTCATATCCTCCTCTAGGGAAATAACCCCCGTAGTCCAGCCTCAATCTGTCTCTCTCTTATCCTCCTAAAGGGAAATAACCCCCCTAATCCAGCCTCAATCTGTTTCTCTCATATCCTCCTCAAAGGAAATAACCCCCCATAATCCAGCCTCAATCTGTCTCTCTCATATCCTCCTCTAGTGAAATAACCCCCCTAATACAGCCTCAATCCGTCTCTCTCATATCCTCCTCTAGGGAAATAACATCTAATCCAGCCTCAATCTGTTTCTCTCATATCCTCCTCTAGTGAAATAACCCCTAATCCAGCCTCAATCTGTCTCTCTCATATCCTCCTCTAGTGAAATAACCCCGAATCCAGCCCCAATCTGTCTCTCTCATATCCTCCTCTAGGGAAATAACCCTTAATCCACCCTCAATCTGTCTCTCATATCCTCCTCTAGGGAAATAACCCCCGATCCACCCTCAATCTGTCTCTCTCATATCCTCCTCTAGGGAAATAACCACCCTAATCCAGCCTCAATCTGTCTCTCCCATATCCTACTGTAGGGAAATAACCCACCTAATCCAGCCTCAATCTGTCTCTCTCATATCCTCCTCAAGGGAAATAACCCCCCATAATCCAGCCTCAATCTGTCTCTCTCATATCCTCCTCTAGTGAAATAACCCCCCTAATCCAGCCTCAATCTGTCTCTCTCATATCTTCCTCCAGGGAAATAACCCCCATAATCCAGCCTCAATCTGTCTCTCTCATATCCTCCTCTAGGGAAATAACCTCCCTAATCCAGCCTCAATCTGTCTCTCTCATATCCTACACTAGGGAAATAACCCCCTTAATCCAGCCTCAATCTGTCTCTCTCATATCCTCCTCTAGGGAAATACCCCCCCCCCCCTTATCCAGCCTTAAACTGTCTCTCTCTTATCCTCCTCTAGGGAAATAACCTCACAAATCTAGCCTCAATCTGTCTCTCTCATATTCTCCTCTAGGGAAATAACCCACCTAATCCAGCCTCAATCTGTCTCTCTCATATCTTCCTCTAGTGAAATAACCCCCCTAATCCAGCCTCAATCTGTCTCTCTCATATCCTCCTATAGGGAAATACCCCCCCTAATCCAGCCTCAATCTGTCTCTCTCTTATCCTCCTCTAGGGAAATAACATCTAATCCAGTCTCAATCTGTCTCTCTCATATCCTACTCTAGGGAAATAACCCACCTAATCCAGCCTCAATCTGTCTCTCTCATATCCTCCTCCAGGGAAATAACCCCCATAATCCAGCCTCAATCTGTCTCTCTCATATCCTCCTCTAGGGATATAACCCCCGTAGTCCAGCCTCAATCTGTCTCTCTCTTATCCTCCTAAAGGGAAATAACCCCCCTAATCCAGCCTCAATCTGTTTCTCTCATATCCTCCTCAAAGGAAATAACCCCCCATAATCCAGCCTCAATCTGTCTCTCTCATATCCTCCTCTAGCGAAATAACCCCCCTAATACAGCCTCAGTCCGTCTCTCTCATATCCTCCTCTAGGGAAATAACATCTAATCCAGCCTCAATCTGTTTTTCTCACATCCTCCTATAGTGAAATAACCCCTAATCCAGCCTCAATCTGTCTCTCTCATATCCTCCTCTAGGGAAATAATCGCCCTAATTCAGCCTCAATCTGTCTCTCTCATATCCTACTCAAGGGAAATAACCCACCTAATCCAGCCTCAATCTGTCTCTCTCATATCCTCCTCCAGGGAAATAACCCCCATAATCCAGCCTCAATCTGTCTCTCTCATATCCTCCTCTAGGGAAATAACCCCCGTAGTCCAGCCTCAATCTGTCTCTCTCTTATCCTCCTAAAGGGAAATAACCCCCCTAATCCAGCCTCAATCTGTTTCTCTCATATCCTCCTCAAAGGAAATAACCCCCCATAATCCAGCCTCAATTTGTCTCTCTCATATCCTCCTCTAGTGAAATAACCCCCCTAATACAGCCTCAATCCGTCTCTCTCATATCCTCCTCTAGGGAAATAACATCTAATCCAGCCTCAATCTGTTTCTCTCATATCCTCCTCTAGTGAAATAACCCCTAATCCAGCCTCAATCTGTCTCTCTCATATCCTCCTCTAGTGAAATAACCCCGAATCCAGCCCCAATCTGTCTCTCTCATATCCTCCTCTAGGGAAATAACCCTTAATCCACCCTCAATCTGTCTCTCATATCCTCCTCTAGGGAAATAACCCCCGATCCACCCTCAATCTGTCTCTCTCATATCCTCCTCTAGGGAAATAACCACCCCAATCCAGCCTCAATCTGTCTCTCCCATATCCTACTGTAGGGAAATAACCCACCTAATCCAGCCTCAATCTGTCTCTCTCATATCCTCCTCAAGGGAAATAACCCCCCTAATCCAGCCTCAATCTGTCTCTCTCATATCTTCCTCCAGGGAAATAACCCCCATAATCCAGCCTCAATCTGTCTCTCTCATATCCTCCTCTAGGGAAATAACCTCCCTAATCCAGCCTCAATCTGTCTCTCTCATATCCTACACTAGGGAAATAACCCCCTTAATCCAGCCTCAATCTGTCTCTCTCATATCCTCCTCTAGGGAAATACCCCCCCCCCCCTTATCCAGCCTTAAACTGTCTCTCTCATATACTCCTCTAGGGAAATAACCCACCTAATCCAGCCTCAATCTGTCTCTCTCATATCTTCCTCTAGTGAAATAACCCCCCTAATCCAGCCTCAATCTGTCTCTCTCATATCCTCCTATAGGGAAATACCCCCCCTAATACAGCCTCAAACTGTCTCTCTCATATCCTCCTCTAGGGAAATACCCCCCCTAATCCAGCCTCAATCTGTCTCTCTCTTATCCTCCTCTAGGGAAATAACATCTAATCCAGTCTCAATCTGTCTCTCTCATATCCTCCTATAATGAAATAACCCCGAATCCAGCCTCAATCTGTCTCTCTCATATCCTCCTCTAGGAAAATAACCCCCAATCAACCCTCAATCTGTCTCTCTCATATCCTCCTCTAGGGAAATACACCCCCTAATCCAGCCTCAAACTGTCTCTCTCATATCCTCCTATAGAAAAATAACCCCCCTAATCCAGCCTCAATCTGTCTCTCTCATGTCCTCCTCTAGTGAAATAACCCTGAATCCAGCCTTCATCTGTCTCTCTCATATCCTTCTCTAGGGAAATAACCCCCCTAATCCAGCCTCAATCTGTCTCTCTCATATCCTCCTCTAGTGAAATAACCCCCCTAATCCATCCTCAATCTGTCTCTCTCATATCCTCCTCTAGGGAAATATCCCCCCTAATCCAGCCTCAAACTGTCTCTCTCATATCCTCCTCTAGGGAAATACCCCCCCTAATCCAGCCTTAAACTGTCTCTCTCTTATCATCCTCTAGGGAAATAACCCCCCATAATCCAGCCCCAATCTGTTTCTCTCATATCCTCCTCAAAGGAAATAACCCCCCATAATCCAGCCTCAATCTGTCTCTCTCATATCCTCCTCTAGTGAAATAACCCCCTAATACAGCCTCAATCCGTCTCTCTCATATCCTCCTCTAGGGAAATAACCCTTAATCCAGCCTCAATCTGTTTCTCTCATATCCTCCTCTAGTGAAATAACCCCTAATCCAGCCTCAATCTGTCTCGCTCATATCCTCCTCTAGTGAAATAACCCAGAATCCAGCCCCAATCTCTCTCTCTCATATCCTCCTCTAGGGAAATAACCCTTAATCCAACCTCAATCTGTCTCTCATATCCTCCTCTAGGGAAATAACCCCCGATCCACCCTCAATCTGTCTCTCTCATATCCTCCTCTAGGGAAATAACCACCCTAATCCAGCCTCAATCTGTCTCTCTCATATCCTACACTAGGGAAATAACCCCCTTAATCCAGCCTCAATCTGTCTCTCTCATATCCTCCTCTAGGGAAATACCCCCCCCCCCCTTATCCAGCCTTAAACTGTCTCTCTCTTATCCTCCTCTAGGGAAATAACCTCACAAATCTAGCCTCAATCTGTCTCTCTCATATACTCCTCTAGGGAAATAACCCACCTAATCCAGCCTCAATCTGTCTCTCTCATATCTTCCTCTAGTGAAATAACCCCCCTAATCCAGCCTCAATCTGTCTCTCTCATATCCTCCTATAGGGAAATACCCCCCCTAATACAGCCTCAAACTGTCTCTCTCATATCCTCCTCTAGGGAAATACCCCCCCTAATCCAGCCTCAATCTGTCTCTCTCTTATCCTCCTCTAGGGAAATAACATCTAATCCAGTCTCAATCTGTCTCTCTCATATCCTCCTCTAGGAAAATAACCCCCAATCAACCCTCAATCTGTCTCTCTCATATCCTCCTCTAGGGAAATACACCCCCTAATCCAGCCTCGAACTGTCTCTCTCATATCCTCCTATAGAAAAATAACCCCCCTAATCCAGCCTCAATCTGTCTCTCTCATGTCCTCCTCTAGTGAAATAACCCTGAATCCAGCCTTCATCTGTCTCTCTCATATCCTTCTCTAGGGAAATAACCCCCCTAATCCAGCCTCAATCTGTCTCTCTCATATCCTCCTCTAGTGAAATAACCCCCCTAATCCATCCTCAATCTGTCTCTCTCATATCCTCCTCTAGGGAAATATCCCCCCTAATCCAGCCTTAAACTGTCTCTCTCATATCCTCCTCTAGGGAAATACCCCCCCTAATCCAGCCTTAAACTGTCTCTCTCTTATCATCCTCTAGGGAAATAACCCCCCTAATCCAGCCTCAATCTGTCTCTCTCATATCCTCCTTCAGGGAAATAACCCCCATAATCCAGCCTCAATCTGTCTCTCTCATATCCTCCTCTAGGGAAATAACCCCCGTAGTCCAGCCTCAATCTGTCTCTCTCTTATCCTCCTAAAGGGAAATAACCCCCCTAATCCAGCCCCAATCTGTTTCTCTCATATCCTCCTCAAAGGAAATAACCCCCCATAATCCAGCCTCAATCTGTCTCTCTCATATCCTCCTCTAGTGAAATAACCCCCCTAATACAGCCTCAATCCGTCTCTCTCATATCCTCCTCTAGGGAAATAACCCTTAATCCAGCCTCAATCTGTTTCTCTCATATCCTCCTCTAGTGAAATAACCCCTAATCCAGCCTCAATCTGTCTCGCTCATATCCTCCTCTAGTGAAATAACCCCGAATCCAGCCCCAATCTGTCTCTCTCATATCCTCCTCTAGGGAAATAACCCTTAATCCAACCTCAATCTGTCTCTCATATCCTCCTCTAGGGAAATAACCCCCGATCCACCCTCAATCTGTCTCTCTCATATCCTCCTCTAGGGAAATAACCACCCTAATCCAGCCTCAATCTGTCTCTCCCATATCCTACTGTAGGGAAATAACCCACCTAATCCAGCCTCAATCTGTCTCTCTCATATCCTCCTCAAGGGAAATAACCCCCCATAATCCAGCCTCAATCTGTCTCTCTCATATCCTCCTCTAGTGAAATAACCCCCATAATCCAGCCTCAATCTGTCTCTCTCATATCTTCCTCCAGGGAAATAACCCCCATAATCCAGCCTCAATCTGTCTCTCTCATATCCTCCTCTAGGGAAATAACCTCCCTAATCCAGCCTCAATCTGTCTCTCTCATATCCTACACTAGGGAAATAACCCCCTTAATCCAGCCTCAATCTGTCTCTCTCACATCCTCCTCTAGGGAAATACCCCCCCCCCCCTTATCCAGCCTTAAACTGTCTCTCTCTTATCCTCCTCTAGGGAAATAACCCCACAAATCTAGCCTCAATCTGTCTCTCTCATATCCTCCTCTAGGGAAATAACCACCCTAATCCAGCCTCAATCTGTCTCTCCCATATCCTACTGTAGGGAAATAACCCACCTAATCCAGCCTCAATCTGTCTCTCTCATATCCTCCTCAAGGGAAATAACCCCCAATAATCCAGCCTCAATCTGTCTCTCTCATATCCTCCTCTAGTGAAATAACCCCCCCAATCCAGCCTCAATCTGTCTCTCTCATATCTTCCTCCAGGGAAATAACCCCCATAATCCAGCCTCAATCTGTCTCTCTCATATCCTCCTCTAGGGAAATAACCCCCGATCCACCCTCAATCTGTCTCTCTCATATCCTACTCTAGGGAAATAACCCACCTAATCCAGCCTCAATCTGTCTCTCTCATATCCTCTTCAAGGTAAATAACCCCGCATAATCCAGCCTCAATCTGTCTCTCTCATATCCTCCTCTAGTGAAATAACCCCCTAATCAAGCCTCAATCTGTCTCTCTCATATCCTCCTCTAGGGAAATAACCCCATCAATCCAGCCTTAATCTGTCTCTCTCATATCCTCCTCTAGGGAAATACCCCCCTTAATCCAGCCTTAAACTGTCTCTGTTTTATCCTCCTCTAGGGAAATAACCCCTCTAATCCAGCCTCAATCTGTCTCTCTCTTATCCTCCTCTAGGGAAATAACCCCCGATCCACCCTCAATCTGTCTCTCTCATATCATCCTCTAGGGAAATAACCGCCCTAATCCAGCCTCAATCTGTCTCTCTCATATCCTACTCTAGGGAAATAACCCACCTAATCCAGCCTCAATCTGTCTCTCTCATATCCTCTTCAAGGTAAATAACCCCCCATAATCCAGCCTCAATCTGTCTCTCTCATATCCTCCTCCAGTGAAATAACCCCCCTAATACAGCCTCAGTCCGTCTCTCTCATATCCTCCTCTAGGGAAATAACATCTAATCCAGCCTCAATCTGTTTTTCTCACATCCTCCTATAGTGAAATAACCCCTAATCCAGCCTCAATCTGTCTCTCTCATATCCTCCTCTAGGGAAATAACCGCCCTAATCCAGCCTCAATCTGTCTCTCTCGTATCCTACTCAAGGGAAATAACCCACCTAATCCAGCCTCAATCTGTCTCTCTCATATCCTCCTCCAGGGAAATAACCCCCATAATCCAGCCTCAATCTGTCTCTCCCATATCCTCCTCCAGGGAAATAACCCCCATAATCCAGCCTCAATCTGTCTCTCTCATATCCTCCTCCAGGGAAATAACCCCCATAATCCAGCCTCAATCTGTCTCTCCCATATCCTCCTCCAGGGAAATAACCCACCTAATCCAGCCTCAATCTGTCTCTCTCATATCCTCCTCCAGGGAAATAACCCCCATAATCCAGCCTCAATCTGTCTCACTCATATCCTCCTCTAGGGAAATAACCCCCGTAGTCCAGCCTCAATCTGTCTCTCTCTTATCCTCCTAAAGGGAAATAACCCCCCTAATCCAGCCTCAATCTGTTTCTCTCATATCCTCCTCAAAGGAAATAACCCCCCATAATCCAGCCTCAATCTGTCTCTCTCATATCCTCCTCAAAGGAAATAACCCCCCATAATCCAGCCTCAATCTGTCTCTCTCATATCCTCCTCTAGTGAAATAACCCCCCTAATACAGCCTCAATCCGTCTCTCTCATATCCTCCTCTAGGGAAATAACCCTTAATCCAGCCTCAATCTGTTTCTCTCGTATCCTCCTCTAGTGAAATAACCCCTAATCCAGCCTCAATCTGTCTCTCTCATATCCTCCTCTAGTGAAATAACCCCGAATCCAGCCTCAATCTGTCTCTCTCATATCCTCCTCTAGTGAAATAACCCCAAATACAGCCCCAATCTGTCTCTCTCATATCCTCCTCTAGAGAAATAACCCTTAATCCAGCCTCAATCTGTCTCTCATATCCTCCTCTAGGGAAATAACCCCTAATCCAGCCTCAATCTGTCTCTCATATCCTCATCTAGGGAAATAACCCCCGATCCACCCTCAATCTGTCTCTCTCATATCCTCCTCTAGGGAAATAACCACCCTAATCCAGCCTCAATCTGTCTCTCCCATATCCTACTGTAGGGAAATAACCCACCTAATCCAGCCTCAATCTGTCTCTCTCATATCCTCCTCAAGGGAAATAACCCCCAATAATCCAGCCTCAATCTGTCTCTCTCATATCCTCCTCTAGTGAAATAACCCACCTAATCCAGCCTCAATCTGTCTCTCTCATATCTTCCTCCAGGGAAATAACCCCCATAATCCAGCCTCAATCTGTCTCTCTCATATCCTCCTCTAGGGAAATAACCCCCGATCCACCCTCAATCTGTCTCTCTCATATCATCCTCTAGGGAAATAACCGCCCTAATCCAGCCTCAATCTGTCTCTCTCATATCCTACTCTAGGGAAATAACCCACCTAATCCAGCCTCAATCTGTCTCTCTCATATCCTCTTCAAGGTAAATAACCCCCCATAATCCAGCCTCAATCTGTCTCTCTCATATCCTCCTCCAGTGAAATAACCCCCCTAATACAGCCTCAGTCCGTCTCTCTCATATCCTCCTCTAGGGAAATAACATCTAATCCAGCCTCAATCTGTTTTTCTCACATCCTCCTATAGTGAAATAACCCCTAATCCAGCCTCAATCTGTCTCTCTCATATCCTCCTCTAGGGAAATAACCGCCCTAATCCAGCCTCAATCTGTCTCTCTCGTATCCTACTCAAGGGAAATAACCCACCTAATCCAGCCTCAATCTGTCTCTCTCATATCCTCCTCTAGTGAAATAACCCCCCTAATACAGCCTCAATCCGTCTCTCTCATATCCTCCTCTAGGGAAATAACATCTAATCCAGCCTCAATCTGTTTCTCTCATATCCTCCTCTAGTGAAATAACCCCTAATCCAGCCTCAATCTGTCTCTCTCATATCCTCCTCTAGTGAAATAACCACCCTAATCCAGCCTCAATCTGTCTCTCCCATATCCTACTGTAGGGAAATAACCCACCTAATCCAGCCTCAATCTGTCTCTCTCATATCCTCCTCAAGGGAAATAACCCCCCATAATCCAGCCTCAATCTGTCTCTCTCATATCCTCCTCTAGTGAAATAACCCCCCTAATCCAGCCTCAATCTGTCTCTCTCATATCTTCCTCCAGGGAAATAACCCCCATAATCCAGCCTCAATCTGTCTCTCTCATATCCTCCTCTAGGGAAATAACCTCCCTAATCCAGCCTCAATCTGTCTCTCTCATATCCTCCTCTAATGAAATAACCCCGAATCCAGCCTCAATCTGTCTCTCTCATATCCTCCTCTAGGAAAATAACCCCCAATCAACCCTCAATCTGTCTCTCTCATATCCTCCTCTAGGGAAATACACCCCCTAATCCAGCCTCAAACTGTCTCTCTCATATCCTCCTATAGAAAAATAACCCCCCTAATCCAGCCTCAATCTGTCTCTCTCATGTCCTCCTCTAGTGAAATAACCCTGAATCCAGCCTTCATCTGTCTCTCTCTTATCATCCTCTAGGGAAATAACCCCCCTAATCCAGCCTCAATCTGTCTCTCTCATATCCTCCTCCAGGGAAATAACCCCCATAATCCAGCCTCAATCTGTCTCTCTCATATCCTCCTCTAGGGAAATAAACCCCGTAGTCCAGCCTCAATCTGTCTCTCTCTTATCCTCCTAAAGGGAAATAACCCCCCTAATCCAGCCTCAATCTGTTTCTCTCATATCCTCCTCAAAGGAAATAACCCCCCATAATCCAGCCTCAATCTGTCTCTCTCATATCCTCCTCTAGTGAAATAACCCCCCTAATACAGCCTCAATCCGTCTCTCTCATATCCTCCTCTAGGGAAATAACATCTAATCCAGCCTCAATCTGTTTCTCTCATATCCTCCTCTAGTGAAATAACCCCTAATCCAGCCTCAATCTGTCTCTCTCATATCCTCCTCTAGTGAAATAACCCCGAATCCAGCCCCAATCTGTCTCTCTCATATCCTCCTCTAGGGAAATAACCCTTAATCCACCCTCAATCTGTCTCTCATATCCTCCTCTAGGGAAATAACCCCCGATCCACCCTCAATCTGTCTCTCTCATATCCTCCTCTAGGGAAATAACCACCCTAATCCAGCCTCAATCTGTCTCTCCCATATCCTACTGTAGGGAAATAACCCACCTAATCCAGCCTCAATCTGTCTCTCTCATATCCTCCTCAAGGGAAATAACCCCCCATAATCCAGCCTCAATCTGTCTCTCTCATATCCTCCTCTAGTGAAATAACCCCCCTAATCCAGCCTCAATCTGTCTCTCTCATATCTTCCTCCAGGGAAATAACCCCCATAATCCAGCCTCAATCTGTCTCTCTCATATCCTCCTCTAGGGAAATAACCTCCCTAATCCAGCCTCAATCTGTCTCTCTCATATCCTACACTAGGGAAATAACCCCCTTAATCCAGCCTCAATCTGTCTCTCTCATATCTTCCTCCAGGGAAATAACCCCCTTAATCCAGCCTCAATCTGTCTCTCTCATATCCTCCTCTAATGAAATAACCCCGAATCCAGCCTCAATCTGTCTTTCTCATATCCTCCACTAGGAAAATAACCCCCAATCAACCCTCAATCTGTCTCTCTCATATCCTCCTCTAGGGAAATACACCCCCTAATCCAGCCTCAAACTGTCTCTCTCATATCCTCCTATAGAAAAATAACCCCCCTAATCCAGCCTCAATCTGTCTCTCTCATGTCCTCCTCTAGTGAAATAACCCTGAATCCAGCCTTCATCTGTCTCTCTCATATCCTCCTCTAGGGAAATAACCCACCTAATCCAGCCTCAAACTGTCTCTCTCATATCCTCCTATAGAAAAATAACCCCACCTAATCCAGCCTCAATCTGTCTCTCTCATGTCCTCCTCTAGTGAAATAACCCTGAATCCAGCCTTCATCTGTCTATCTCATATCCTCCTCTAGGGAAATAACCCACCTAATCCAGCCTCAATCTGTCTCTCTCATATCTTCCTCTAGTGAAATAACCCCCCTATTCCAGCCTCAATTTGTCTCTCTCATATCCTCCTATAGGGAAATACCCCCCCTAATACAGCCTCAAACTGTCTCTCTCATATCCTCCTCTAGGGAAATACCCCCCCTAATCCAGCCTCAATCTGTCTCTCTCTTATCCTCCTCTAATGAAATAACCCCGAATCCAGCCTCAATCTGTCTCTCTCATATCCTCCTCTAGGAAAATAACCCCCAATCAACCCTCAATCTGTCTCTCTCATATCCTCCTCTAGGGAAATACACCCCCTAATCCAGCCTCAAACTGTCTCTCTCATATCCTCCTATAGAAAAATAACCCCCCTAATCCAGCCTCAATCTGTCTCTCTCATGTCCTCCTCTAGTGAAATAACCCTGAATCCAGCCTTCATCTGTCTCTCTCATATCCTTCTCTAGGGAAATAACCCCCCTAATCCAGCCTCAATCTGTCTCTCTCATATCCTCCTCTAGTGAAATAACCCCCTTAATCCAGCCTCAATCTGTCTCTCTCATATCCTCCTCTAGGGAAATATCCCCCCTAATCCAGCCTCAAACTGTCTCTCTCATATCTTCCTCTAGGGAAATAACCCCCCTAATCCAGCCTCAATCTGTCTCTCTCATATCCTCCTCTAGATAAATAACCCCTAATCCAGTCTCAATCAGTCTATCTCATATCCTATTGTAGTGAAATACACCCCCTAATCCAGCCTCAAACTGTCTCTCTCATATCCTCTTCTAGGGAAATAACCCCCCTAATCCAGCCTCAATCTGTCTCTATCATATCCTCCTCTAGATAAATAACCCCTAATCCACCCTCAATCTATCTCTCATATCCTCCTCTAGGGAAATAACCCCCGATCCACCCTCAATCTGTCTCTCTCATATCCTCCTCTAGGGAAATAACCGCCCTAATCCAGCCTCAATCTGTCTCTCTCATATCCTAATCGAGGGAAATAACCCACCTAATCCAGCCTCAATCTGTCTCTCTCATATCCTCCTCAAAGGAAATAACCCCCCATAATCCAGCCTCAATCTGTCTCTCTCATATCCTCCTCTAGTGAAATAACCCCCCTAATACAGCCTCAATCCGTCTCTCTCATATCCTCCTCTAGGGAAATAACCCTTAATCCAGTCTCAATCTGTTTCTCTCGTATCCTCCTCTAGGGAAATAACCCCTAATCCACTCTCAATCTGTCTCTCATATCCTCCTCTAGGGAAATAACCCCCGATCCACCCTCAATCTGTCTCTCCCATATCCTACTGTAGGGAAATAACCCACCTAATCCAGCCTCAATCTCTCTCTCTCATATCTTCCTCCAGGGAAATAACCCCCATAATCCAGAATCAATCTGTCTCTCTCATATCCTCCTCTAGGAAATAACCCCCCTAATCCAGCCTCAATCTGTCTCTCTCATATCCTCCTCTAGGGAAATAACCCCCTTAATCCAGCCTCAATCTGTCTCCCTCATATCCTCCTCTAGGGAAATACCCCCCCCCCCCCTAATCCAGCCTTAAACTGTCTCTCTCTTATCCTCCTCTAGGGAAATAACCCCACGAATCCAGCCTCAATCTGTCTCTCTCATATCCTCCTCTAGGGAAATAACCCACCTAATCCAGCCTCAATAAGTCTCTCTCATATCTTCCTCTAGTGAAATAACCCCCCTAATCCTGCCTCAATCTGTATCTCTCATATCCTCCTCTAGGGAAATACCCCCCCCTAATACAGCCTCAAACTGTCTCTCTCATATCCTCCTCTAGGGAAATACCCCCCTAATCCAGCCTCAATCTGTATCTCTCTTATCCTCCTCTAGGAAAATAACCCCTAATCAACCCTCAATCTGTCTATCTCATATCCTCCTCTAGGGAAATACACCCCCTAATCCAGCCTCAAACTGTCTCTCTCATATCCTCCTATAAATAAATAACCCCCTAATCCAGCCTCAATCTGTCTCTCTCATATCCTCCTCTAGTGAAATAACCCAGAATCCAGCATCAATCTGTCTCTCTCATATCCTCCTCTAGGGAAATAACCCCCCTAATACAGCCTTAATCTGTCTCTCTCATATCCTCCTCTAGATAAATAACCCCTAATCCAGTCTCAATCTGTCTCTCTCATGTCCTCCTCTAGTGAAATAACCCTGAATCCAGCCTTCATCTGTCTCTCTAATATCCTTCTCTAGGGAAATAACCCCCCTAATCCAGCCTCAATCTGTCTCTCTCATATCCTCCTCTAGTGAAATAACCCCCCTAATCCAGCCTCAATCTGTCTCTCTCATATCCTCCTCTAGTGAAATAACCCCCCTAATCCAGCCTCAATCTGTCTCTCTCATATCCTCCTCTAGGGAAATAACCCCCTTAATCCAGCCTCAATCTGTCTCTCTCATATCCTCCTCTAGGGAAATACCCCCCCCCCCCCCCTAATCCAGCCTTAAACTGTCTCTCTCTTATCCTCCTCTAGGGAAATAACCCCACGAATCCAGCCTCAATCTGTCTCTCTCATATCCTCCTCTAGGGAAATAACCCCCCTAATCCAGCCTCAATCTGTCTCTCTCATATCCTCCTCTAGGGAAATAACCCACCTAATCCAGCCTCAATCTGTCTCTCTCATATCTTCCTCCAGGGAAATAACCCCCATAATCCAGCCTCAATCCGTCTCTCTCATATCCTCCTCTAGGGAAATAACCCCCTTAATCCAGCCTCAATCTGTCTCTCTCACATCCTCCTCTAGGGAAATACCCCCCCCCCCCCCTTATCCAGCCTTAAACTGTCTCTCTCTTATCCTCCTCTAGGGAAATAACCCCACAAATCTAGCCTCAATCTGTCTCTCTCATATCCTCCTCTAGGGAAATAACCCACCTAATCCAGCCTCAATCTGTCTCTCTCATATCTTCCTCTAGTGAAATAACCCCCCTAATCCAGCCTCAATCTGTCTCTCTCATATTCTCCTATAGGGAAATACCCCCCCTAATACAGCCTCAAACTGTCTCTCTCATATCCTCCTCTAGGGAAATACCCCCCCCTAATCCAGCCTCAATCTGTCTCTCTCTTATCCTCCTCTAGGGAAATAACATCTAATCCAGCCTCAATCTGTCTCTCTCATATCCTCCTCTAATGAAATAACCCCGAATCCAGCCTCAATCTGTCTCTCTCATATCCTCCACTAGGAAAATAACCCCCAATCAACCCTCAATCTGTCTCTCTCATATCCTCCTCTAGGGAAATACACCCCCTAATCCAGCCTCAAACTGTCTCTCTCATATCCTCCTATAGAAAAATAACCCCCCTAATCCAGCCTCAATCTGTCTCTCTCATGTCCTCCACAAGGGAAATAACCCTGAATCCAGCCTTCATCTGTCTCTCTCATATCCTCCTCTAGGGAAATAACCCACCTAATCCAGCCTCAATCTGTCTCTCTCATATCCTCCTCTAGTGAAATAACCCCCATAATCCAGCCTCAATCTGTCTCTCTCATATCTTCCTCCAGGGAAATAACCCCCATAATCCAGCCTCAATCTGTCTCTCTCATATCCTCTAGGGAAATAACCTCCCTAATCCAGCCTCAATCTGTCTCTCTCATATCCTACACTAGGGAAATAACCCCCTTAATCCAGCCTCAATCTGTCTCTCTCACATCCACCTCTAGGGAAATACCCCCCCCCCCTTATCCAGCCTTAAACTGTCTCTCTCTTATCCTCCTCTAGGGAAATAACCCCACAAATCTAGCCTCAATCTGTCTCTCTCATATCCTCCTCTAGGGAAATAACCCACCTAATCCAGCCTCAATCTGTCTCTCTCATATCTTCCTCTAGTGAAATAACCCCCCTAATCCAGCCTCAATCTGTCTCTCTCATATTCTCCTATAGGGAAATACCCCCCCTAATACAGCCTCAAACTGTCTCTCTCATATCCTCCTCTAGGGAAATACCCCCCCTAATCCAGCCTCAATCTGTCTCTCTCTTATCCTCCACTAGGGAAATAACATCTAATCCAGCCTCAATCTGTCTCTCTCATATCCTCCTCTAATGAAATAACCCCGAATCCAGCCTCAATCTGTCTCTCTCATATCCTCCACTAAGAAAATAACCCCCAATCAACCCTCAATCTGTCTCTCTCATATCCTCCTCTAGGGAAATACACCCCCTAATCCAGCCTCAAACTGTCTCTCTCATATCCTCCTATAGAAAAATAACCCCCCTAATCCAGCCTCAATCTGTCTCTCTCATGTCCTCCTCTAGTGAAATAACCCTGAATCCAGCCTTCATCTGTCTATCTCATATCCTCCTCTAGGGAAATAACCCACCTAATCCAGCCTCAATCTGTCTCTCTCATATCTTCCTCTAGTGAAATAACCCCCCTATTCCAGCCTCAATTTGTCTCTCTCATATCCTCCTATAGGGAAATACCCCCCCTAATACAGCCTCAAACTGTCTCTCTCATATCCTCCTCTAGGGAAATACCCCCCTAATCCAGCCTCAATCTGTCTCTCTCTTATCCTCCTCTAATGAAATAACCCCGAATCCAGCCTCAATCTATCTCTCTCATATCCTCCTCTAGGAAAATAACCCCCAATCAACCCTCAATCTGTCTCTCTCATATCCTCCTCTAGGGAAATACACCCCCTAATCCAGCCTCAAACTGTCTCTCTCATATCCTCCTATAGAAAAATAACCCCCCTAATCCAGCCTCAATCTGTCTCTCTCATGTCCTCCTCTAGTGAAATAACCCTGAATCCAGCCTTCATCTGTCTCTCTCATATCCTTCTCTAGGGAAATAACCCCCCTAATCCAGCCTCAATCTGTCTCTCTCATATCCTCCTCTAGTGAAATAACCCCCTTAATCCAGCCTCAATCTGTCTCTCTCATATCCTCCTCTAGGGAAATATCCCCCCTAATCCAGCCTCAAACTGTCTCTCTCATATCTTCCTCTAGGGAAATAACCCCCCTAATCCAGCCTCAATCTGTCTCTCTCATATCCTCCTCTAGATAAATAACCCCTAATCCAGTCTCAATCAGTCTATCTCATATCCTATTGTAGTGAAATACACCCCCTAATCCAGCCTCAAACTGTCTCTCTCATATCCTCTTCTAGGGAAATAACCCCCCTAATCCAGCCTCAATCTGTCTCTATCATATCCTCCTCTAGATAAATAACCCCTAATCCACCCTCAATCTATCTCTCATATCCTCCTCTAGGGAAATAACCCCCGATCCACCCTCAATCTGTCTCTCTCATATCCTCCTCTAGGGAAATAACCGCCCTAATCCAGCCTCAATCTGTCTCTCTCATATCCTAATCGAGGGAAATAACCCACCTAATCCAGCCTCAATCTGTCTCTCTCATATCCTCCTCAAAGGAAATAACCCCCCATAATCCAGCCTCAATCTGTCTCTCTCATATCCTCTTCTAGTGAAATAACCCCCCTAATACAGCCTCAATCCGTCTCTCTCATATCCTCCTCTAGGGAAATAACCCTTAATCCAGTCTCAATCTGTTTCTCTCGTATCCTCCTCTAGGGAAATAACCCCTAATCCACTCTCAATCTGTCTCTCATATCCTCCTCTAGGGAAATAACCCCCGATCCACCCTCAATCTGTCTCTCCCATATCCTACTGTAGGGAAATAACCCACCTAATCCAGCCTCAATCTCTATCTCTCATATCTTCCTCCAGGGAAATAACCCCCATAATCCAGAATCAATCTGTCTCTCTCATATCCTCCTCTAGGAAATAACCCCCCTAATCCAGCCTCAATCTGTCTCTCTCATGTCCTCCTCTAGGGAAATAACCCCCTTAATCCAGCCTCAATCTGTCTCCCTCATATCCTCCTCTAGGGAAATACCCCCCCCCCCTAATCCAGCCTTAAACTGTCTCTCTCTTATCCTCCTCTAGGGAAATAACCCCACGAATCCAGCCTCAATCTGTCTCTCTCATATCCTCCTCTAGGGAAATAACCCACCTAATCCAGCCTCAATAAGTCTCTCTCATATCTTCCTCTAGTGAAATAACCCCCCTAATCCTGCCTCAATCTGTCTCTCTCATATCCTCCTCTAGGGAAATACCCCCCCCTAATACAGCCTCAAACTGTCTCTCTCATATCCTCCTCTAGGGAAATACCCCCCTAATCCAGCCTCAATCTGTATCTCTCTTATCCTCCTCTAGGAAAATAACCCCTAATCAACCCTCAATCTGTCTATCTCATATCCTCCTCTAGGGAAATACACCCCCTAATCCAGCCTCAAACTGTCTCTCTCATATCCTCCTATAAATAAATAACCCCCTAATCCAGCCTCAATCTGTCTCTCTCATATCCTCCTCTAGTGAAATAACCCAGAATCCAGCATCAATCTGTCTCTCTCATATCCTCCTCTAGGGAAATAACCCCCCTAATACAGCCTTAATCTGTCTCTCTCATATCCTCCTCTAGATAAATAACCCCTAATCCAGTCTCAATCTGTCTCTCTCATGTCCTCCTCTAGTGAAATAACCCTGAATCCAGCCTTCATCTGTCTCTCTAATATCCTTCTCTAGGGAAATAACCCCCCTAATCCAGCCTCAATCTGTCTCTTTCATATCCTCCTCTAGTGAAATAACCCCCCTAATCCAGCCTCAATCTGTCTCTCTCATATCCTCCTCTAGTGAAATAACCCCCCTAATCCAGCCTCAATCTGTCTCTCTCATATCCTCCTCTAGGGAAATAACCCCCTTAATCCAGCCTCAATCTGTCTCTCTCATATCCTCCTCTAGGGAAATACCCCCCCCCCCCCCCTAATCCAGCCTTAAACTGTCTCTCTCTTATCCTCCTCTAGGGAAATAACCCCACGAATCCAGCCTCAATCTGTCTCTCTCATATCCTCCTCTAGGGAAATAACCCCCCTAATCCAGCCTCAATCTGTCTCTCTCATATCCTCCTCTAGGGAAATAACCCACCTAATCCAGCCTCAATAAGTCTCTCTCATATCTTCCTCTAGTGAAATAACCCCCCTAATCCTGCCTCAATCTGTCTCTCTCATATCCTCCTCTAGGGAAATACCCCCCCCTAATACAGCCTCAAACTGTCTCTCTCATATCCTCCTCTAGGGAAATACCCCCCTAATCCAGCCTCAATCTGTCTCTCTCTTATCCTCTAGGAAAATAACCCCTAATCAACCCTCAATCTGTCTATCTCATATCCTCCTCTAGGGAAATACACCCCCTAATCCAGCCTCAAACTGTCTCTCTCATATCCTCCTATAAATAAATAACCCCCCTAATCCAGCCTCAATCTGTCTCTCTCATATCCTCCTCTAGTGAAATAACCCAGAATCCAGCATCAATCTGTCTCTCTCATATCCTCCTCTAGGGAAATAACCCCCCTAATACAGCCTTACTCTGTCTCTCTCATATCCTCCTCTAGATAAATAACCCCTAATCCAGTCTCAATCTGTCTCTCTCATGTCCTCCTCTAGTGAAATAACCCTGAATCCAGCCTTCATCTGTCTCTCTCATATCCTCCTCTAGTGAAATAACCCAGAATCCAGCATCAATCTGTCTCTCTCATATCCTCCTCTAGTGAAATAACCCAGAATCCAGCATCAATCTGTCTCTCTCATATCCTCCTCTAGGGAAATAACCCCCCTAATACAGCCTTAATCTGTCTCTCTCATATCCTCCTCTAGATAAATAACCCCTAATCCAGTCTCAATCTGTCTCTCTCATGTCCTCCTCTAGTGAAATAACCCTGAATCCAGCCTTCATCTGTCTCTCTCATATCCTCCTCTAGTGAAATAACCCCCCTAATCCAGCCTCAATCTGTCTCTCTCATATCCTCCTCTAGTGAAATAACCCCCCTAATCCAGCCTCAATCTGTCTCTCTCATATCCTCCTCTAGGGAAATATCCCCCTAATCCAGCCTCAAACTGTCTCTCTCATATCCTCCTCTCCTCTAGGGAAATAACCCCCCTAATCCAGCCTCAATCTGTCTCTCTCATATCCTCCTCTAGATAAATAACCCCTAATCCAGTCTCAATCAGTCTCTCTCATATCCTATTGTAGTGAAATACACCCCTAATCCAGCCTCAAACCGTCTCTCTCATATCCTCTTCTAGGGAAATAACCCACCTAATCCAGCCTCAATCTGTCTCTATCATATCCTCCTCTAGATAAATAACCCCTAATCCACCCTCAATCTATCTCTCATATCCTCCTCTAGGGAAATAACCCCCGATCCACCCTCAATCTGTCTCTCTCATATCCTCCTCTAGGGAAATAACCACCCTAATAATGGCTCAATCTGTCTCTCTCATATCCTCCTCAAGGGAAATAACCCCCCATAATCCAGCCTCAATCTATCTCTCATATCCTCCTCTAGGGAAATAACCCCCGATCCACCCTCAATCTGTCTCTCCCATATCCTACTGTAGGGAAATAACCCACCTAATCCAGCCTCAATCTGTCTCTCTCATATCCTCCTCAAGGGAAATAACCCCCCATAATCCAGCCTCAATCTGTCTCTCTCATATCCTCCTCTAGTGAAATAACCCCCCTAATCCAGCCTCAATCTGTCTCTCTCATATCTTCCTCCAGGGAAATAACCCCCATAATCCAGCCTCAATCTGTCTCTCTCATATCCTCCTCTAGGGAAATAACCTCCCTAATCCAGCCTCAATCTGTCTCTCTCATATCCTACACTAGGGAAATAACCCCCCATAATCCAGTCTCAATCTGTCTCTCTCATATCCTCCTCTAGGGAAATACCCCCCTAATCCAGCCTCAATCTGTCTCTCTCTTATCCTCCTCTAGGAAAATAACCCCTAATCAACCCTCAATCTGTCTATCTCATATCCTCCTCTAGGGAAATACACCCCCTAATCCAGCCTCAATCTGTCTCTCTCATATCCTCCTCTAGTGAAATAACCCAGAATCCAGCATTAATCTGTCTCTCTCATATCCTCCTCTAGGGAAATAACCCCCCTAATACAGCCTTAATCTGTCTCTCTCATATCCTCCTCTAGATAAATAACCCCTAATCCAGTCTCAATCTGTCTCTCTCATGTCCTCCTCTAGTGAAATAACCCTGAATCCAGCCTTCATCTGTCTCTCTAATATCCTTCTCTAGGGAAATAACCCCCCTAATCCAGCCTCAATCTGTCTCTCTCATATCCTCCTCTAGTGAAATAACCCCCCTAATCCAGCCTCAATCTGTCTCTCTCATATCCTCCTCTAGTGAAATAACCCCCCTAATCCAGCCTCAATCTGTCTCTCTCATATCCTCCTCTAGTGAAATAACCCCCCTAATCCAGCCTCAATCTGTCTCTCTCATATCCTCCTCTAGTGAAATATCCCCCCTAATCCAGCCTCAAACTGTCTCTCTCATATCCTCCTCTCCTCTAGGGAAATAACCCCCCTAATCCAGCCTCAATCTGTCTCTCTCATATCCTCCTCTAGATAAATCACCCCTAATCCAGTCTCAATCAGTCTCTCTCATATCCTATTGTAGTGAAATACACCCCTAATCCAGCCTCAAACCATCTCTCTCATATCCTCTTCTAGGGAAATAACCCACCTAATCCAGCCTCAATCTGTCTCTATCATATCCTCCTCTAGATAAATAACCCCTAATCCACCCTCAATCTATCTCTCATATCCTCCTCTAGGGAAATACACCCCCTAATCCAGCCTCAAACTGTCTCTCTCATATCCTCCTATAAATAAATAACCCCCCTAATCCAGCCTCAATCTGTCTCTCTCATATCCTCCTCTAGTGAAATAACCCAGAATCCAGCATCAATCTGTCTCTCTCATATCCTCCTCTAGGGAAATAACCCCCCTAATACAGCCTTAATCTGTCTCTCTCATATCCTCCTCTAGATAAATAACCCCTAATCCAGTCTCAATCTGTCTCTCTCATGTCCTCCTCTAGTGAAATAACCCTGAATCCAGCCTTCATCTGTCTCTCTAATATCCTTCTCTAGGGAAATAACCCCCCTAATCCAGCCTCAATCTGTCTCTCTCATATCCTCCTCTAGTGAAATAACCCCCCTAATCCAGCCTCAATCTGTCTCTCTCATATCCTCCTCTAGTGAAATAACCCCCCTAATCCAGCCTCAATCTGTCTCTCTCATATCCTCCTCTAGGGAAATAACCCCCTTAATCCAGCCTCAATCTGTCTCTCTCATATCCTCCTCTAGGGAAATACCCCCCCCCCCCCCTAATCCAGCCTTAAACTGTCTCTCTCTTATCCTCCTCTAGGGAAATAACCCCACGAATCCAGCCTCAATCTGTCTCTCTCATATCCTCCTCTAGGGAAATAACCCCCCTAATCCAGCCTCAATCTGTCTCTCTCATATCCTCCTCTAGGGAAATAACCCACCTAATCCAGCCTCAATAAGTCTCTCTCATATCTTCCTCTAGTGAAATAACCCCCCTAATCCTGCCTCAATCTGTCTCTCTCATATCCTCCTCTAGGGAAATACCCCCCCCTAATACAGCCTCAAACTGTCTCTCTCATATCCTCCTCTAGGGAAATACCCCCCTAATCCAGCCTCAATCTGTCTCTCTCTTATCCTCTAGGAAAATAACCCCTAATCAACCCTCAATCTGTCTATCTCATATCCTCCTCTAGGGAAATACACCCCCTAATCCAGCCTCAAACTGTCTCTCTCATATCCTCCTATAAATAAATAACCCCCCTAATCCAGCCTCAATCTGTCTCTCTCATATCCTCCTCTAGTGAAATAACCCAGAATCCAGCATCAATCTGTCTCTCTCATATCCTCCTCTAGGGAAATAACCCCCCTAATACAGCCTTAATCTGTCTCTCTCATATCCTCCTCTAGATAAATAACCCCTAATCCAGTCTCAATCTGTCTCTCTCATGTCCTCCTCTAGTGAAATAACCCTGAATCCAGCCTTCATCTGTCTCTCTCATATCCTCCTCTAGTGAAATAACCCAGAATCCAGCATCAATCTGTCTCTCTCATATCCTCCTCTAGTGAAATAACCCAGAATCCAGCATCAATCTGTCTCTCTCATATCCTCCTCTAGGGAAATAACCCCCCTAATACAGCCTTAATCTGTCTCTCTCATATCCTCCTCTAGATAAATAACCCCTAATCCAGTCTCAATCTGTCTCTCTCATGTCCTCCTCTAGTGAAATAACCCTGAATCCAGCCTTCATCTGTCTCTCTCATATCCTCCTCTAGTGAAATAACCCCCCTAATCCAGCCTCAATCTGTCTCTCTCATATCCTCCTCTAGTGAAATAACCCCCCTAATCCAGCCTCAATCTGTCTCTCTCATATCCTCCTCTAGGGAAATATCCCCCTAATCCAGCCTCAAACTGTCTCTCTCATATCCTCCTCTCCTCTAGGGAAATAACCCCCCTAATCCAGCCTCAATCTGTCTCTCTCATATCCTCCTCTAGATAAATAACCCCTAATCCAGTCTCAATCAGTCTCTCTCATATCCTATTGTAGTGAAATACACCCCTAATCCAGCCTCAAACCGTCTCTCTCATATCCTCTTCTAGGGAAATAACCCACCTAATCCAGCCTCAATCTGTCTCTATCATATCCTCCTCTAGATAAATAACCCCTAATCCACCCTCAATCTATCTCTCATATCCTCCTCTAGGGAAATAACCCCCGATCCACCCTCAATCTGTCTCTCTCATATCCTCCTCTAGGGAAATAACCACCCTAATAATGGCTCAATCTGTCTCTCTCATATCCTCCTCAAGGGAAATAACCCCCCATAATCCAGCCTCAATCTATCTCTCATATCCTCCTCTAGGGAAATAACCCCCGATCCACCCTCAATCTGTCTCTCCCATATCCTACTGTAGGGAAATAACCCACCTAATCCAGCCTCAATCTGTCTCTCTCATATCCTCCTCAAGGGAAATAACCCCCCATAATCCAGCCTCAATCTGTCTCTCTCATATCCTCCTCTAGTGAAATAACCCCCCTAATCCAGCCTCAATCTGTCTCTCTCATATCTTCCTCCAGGGAAATAACCCCCATAATCCAGCCTCAATCTGTCTCTCTCATATCCTCCTCTAGGGAAATAACCTCCCTAATCCAGCCTCAATCTGTCTCTCTCATATCCTACACTAGGGAAATAACCCCCCATAATCCAGTCTCAATCTGTCTCTCTCATATCCTCCTCTAGGGAAATACCCCCCTAATCCAGCCTCAATCTGTCTCTCTCTTATCCTCCTCTAGGAAAATAACCCCTAATCAACCCTCAATCTGTCTATCTCATATCCTCCTCTAGGGAAATACACCCCCTAATCCAGCCTCAATCTGTCTCTCTCATATCCTCCTCTAGTGAAATAACCCAGAATCCAGCATTAATCTGTCTCTCTCATATCCTCCTCTAGGGAAATAACCCCCCTAATACAGCCTTAATCTGTCTCTCTCATATCCTCCTCTAGATAAATAACCCCTAATCCAGTCTCAATCTGTCTCTCTCATGTCCTCCTCTAGTGAAATAACCCTGAATCCAGCCTTCATCTGTCTCTCTAATATCCTTCTCTAGGGAAATAACCCCCCTAATCCAGCCTCAATCTGTCTCTCTCATATCCTCCTCTAGTGAAATAACCCCCCTAATCCAGCCTCAATCTGTCTCTCTCATATCCTCCTCTAGTGAAATAACCCCCCTAATCCAGCCTCAATCTGTCTCTCTCATATCCTCCTCTAGTGAAATAACCCCCCTAATCCAGCCTCAATCTGTCTCTCTCATATCCTCCTCTAGTGAAATATCCCCCCTAATCCAGCCTCAAACTGTCTCTCTCATATCCTCCTCTCCTCTAGGGAAATAACCCCCCTAATCCAGCCTCAATCTGTCTCTCTCATATCCTCCTCTAGATAAATCACCCCTAATCCAGTCTCAATCAGTCTCTCTCATATCCTATTGTAGTGAAATACACCCCTAATCCAGCCTCAAACCATCTCTCTCATATCCTCTTCTAGGGAAATAACCCACCTAATCCAGCCTCAATCTGTCTCTATCATATCCTCCTCTAGATAAATAACCCCTAATCCACCCTCAATCTATCTCTCATATCCTCCTCTAGGGAAATACACCCCCTAATCCAGCCTCAAACTGTCTCTCTCATATCCTCCTATAAATAAATAACCCCCCTAATCCAGCCTCAATCTGTCTCTCTCATATCCTCCTCTAGTGAAATAACCCAGAATCCAGCATCAATCTGTCTCTCTCATATCCTCCTCTAGGGAAATAACCCCCCTAATCCAGCCTCAATCTGTCTCTCTCATATCTTCCTCCAGGGAAATAACCCCCATAATCCAGCCTCAATCTGTCTCTCTCATATCCTCCTCTAGGGAAATAACCTCCCTAATCCAGCCTCAATCTGTCTCTCTCATATCCTACACTAGGGAAATAACCCCCTTAATCCAACCTCAATCTGTCTCTCTCATATCCTCCTCTAGGGAAATACCCCCCCCCCCCCTAGGGAAATAACCCCCTTAATCCAGCCTCAATCTGTCTCTCTCTTATCCTCCTCTAATGAAATAACCCCGAATCCAGCCTCAATCTGTCTCTCTCATATCCTCCTCTAGGAAAATAACCCCCAATCAACCCTCAATCTGTCTCTCTCATATCCTCCTCTAGGGAAATACACCCCCTAATCCAGCCTCAAACTGTCTCTCTCATATCCTCCTATAGAAAAATAACCCCCCTAATCCAGCCTCAATCTGTCTCTCTCATGTCCTCCTCTAGTGAAATAACCCTGAATCCAGCCTTCATCTGTCTCTCTCATATCCTTCTCTAGGGAAATAACCCCCCTAATCCAGCCTCAATCTGTCTCTCTCATATCCTCCTCTAGTGAAATAACCCCCCTAATCCAGCCTCAATCTGTCTCTCTCATATCCTCCTCTAGGGAAATATCCACCCTAATCCAGCCTCAAACTGTCTCTCTCATATCTTCCTCTAGGGAAATAACCCCCCTAATCCAGCCTCAATCTGTCTCTCTCATATCCTCCTCTAGATAAATAACCCCTAATCCAGTCTCAATCAGTCTATCTCATATCCTATTGTAGTGAAATACACCCCCTAATCCAGCCTCAAACTGTCTCTCTCATATCCTCTTCTAGGGAAATAACCCCCCTAATCCAGCCTCAATCTGTCTCTATCATATCCTCCTCTAGATAAATAACCCCTAATCCACCCTCAATCTATCTCTCATATCCTCCTCTAGGGAAATAACCCCCGATCCAACCTCAATCTGTCTCGCTCATATCCTCCTTTAGGGAAATAACCGCCCTAATCCAGCCTCAATCTGTCTCTCTCATATCCTCCTCAAGGGAAAGAACCCCCCATAATAAAGCCTCAATCTGTCTCTCTCATATCCTCCTCAAAGGAAATAACCCCCCATAATCCAGCCTCAATCTGTCTCTCTCATATCCTCCTCTAGTGAAATAACCCCCCTAATACAGCCTCAATCCGTCTCTCTCATATCCTCCTCAAGGGAAATAACCCTTAATCCAGTCTCAATCTGTTTCTCTCGTATCCTCCTCTAGGGAAATAACCCCTAATCCACCCTCAATCTGTCTCTCATATCCTCCTCTAGGGAAATAACCCCCGATCCACCCTCAATCTGTCTCTCTCATATCCTCCTCTAGGGAAATAACCACCCTAATCCAGCCTCAATCTGTCTCTCCCATATCCTACTGTAGGGAAATAACCCACCTAATCCAGCCTCAATCTGTCTCTCTCATATCTTCCTCCAGGGAAATAACCCCCATAATCCAGCCTCAATCTGTCTCTCTCATATCCTCCTCTAGGGAAATAACCCCCTTAATCCAGCCTCAATCTGTCTCTCTCATATCCTCCTCTAGGGAAATACCCCCCCCCCCCCCCTAATCCAGCCTTAAACTGTCTCTCTCTTATCCTCCTCTAGGGAAATAACCCCACGAATCCAGCCTCAATCTGTCTCTCTCATATCCTCCTCTAGGGAAATAACCCCCCTAATCCAGCCTCAATCTGTCTCTCTCATATCCTCCTCTAGGGAAATAACCCACCTAATCCAGCCTCAATAAGTCTCTCTCATATCTTCCTCTAGTGAAATAACCCCCCTAATCCTGCCTCAATCTGTCTCTCTCATATCCTCCTCTAGGGAAATACCCCCCCTAATACAGCCTCAAACTGTCTCTCTCATATCCTCCTATAGAAAAATAACCCCCCTAATCCAGCCTCAATCTGTCTCTCTCATGTCCTCCTCTAGTGAAATAACCCTGAATCCAGCCTTCATCTGTCTCTCTCATATCCTTCTCTAGGGAAATAACCCCCCTAATCCAGCCTCAATCTGTCTCTCTCATATCCTCCTCTAGTGAAATAACCCCCCTAATCCAGCCTCAATCTGTCTCTCTCATATCCTCCTCTAGGGAAATATCCCCCCTAATCCAGCCTCAAACTGTCTCTCTCATATCCTCCTCTAGGGAAATACCCCCCCCCCCCCCCCCCTAATCCAGCCTTAAACTGTCTCTCTCTTATCCTCCTCTAGGGAAATACCCCCCCTAATACAGCCTCAAACTGTCTCTCTCATATCCTCCTCTAGGGAAATACCCCCTTAATCCAGCCTCAATCTGTCTCTCTCTTATCATCCTCTAGGAAAATAACCCCTAATCAACCCTCAATCTGTCTCTCTCATATCCTCCTCAAGGGAAATACACCCCCTAATCCAGCCTCAAACTGTCTCTCTCATATCCTGCTATAAATAAATAACCCCCCTAATCCAGCCTCAATCTGTCTCTCTCATATCCTCCTCTAGGGAAATAACCCAGAATCCAGCATCAATCTGTCTCTCTCATATCCTCCTCTAGGAAAATAACCCCTAATCAAGCCTCAATCTGTCTCTCTCATATCCTCCTCTAGGGAAATACACCCCCTAATCCAGCCTCAAACTGTCTCTCTCATATCCTCCTCTAGATAAATAACCCCTAATCCAGTCTCAATCTGTCTCTCTCATATCCTTCTCTAGTGAAATAACCCTGAATCCAGCCTTCATCTGTCTCTCTCATATCCTTCTCTAGGGAAATAACCCCCCTAATCCAGCCTCAATCTGTCTCTCTCATATCCTCCTCTAGTGAAATAACCCCCCTAATCCAGCCTCAATCTGTCTCTCTCATATCCTCCTCTAGGGAAATATCCCCCCTAATCCAGCCTCAAACTGTCTCTCTCATATCCTCCTCTAGGGAAATACCCCCCCCCCCCCCCCCCCCTAATCCAGCCTTAAACTGTCTCTCTCTTATCCTCCTCTAGGGAAATAACCCCACGAATCCAGTCTCAATCTGTTTCTCTCGTATCCTCCTCTAGGGAAATAACCCCTAATCCACCCTCAATCTGTCTCTCATATCCTCCTCTAGGGAAATAACCCCCGATCCACCCTCAATCTGTCTCTCTCAAATCCTCCTCTAGGGAAATAACCACCCTAATCCAGCCTCAATCTGTCTCTCCCATATCCTACTGTAGGGAAATAACCCACCTAATCCAGCCTCAATCTGTCTCTCTCATATCTTCCTCCAGGGAAATAACCCCCCTAATCCAGCCTCAATCTGTCTCTCTCATATCCTCCTCTAGATAAATAACCCCTAATCCAGTCTCAATCAGTCTCTCCCATATCCTATTGTAGTGAAATACACCCCCTAATCCAGCCTCAAACTGTCTCTCTCATATCCTCTTCTAGGGAAATAACCCCCCTAATCCAGCCTCAATCTGTCTCTATCATATCCTCCTCTAGATAAATAACCCCTAATCCACCCTCAATCTATCTCTCATATCCTCCTCTAGGGAAATAACCCCCGATCCACCCTCAATCTGTCTCTCTCATATCCTCCTCAAGGGAAAGAACCCCCCATAATCCAGCCTCAATCGTCTCTCTCATATCCTCCTCAAAGGAAATAACCCCCCATAATCCAGCCTCAATCTGTCTCTCTCATATCCTCCTCTAGTGAAATAACCCCCCTAATACAGCCTCAATCCGTCTCTCTCATATCGTCCTCTAGGGAAATAACCCTTAATCCAGCCTCAATCTGTTTCTCTCGTATCCTCCTCTAGTGAAATAACCCCTAATCCAGCCTCAATCTGTCTCTCTCATATCCTCCTCTAGTGAAATAACCCCGAATCCAGCCCCAATCTGTCTCTCTCATATCCTCCTCTAGGGAAATAACCCTTAATCCAGCCTAAATCTGTCTGTCATATACTCCTATAGGGAAATAACCATTAATCCAGCCTCAAACTGTCTCTCATATCCTCCTCTAGGGAAATAACACCTAATCCACCCTCAATCTGTGTCTCATATCCTCCTCTAGGGAAATAACCCCCGATCCACCCTCAATCTGTCTCTCTCATATCCTCCTCTAGGGAAATAACCACCCTAATCCAGCCTCAATCTGTCTCTCCCATATCCTACTGTAGGGAAATAACCCACCTAATCCAGCCTCAATCTGTCTCTCTCATATCTTCCTCCAGGGAAATAACCCCCATAATCCAGCCTCAATCTGTCTCTCTCATATCCTCCTCTAGGGAAATAACCCCCCTAATCCAGCCTCAATCTGTCTCTCTCATATCCTCCTCTAGGGAAATAACCCCCTTAATCCAGCCTCAATCTGTCTCTCTCATATCCTCCTCTAGGGAAATACCCCCCCCCCCCCTATACCAGCCTTAAACTGTCTCTCTCTTATCCTCCTCTAGGGAAATAACCCCATGAATCCAGCCTCAATCTGTCTCTCTCATATCCTCCTCTAGGGAAATAACCCCCCTAATCCAGCCTCAATCTGTCTCTCTCATATCCTCCTCTAGGGAAATACCCCCCCTAATACAGCCTCAAACTGTCTCTCTCATATCCTCCTCTAGGGAAATACCCCCTTAATCCAGCCTCAATCTGTCTCTCTCTTATCATCCTCTAGGAAAATAACCCCTAATCAACCCTCAATCTGTCTCTCTCATATCCTCCTCAAGGGAAATACACCCCCTAATCCAGCCTCAAACTGTCTCTCTCATATCCTGCTATAAATAAATAACCCCCCTAATCCAGCCTCAATCTGTCTCTCTCATATCCTCCTCTAGGGAAATAACCCAGAATCCAGCATCAATCTGTCTCTCTCATATCCTCCTCTAGGAAAATAACCCCTAATCAAGCCTCAATCTGTCTCTCTCATATCCTCCTCTAGGGAAATACACCCCCTAATCCAGCCTCAAACTGTCTCTCTCATATCCTCCTCTAGATAAATAACCCCTAATCCAGTCTCAATCTGTCTCTCTCATGTCCTCCTCTAGTGAAATAACCCTGAATCCAGCCTTCATCTGTCTCTCTCATATCCTTCTCTAGGGAAATAACCCCCCTAATCCAGCCTCAATCTGTCTCTCTCATATCCTCCTCTAGTGAAATAACCCCCCTAATCCAGCCTCAATCTGTCTCTCTCATATCCTCCTCTAGTAAAATAACCCCCCTAATCCAGCCTCAATCTGTCTCTCTCATATCCTCCTCTAGGGAAATATTCCCCCTAATCCAGCCTCAAACTGTCTCTCTCATATCCTCCTCTCCTCTAGGGAAATAACCCCCCTAATCCAGCCTCAATCTGTCTTTCTCATATCCTCCTCTAGATAAATAACCCCTAATCCAGTCTCAATCAGTCTCTCTCATATCCTATTGTAGTGAAATAAACCCCTAATCCACCCTCAATCTATCTCTCATATCCTCCTCTAGGGAAATAACCCCCGATCCAGCCTCAATCTGTCTCTCTCATATCTTCCTCTAGGGAAATAACCCCCATAATCTAGCCTCAATCTCTCTCTCTCACATCCTCATCTAGGGAAATACCCCCCTAATCCAGCCTCAATCTGTCTCTCTCATATCTTCCTCTAGGGAAATAACCCCCATAATCCAGCCTCAATCTCTCTCTCTCACATCCTCATCTAGGGAAATACCCCCCTAATCCAGCCTCAATCTGTCTCTCTCATAACCTCCTCTAGGGAATTACCCCCCCTAATCCAGCCTCAATCTGTCTCTCTCATATCCTCCTCTAGGGAAATAACCCCCCTTAATCCAGCCTCAAACTGTCTCTCACATATCCTCCTCTAGGGAAATAACCCCCCTAATCCAGCCTCAATCTGTCTCTCTCATATCCTCCTCTAGGGAAATATCCCCCCTAATCCAGCCTCAATCTGTCTCTCATATCCTCCTCTTTGGAAATACCCCCCCTAATCCAGCCTCAATCTGTCTCTCTCATATCCTCCTCTAGGGAAATAACATCTAATCCATCATCAATCTGTCTCTCATATACTCCTCTAGGGAAATAACCCAAAATCCACCCTCAATCTGTCTCTCTCATATCCTCCTCTAGGGAAATAACCACCCTAATCCAGCCTCAATCTGTCTCTCTCATATCCTCCTCTAGGGAAATAACCCCCCTAATCCAGCCTCAATCTGTCTCTCTCATATCCTCCTCTAGGGAAATATCCCCCCTAATCCAGCCTCAATCTGTCTCTCATATCCTCCTCTTTGGAAATACCCCCCCTAATCCAGCCTCAATCTGTCTCTCTCATATCCTCCTCTAGGGAAATAACATCTAATCCAGCATCAATCTGTCTCTCATATACTCCTCTAGGGAAATAACCCAAAATCCACCCTCAATCTGTCTCTCTCATATCCTCCTCTAGGGAAATAACCACCCTAATCCAGCCTCAATCTGTCTCTCTCATATCCTCCTCTAGGGAAATAACATCTAATCCAGCATCAATCTGTCTCTCATATACTCCTCTAGGGAAATAACCCAAAATCCACCCTCAATCTGTCTCTCTCATATCCTCCTCTAGGGAAATAACCACCCTAATCCAGCCTCAATCTGTCTCTCTCATATCCTCCTCTAGGGAAATACCCCCCTAATCCAGCCTCAATCTGTCTCTCTCATATCTTCCTCTAGGGAAATAACCCCCATAATCCAGCCTCAATCTCTCTCTCTCACATCCTCATCTAGGGAAATACCCCCCTAATCCAGCCTCAATCTGTCTCTCTCATAACCTCCTCTAGGGAATTACCCCCCCTAATCCAGCCTCAATCTGTCTCTCTCATATCCTCCTCTAGGGAAATAACCCCCCTTAATCCAGCCTCAAACTGTCTCTCACATATCCTCCTCTAGGGAAATAACCCCCCTAATCCAGCCTCAATCTGTCTCTCTCATATCCTCCTCTAGGGAAATATCCCCCCTAATCCAGCCTCAATCTGTCTCTCATATCCTCCTCTTTGGAAATACCCCCCCTAATCCAGCCTCAATCTGTCTCTCTCATATCCTCCTCTAGGGAAATAACATCTAATCCAGCATCAATCTGTCTCTCATATACTCCTCTAGGGAAATAACCCAAAATCCACCCTCAATCTGTCTCTCTCATATCCTCCTCTAGGGAAATAACCACCCTAATCCAGCCTCAATCTGTCTCTCTCATATCCTCCTCTAGGGAAATAACCCCCCTAATCCAGCCTCAATCTGTCTCTCTCATATCCTCCTCTAGGGAAATATCCCCCCTAATCCAGCCTCAATCTGTCTCTCATATCCTCCTCTTTGGAAATACCCCCCCTAATCCAGCCTCAATCTGTCTCTCTCATATCCTCCTCTAGGGAAATAACATCTAATCCAGCATCAATCTGTCTCTCATATACTCCTCTAGGGAAATAACCCAAAATCCACCCTCAATCTGTCTCTCTCATATCCTCCTCTAGGGAAATAACCACCCTAATCCAGCCTCAATCTGTCTCTCTCATATCCTCCTCTAGGGAAATAACCCCCTAATCCAGCCTCAATCTGTCTCTCTCATATCCTCCTCTAGGGAAATAACCCCTAATCCAGCCTCAATCTGTCTCTCATATCCTCCTCTAGGGAAATAACCCCTAATGCAGCCTCAATCTGTCTCTCTCATATCCTCCTCTCGTGAAATAACCCACCTAATCCAGCCTCAATCTGTCTCTCTCATATCTTCCTCTAAGGAAATAACCCCCCTAATCCAGCCTCAATCTGTCTCTCTCATATCCTCCTCTAGGGAAATAACTCCCTAATCCAGCCTCAATCTGTCTCTCTCATATCCATCTCTAGGGAAATAACCCCCCTAATCCAGCCTCAATCAGTCTCTCTCATATCTTCCTCTAAGGAAATGTCTATGGTGGTGAAACAGACAGAAATATCCAAGCCTACTGTCTATGGTGGTGAAACAGACAGAACTCTCCAAGGTGCCTACTGTCTATGGTGGTGAAACAGACAGAACTCTCAAAGTAGCCTACTGTCCATGGTGGTGAAACAGACAGAACTCTCCAAGTAGCCTACTGTCTATGGTGGTGAAACAGACAGAACTCTCCAAGGTGCTAATTCATACAAATCATTTTAGACGTCACTGCAGTATACCCACATACTTGAGTATAACTGCGGGGCAGTTATACAAGTCCACTTTTCTTAGAACCTAATTTTCTAGACATCAGTGTACAGCAACATCTTTAGCTGACACTGGAGAACACCCGCCATAGGCATATACCCACATACTCTGCGGTGGAGCTAACAAGACGTGCCTTTCATACAGACGTTAACGTGGCAGTAGAACATATGTCAGATTATAACTTACAAAAAAAATACATCAATGTAGGCTACAGCAGAAACTCATGATAATATATAGGCCTCCTGCCGCCTTTCGTTCCAGTTCTCTGCTGCCTGTGACTGGAACGAATTGCAAAAATCGCTGAAGTTGGAGACTTTTATCTCCCTCACCAACTTCAAACATCTGCTATCTGAGCAGCTAACCGATCGCTGCAGCTGTACATAGTCTATTGGTAAATAGCCCACCCATTTTCACCTACCTCATCCCCATACTGTTTTTATTTATTTATTTTTATTTTTCTGCTCTTTTGCACACCAATATCTCTACCTGTACATAACCATCTGATCATTTATCACTCCAGTGTTAATCTGCATAATTGTAATTATTTGCCTACCTCATGCCTTTTGCACACAATGTATATATAGACTCCCCTTTTTTTCTACTGTGTTATTGACTTGTTAATTGTTTACTCCATGTGTAACTCTGTGTTGTCTGTTCACACTGCTATGCCTTATCTTGGCCAGGTCGCAGTTGCAAATGAGAACTTGTTCTCAACTAGCCTACCTGGTTAAATAAAGGTGAAATAAAAAATAAAAAAATAAAAAAGCAGATAAAATTAAGTGCGTATTCAGATTAGCTTGACAGTACAGCACAAGTTTGTAAAGGAAAGAGATGTTCCTACCTCAGTTTTCCAAACCTCCCACAATGCCTCTCCCCATGTCAAGTCCATTTAACTCCTGACAGTCAGTTTCTATCTCAAAGCCATGAGCAGGAACTGTGGCTGTGAAGTTTAGCCTTGAGGGGGAATATACGCGGCTGTGACTATAACCGAAGAGAATTCTCTTGGGAGGTAATACGGTCTGCATTTGATTGTGAGGTATTCTAGGTTGGTTGAAGAAAAGGAATTGAGTTCCTGTACGTTATCACAATCACACTATGAGTAGTTAATCATGAAACATACACCCTCGTCCTTCTTCCCGGAGATATTTAGTCCTGTCTGCATGATGTACTGAGAACCCAGCTGGCTGTACGGACTCAAATCAAATCAAATCTAATCAGACAGTTTATCCCGAGAGAGCCATGTTTCCGTGAAACAGAGTATGTTACAATCCTTGATGTCCCTCTGGAAAGAGATCCTCGCCCTGAGCTCATCAACTTTATTATCCAGCAACTGAACATTAGTAAGTAATATACTCTGAAACGGTGGGCGGTGTGCACGCCTCCTGAGTTGGCCTAGAAGTCCACTCCGAGTACCTCTTCTCCGCAGGCGATGTTTTGGGTCAGCCTCTGGAATCAGTTCAATTGCCCTGTGGGGTACGAACAAAAGATCCGAATCGGGAAACTCGTAATCCTGGTAATATTCCTGGTAATACTGGTGAGTTACTGCTGCTCTGATATCCAACAGTTATTCCTGTCTGTATGTAATAACACAAAAAAAATTCTGGCCTAAATAATGTAAGAAATAACACATAAAAACAAAAAACTGCAAAGTTGCCTCGGGGCTAGAAGCACGACTGCCCTTTCTATCGGCTCCATTTTTATGTGTGTCAAACAGAGAGTGTGGGCGTGCTGGACTGAATGTGTCTTTGTGAACGAGAGAACGACAAGAGAGAGAGGGAGAGAGATTGAGAGGAAATATAGAAAGAGAGAAAGATTGAGAGGAGAGAGAGAGAGAGAGGAGACAGAGAGAGAGAGAGAGAGAGAGAGAGATGAGAGAGAGAGAGAGAGAGATGAGAGAGAGAGAGAGAGAGAGAGAGAGAGAGAGAGGGAGAGAGAGGAGAGAGAGATGAGAGAGAGAGGAGTGGAGAGAGAGGAGAGAGAGAGAGGAGAGAGAGAGGGGAGAGAGAGAGGGGAGAGGAGAGAGAGAGGGGAGGGGAGGGGAGGGGAGGGGAGAGGAGAGGAGAGGAGAGGAGAGGAGAGGAGAGGAGAGGAGAGGAGAGGAGAGGAGAGGAGAGGAGAGGAGAGGAGAGGAGAGAGAGAGAGAGAGAGAGCGCATTCAGGGGTAGCTGAGAATACAGATGTTCTACCTAACAGAGAGAGTCCTGTAGCAGAGACCAAGGGCTGAGAGGCTGTAGGCTGATGGTTCATATGGTAGCTGAGGACGTGTTTTGAAGAGTAGTGCACTAAATAGGCAATAGGGGTCCATAGGACTCTGGTCAAGAGTAGTGCACTATATAGGCAGTAGGGTATCACTTGGGATGTACACTAAGTGTTGCTCTGTCTAGCACATTCAGCAACACCATAATAACAGCATGATGCAGAAACCAATCGGACCAGACTTGAACTAGGAAAACATAGCAGATACTGCAGAAACCAAACGGACCAGACTTTAACTAGGAAAACATAGCAGATACTAAATAATAATGTTCTGTATGATGGTCTCTATGATGTTCTGTATGATGTTCTGTATGATGTTCTGTATGATGTTCTCTATGATGTTCTGTATGATGGTCTCTATGATGGTCTGTATGATGTTCTGTATGGTGTTCTCTATGATGTCCTGTATGATGTTCTGTATGATGTTCTGTATGATGTTCTCTATGATGTTCTGTATGATGGTCTCTATGATGTTCTCTATGATGTTCTGTATGATGTTCTGTATCATGTTTTTTTATCCTTTATTTAACTAGGCAAGTCAGTTAAAGAACAAATTCTTATTTTCAATGACTGCCTAGGAACAGGAACAGTGCCTGCCTTGTTCAGGGGCAGAACGGATCCCTCCACGGCCTCATAGTTGATCTAGATCATTTTTCGAACCTCTGGATTACAACCAAATTATGATAAATGCACCATATTAAGTATTGGCCGTGTAGTTTACCAATAAAATGGTTAGGCGGTGAAGTGGACATACTCAGTGTTCATATCCCGAAATAAATCAATAATCTCCCTACAATATATTTTTATAGAAAGTTAGCCAAATTAGATAAGATGTTGCTACCATGTAAAGGACAACACCTGTCTATTTGTAGAAAAATCATCCTGATTAATTATTTAGTCACGTCCAGTTTAACTTATGGCCCCGCCTACACCTAACAACTAGTTATTTTACGTAAGAATGGCCTTTTTCCTTTCATTCAGATTACAACCTCTCACTTTCAGTTATTTCAAAATGAAATAATCTCCTCTCTGTTATTAACAATAGATGGTCTCTATGATGTTCTGTATGATGTTCTCCTCTCTGTTATTAACAATAGATGGTCTCTATGATGTTCTGTATGATGTTCTCCTCTGTTATTAACAATAGATGGTATCTATGATGTTCTGTATGATGTTCTCCTCTCTGTTATTAACAATAGATGGCCTCTATGATGTTCTGTATGATGTTCTGTATGATGTTCTCCTCTCTGTTATTAACAATAGATGGTCTCTATGATGTTCTGTATGATGTTCTCCTCTCTGTTATTAACAATAGATGGTCTCTATGATGTTCTGTATGATGTTCTCCTCTCTGTTATTAACAATAGATGGTCTCTATGATGTTCTGTATGATGTTCTCCTCTCTGTTATTAACAATAGATGGTCTCTATGATGTTCTGTATGATGTTCTGTATGATGTTCTCCTCTCTGTTATTAACAATAGATGGTCTCTATGATGTTCTGTATGATGTTCTGTATGATGTTCTCCTCTCTGTTATTAACAATAGATGGTCTCTATGATGTTCTGTATGATGTTCTGTATGATGTTCTCCTCTCTGTTATTAACAATAGATGTTCTCTATGATGTTCTGTATGATGTTCTGTATGATGTTCTCCTCTCTGTTATTAACAATAGAAAGCTGTCTGCATTTCCGTTTAATCCACCAGAAAAGACAGAACAAATGGTTAAACTACAATATACTAACTGATAAAAATGGTTAAACTACAATATACTAACTGATAAAAATGGTTAAACTACAATATACTAACTGATAAAAATGGTTAAACTACAATATACTAACTGATAAAAATGGTTAAACTACAATATACTAACTGATAAAAATGGTTAAACTACAATATACTAACTGATAAAAATGGTTAAACTACAATATACTAACTGATAAAAATGGTTAAACTACAATATACTAACTGATAAAAATGGTTAAACTACAATATACTAACTGATAAAAATGGTTAAACTACAATATACTAACTGATAAAAATGGTTAAACTACAATATACTAACTGATAAAAATGGTTAAACTACAATATACTAACTGATAAAAATGGTTAAACTACAATATACTAACTGATGAAAATGGTTAAACTACAATATACTAACTGATGAAAATGGTTAAACTACAATATACTAACTGATAAAAATGGTTAAACTACAATATACTAACTGATAAAAATGGTTAAACTACAATATACTAACTGATAAAAATGGTTAAACTACAATATACTAACTGATGAAAATGGTTAAACTACAATATACTAACTGATAAAAATGGTTAAACTACAATATACTAACTGATGAAAATGGTTAAACTACAATATACTAACTGATAAAAATGGTTAAACTACAATATACTAACTGATAAAAATGGTTAAACTACAATATACTAACTGATAAAAATGGTTAAACTACAATATACTAACTGATAAAAATGGTTAAACTACAATATACTAACTGATGAAAATGGTTAAACTACAATATACTAACTGATAAAAATGGTTAAACTACAATATACTAACTGATGAAAATGGTTAAACTATAATATACTAACTGATGAAAATGGTTAAACTACAATATACTAACTGATAAAAATGGTTAAACTACAATATACTAACTGATGAAAATGGTTAAACTACAATATACTAACTGATAAAAATGGTTAAACTACAATATACTAACTGATAAAAATGGTTAAACTACAATATACTAACTGATAAAAATGGTTAAACTACAATATACTAACTGATAAAAATGGTTAAACTACAATATACTAACTGATAAAAATGGTTAAACTACAATATACTAACTGATAAAAATGGTTAAACTACAATATACTAACTGATGAAAATGAAACAGTATTTTGGGAGAATAAAGCATTTTAAACAGTATAATCTTTGTAAATGATATCATCAATAGGACTGGCGGAGTTATGTCACATGTAGTTAACAAAAATAAAAAGGAAATGTATGCTCCAAAATTACAACCAACTGATTGCAGAATTACCGGAAAAAAAATGGAGGAGACGAGTGGAAAGACGAGAAGGTAAGAAACATGTCTGTTTGCCCTGCATTAAAGACCAAAATTGGCTAAAGAAAATTGTCCTAAATTTTAAAAAAAGTATACCAGTTTAATTTAAGGACCAAAACATTTGCAGCTGTGCCATAAATGTTGCAAAATGGGAGGAGATTTTCGATGTACTGATTCCATGGCACATGGTTTATTAACTGACACACAAAACAATGCCGGATTCAAAACTTTTCAATTTAATTATTATACAAAATCCTTGCGACCAACAGAATATAATATATGGGGTGGACACAACCATCCCAGTTCTGCAGATTTTGCTGCAAAGAGACAGACTCACTATATCACTTGTTTTGGTACTGCCTATGTGTAGCTTAGTGTTGGAGTGGATGAAAAAATTCCCTAAAAACTTGGGAGTTAACTCTGCAAATAGCACTGCTGGGTGATTTGATAAGTCATAGTCAATAGATCAATAATATAATGATACTATTAGTGAAGGTGTTTATCTTTCCTTTACAATCTGTAGAAACTATGAGAACAAAACGGTTCAGAACTTTATTGAAACAACACAGCGGAAAAATATATGGAAACTAGAAATTAGGATTCACCTAAAAGGACATACCCAAATCTAACTGCCTGTAGCTCAGGACCTAAAAGGACATACCCAAATCTAACTGCCTGTAGCTCAGGACCTAAAAGGACATACCCAAATCTAACTGCCTGTAGCTCAGGACCTAAAAGGACATACCCAAATCTAACTGCCTGTAGCTCAGGACCTAAAAGGACATACCCAAATCTAACTGCCTGTAGCTCAGGACCTAAAAGGACATACCCAAATCTAACTTCCTGTAGCTCAGGACCTGAAAGGACATACCCAAATCTAACTGTCTGTAGCTCAGGACCTAAAAGGACATACCCAAATCTAACTTCCTGTAGCTCAGGACCTAAAAGGACATACCCAAATCTAACTGCCTGTAGCTCAGGACCTAAAAGGACATACCCAAATCTAACTTCCTGTAGCTCAGGACCTAAAAGGACATACCCAAATCTAACTGCCTGTAGCTCAGGACCTAAAAGGACATACCCAAATCTAACTGCCTGTAGCTCAGGACTTGAAGCAAGGATATGCATATGCTTGACACCATTTGAAAGGAAACACTTTGAAGTTTGTGGAAATGTGAAATTGAGGTTGGCTACAGTATTAGATCACATTAGATCTGGTAAAAGATAATGCAAAGAAAACAACATGTTTTCACATTTTTTTTTGGTTCCATCATCTTTGAAATGCAAAAGAAAGGCCTTAGGAGTCTAAGGCGTCTTTAGATTTTGGCCACTAGATGGCAGCAGTGTATGTGGAAAGTTTTAGACTGATCCAATGAACCATTCCATTACTGTTCAAAATGTTGAATTAAGTCTGCCCAAATGTGCCCAATTGGTCAATTGATACATGTTCAAGTGCATAACTATAGAGAACATACAAAAATAATATGTTAAAAATGTGTTTTTCATTTACACACTCCCAGGAATGTTAAAATAGATTTGGTGAATTTTATCAAACAAAACTATGCTACATTTTATCTCTGGGACCCTCAGGATGACAAATCCAAGCAAGATAACTGAATGTAAGTACATTATTTACCTTCAGAGGTGAATGTATCAAACCAGTTGCCATTTGTGTTTTGTTGTTGTTGTGCACTCTCCTCAAACAACAGCATGCTATTTTTTCACTGTAATAGTTACTGTTAATTGGACAGTGCAGTTAGATTAACAAGAATTTAAGCTTTCTGCCCATACAAGACATATCTATGTCCTGGAAAGACGGCTGTTACTTACAACATCATGCTAATCACATTAGTGCACATTAGCTCAACTGTCCTGCGTTAAGCTGAAAGTAGAAGCCTAAGTATTGTTGTCCATTAGTTTACACCAATTTCTAAGGGGTGGTAGGGTTAGGGGAAAACAATAAAGGGAAATATATATATAGATAGATATTTACAACAAAAAAGAATATAGACCGTCGTGGCCAAAAGTTTTGAGAATGACACAAATATTAATTTTCAAAGTCTGCTGCCTCAGTTTGTATGATGGCAATTTGCATATACTCCAGAATGGTATGAAGAGTGATCAGATGATTTGCAATTAATTGCAAAGTCCCTCTTTAGCATGTAAATTAACTGAATCCCCCAAAAACATTTCCACTGCATTTCAGCCCTGCCACAAAAGGACCAGCTGACATCATGTCAGTGATTCTCTCCTTAACACAGTGTTGACGAGGACAAGGCTGAAGATCACTCTGTCATGCTGATTGAGTTCGAATAACAGACTGGAAGCTTCAAAAGGAGGGTGGTGCTTGGAATCATTGTTCTTCCTCTGTCAACCATGGTTACCTGCAAGGAAACACGTGCCGCCATCATTGCTTTGCACAAAAAGGGCTTCACAGTCAAGGATATTGCTGCCAGTAAGATTGCACCTAAATCAACCATTTATCGGATCATCAAGAACTTCAAGGAGAGCGGTTCAATTGTTGTGAAGAAGGCTTCAGGGGGCCCAAGAAAGTCCAGCAAGCGCCAGGACCGTCTCCTAAAGTTGATTCAGCTGAGGGACCGGGGCACAACTAGTACAGAGCTTGCTCAGGAATGGCAGCAGGCAGGTGTGAGTGCATCTGCACGCACAGTGAGGCGAAGACTTTTGGAAGATGGCCTGGTGTCAAAAAGGGCAGCAAAGAAGCCCTTTCTCTCCAGGAAAAACACGAGGGACAGACTGATATTCGGCAAAAGGTACAGGGATTGGACTGCTGAGGACTGGGGTAAAGTCACTTTCTCTGATGAATCACCTTTCCGATTGATTGGGGCATCTGGAAAAAAGCTTGACCGGAGAAGACAAGGTGAGAGCTACCATCAGTCCTGTGTCATGCCAACAGTAAAGCATCCTGAGACCATTCATGTGTGGGGTTGCTTCTCAGCCAAGGGAGTGGGCTCACTCACAATTTGCCTAAAAACACAGCCATGAATAACAAATGGTACCAACACATCCTCCGAGAGCAACTTCTCCCAACCATCCAGGAACAGTTTGGTGACAAACAATGCCTTTTCCAGCATGATGGAGCACCTTGCCATAAGGCAGTAACCGAAGCGGCGGATTGGACAGTGAGGAGACAAGCAAGATGTTCTGGAGCTCACCTCTCTTAGAGGCTTTTATTTACAATATTAAAAGGTGCAGGACTAATTGGCAATACACTTGCTATAGAAAACAACAAACAGGACGTTGACAGAGACATTACCTACCCAGACTGCTCTCCTCCAGGTATACAGTAACTCTACTGTAGTCAACCTGTTACCTACCCAGACTGCTCTCCTCCAGGTATAACTCTACTGTAGTCAACCTGTTACCTACCCAGACTGCTCTCCTCCAGGTATAACTCTACTGTAGTCAACCTGTTACCTACCCAGACTGCTCTCCTCCAGGTATAACTCTACTGTAACCCTGTTACCTACCCAGACTGCTCTCCTCCAGGTATACAGTAACTCTACTGTAGTCAACCTGTTACCTACCCAGACTGCTCTCCTCCAGGTATAACTCTACTGTAGTCAACCTGTTACCTACCCAGACTGCTCTCCTCCAGGTATAACTCTACTGTAGTCAACCTGTTACCTACCCAGAATGCTGTCCTCCAGGTATAACTCTACTGTAGTAAACCTGTTACCTACCCAGACTGCTCTCCTCCAGGTATAACTCTACTGTAGTCAACCTGTTACCTACCCAGACTGCACTCCTCCAGGTATAACTCTACTATAGTCAACCTGTTACCTACCCAGACTGCTCTCCTCCAGGTATAACTCTACTGTAGTCAACCTGTTACCTACCCAGACTGCTCTCCTCCAGGTATAACTCTACTGTGGTCAACCTGTTACCTACCCAGACTGCTCTCCTCCAGATATAACTCTACTGTAACCAACCAGTTACCTACCCAGACTGCTCTCCTCCAGGTATAACTCTACTGTGTCAACCTGTTACCTACCCAGACTGCTCTCCTCCAGGTATAACTCTACTGTAGTCAACATGTTACCTACCCAGACTGCTCTCCTCCAGGTATAACTCTACTGTAACCAACCAGTTACCTACCCAGACAGCTTTCCCCCAAGCCAAATCCAACTGGGCACCTAAATGCTCTCTCCAGGAACTTCGTTCAGCTAGGAATGTTCCATCACCATAGCCCCAAAAACACATTTCCACCATAAATGCGTAATTTCCCAAGGACATATAACATAAACAATGGTTTTACATAAACACACTTCAATAACTTGTGACATAACTTCTACTTTAAGTCTCACAATACACATTCATGAAGTAGTTGACCCCGGTCGATAATTCATCACGTTCACAATACACATTCATGAAGTAGTTGACCCCGGTCGATAATTCATTACGTTCACAATACACATTCATGAAGTAGTTGACCCCGGTCGATAATTCATTACGTTCACAATACACATTCATGAAGTAGTTGACCCCGGTCGATAATTCATCACGTTCACAATACACATTCATGAAGTAGTTGACCCCTGTCGATAATTCATCACGTTCACAATACACATTCATGAAGTAGTTGACCCCGGTCGATAATTCATCACGTTCACAATACACATTCATGAAGTAGTTGACCCCGGTCGATAATTCATCACGTTCACAATACACATTCATGAAGTAGTTGACCCCTGTCGATAATTCATCACGTTCACAATACACATTCATGAAGTAGTTGACCCCGGTCGATAATTCATCACGTTCACAATACACATTCATGAAGTAGTTGACCCCGGTCGATAATTCATCACGTTGGTTATTCCAGTCCGCCGATGAATGTTCCTTGATGACTCGTGGACTAACCCTAACCCCTAACCCTAACCCTATTTACAGAATAATAACTCGTGGACTAAACCTAACCCTATTTACAGAATAATGACTCGTGGACTAACCCTAACCCTAATTACAGAATAATGACTCGTGGACTAACCCTAACCCTAACCCTATTTACAGAATAATAACTTGTGGACTAACACTAACCCTATTTACAGAATAATGACTCGTGGACTAACCCTAACCCTATTTACAGAATAATGACTCGTGGACTAACCCTATTTACAGAATAATGACTTGTGGACTAACCCTAACCCTATTTACAGAATAATGACTCGTGGACTAACCCTAACCCCAACCCTATTTACAGAATAATAACTTGTGGACTAACCCTAACCCTATTTACAGAATAATGACTCGCGGACTAACCCTAACCCTTTCCCTATTTACAGAATAATGACTCGTGGACTAACCCTAACCCTATCCCTATTTACAGAATAATGACTCGTGGACTAACCCTAACCCTATTTACAGAATAATGACTCGCGGACTAACCCTAACCCTAACCCTATTTACAGAATAATGACTTGTGGACTAACCCTATTTACAGAATAATGACTCGTGGACTAACCCTAACCCTAACCCTAACCCTATTTACAGAATAATAACTCGTGGACTAACCCTAACCCTATTTACAGAATAATAACTCGTGGACTAACCCTTACCCTATTTACAGAATAATGACTCATGGACTAACCTTAACCCTAACCCTATTTACAGAATAATGACTCGTGGACTAACCCTAACCCTATTTACAGAATAATGACTCGTGGACTAACCCTGACCCTATTTACAGAATAATGACTCGTGGACTAACCCTAACCCTAACCCTATTTACAGAATAATGACTCGTGGACTAACCCTAACCATATTAACAGAATATTGACTCGTGGACTAACCCTAACCCTAACCCTATTTACAGAATAATGACTCGTGGACTAACCCTAACCCTATTTACAGAATAATGACTTGTGGACTAACCCTAACCCTATTTACAGAATAATGACTCGTGGACTAACCCTAACCCTATTTACAGAATAATGACTCGTGGACTAACCCTAACCCTATTTACAGAATAATGACTTGTGGACTAACCCTAACCCTATTAACATAATAATGATTCGTGGACTAACCCTAACCCTATTTACAGAATAATGACTCGTGGACTAACCCTAACCCTATTTACAGAATAATGACTCGTGGACTAACCCTAACCCTAACTACAGAATAATGACACGTGGACTAACCCTAACCCTATTTACCGAATAATGACTCGTGGACTAACCCTAACCCTATTTACAGAATAATAACTTGTGGACTAACCCTAACCCTATTAACAGAATAATGACTTGTGGACTAACCCTAACCCTATTTACAGAATAATGACTCATGGACTAACCCTAACCCTATTAACAGAATATTGACTCGTGGACTAACCCTAACCCTAACCTTATTTACAGAATAATGACTCGTGGACTAACCCTAACCCTATTTACAGAATAATGACTCGTGGACTAACCCTAACCCTATTTACAGAATAATGACTCGTGGACTAACCTTAACCCTATTTACAGAATAATGACTCGTGGACTAACCCTAACCCTATTTACAGAATAATGACTTGTGGACTAACCCTAACCCTATTAACATAATAATGACTCGTGGACTAACCCTATTAACATAATAATGACTCGTGGACTAACCCTAACCCTATTTACAGAATAATGACTCGTGGACTAACCCTAACCCTATTTACAGAATAATGACTCGTGGACTAACCCTAACCCTATTTACAGAATAATGACTCGTGGACTAACCCTAACCCTATTTACAGAATAATAACTTGTGGACTAACCCTAACCCTATTAACAGAATAATGACTTGTGGACTAACCCTAACCCTATTTACAGAATAATGACTCATGGACTAACCCTAACCCTATTAACAGAATATTGACTCGTGGACTAACCCTAACCCTAACCTTATTTACAGAATAATGACTCGTGGACTAACCCTAACCCTATTTACAGAATAATGACTCGTGGACTAACCCTAACCCTATTTACAGAATAATGACTCGTGGACTAACCTTAACCCTATTTACAGAATAATGACTCGTGGACTAACCCTATTTACAGAATAATGACTTGTGGACTAACCCTAACCCTATTAACATAATAATGACTCGTGGACTAACCCTATTAACATAATAATGACTCGTGGACTAACCCTAACCCTATTTACAGAATAATGACTCGTGGACTAACCCTAACCCTATTTACAGAATAATGACTCGTGGACTAACCCTAACCCTATTTACAGAATAATGACTCGTGGACTAACCCTAACCCTATTTACAGAATAATGACTCGTGGACTAACCCTAACCCTATTTACAGAATAATGACTCGTGGACTAACCCTAACCCTATTTACAGAATAATGACTCGTGGACTAACCTTAACCCTATTTACAGAATAATGACTCGTGGACTAACCCTAACCCTATTTACAGAATAATGACTTGTGGACTAACCCTAACCCTATTAACATAATAATGACTCGTGGACTAACCCTATTAACATAATAATGACTCGTGGACTAACCCTAACCCTATTTACAGAATAATGACTCGTGGACTAACCCTAACCCTATTTACAGAATAATGACTCGTGGACTAACCCTAACCCTATTTACAGAATAATGACTCGTGGACTAACCCTAACCCTATTTACAGAATAATGACTCGTGGACTAATTTGCCTCATGTGTAATGCACACTGTCACTTCAACAAGGAAACAGCACTTCAGACAGAGGTTAAATGATATGATTATACTGCACTAATTACTTTCATCATTATTCTGGTAATATACTTCACATTGCTCGAGCATGAACGTTTAAATGGGCAGCTTTATACACGGTAGAAACTTTGTTAACATTGTTAACAAATTACATTGTTTTAGTAACTGGGTGCGCACTCAATTTATGTCAAACGGAATGCGCGACTAAATCCAACGCTCTCTCTGGTTTCAGGACTATCGACTTTCCCTTGAAGAATTACAATTCCTTCAACCAATCATTTGTTTCAGTGTCATTGTCTACAAGTCATGGACATGCGCTCTATGACATGTGTATAAATGTATATATATATATATATAAACAAGGAACTGATTGATCCAGTCACATGGTATGGTTGTTTAAAAAGAGCAAAAGGAGGAAACGGAAGCTTCAGGATTATTTTGATAATTTTTTATTTGTCTTTAGAAACCTATTGCGTTCACCGCCGGTAATACCGTCTACCCCGGTAAGGTACAGGAAGAGCATGAAGGTATGAAAATCTCCCCTAGCATCCAGCATGTCTTTTGTCCTGAGCGGAGTGGGTGAAAAATAATCTGAAACTCAACCAAAACAAACAACAAATGCATCCAACAAGTTTGTAGAGTCACAAGATTGATATAGGTAATGCGTGCTATGAACATGGGACCAAATACTAAACTTTTGACTACTTTAATACATAGAAGTGAATTTGTCCCAGTACTTTTGGTCTCCTAGTATGGGGGGCTATGTACAAAAAGTGATGTAATTTCTAAATGTTTCACCCGATATGGATTAAAACACCCTCATATTAAAGCTGACAGTCTGCACTTTAACCCCATAGTCATTGTATCATATCAAATCTAAAGTGCTGGAATACAGAGCCAAAACAACAACACAATGGATAACTGTCTCAATACTTTTGGCGCTCACTGTATGTATTCAGTGTTACTAATGTCTGATAAGACGGACATGTATTCAGTGTTACTAATGTCTGATAGGACGGACATGTATTCAGTGTTACTAATGTCTGATAGGACGGACATGTATTCAGTGTTACTAATGTCTGATAGGACGGACATGTATTCAGTGTTACTAATGTCTGATAGGACGGACATGTATTCAGTGTTACTAATGTCTGATAGGACGGACATGTATTCAGTGTTACTAATGTCTGATAGGACGGACATGTATTCAGTGTTACTAATGTCTGATAGGACGGACATGTATTCAGTGTTACTAATGTCTGATAGGACGGACATGTATTCAGTGTTACTAATGTCTGATAGGACGGACATGTATTCAGTGTTACTAATGTCTGATAGGACGGACATGTATTCAGTGTTACTAATGTCTGAATACTAGCCTCTCTCGTCCCTTCACCCCAGAATACTAGCCTCTCTCGTCCCTTCACCCCAGAATACTAGCCTCTCTCGTCCCTTCACCCCAGAATACTAGCCTCTCTCGTCCCTTCATCCCAGAATACTAGCCTCTCTCGTCCCTTCACCCCAGAATACTAGCCTCTCTCGTCTCTTCATCCCAGAATACTAGCCTCTCTCGTCTTTTCATCCCAGAATACTAGCCTCTCTCGTCCCTTCATCCCAGAATACTAGCCTCTCTCGTCCCTTCACCCCAGAATACTAGCCTCTCTCGTCCCTTCACCCCAGAATACTAGCCTCTCTCGTCCCTTCACCCCAGAATACTAGCCTCTCTCGTCCCTTCATCCCAGAATACTAGCCTCTCTCGTCCCTTCATCCCAGAATACTAGCCTCTCTCGTCCCTTCACCCCAGAATACTAGCCTCTCTCGTCCCTTCACCCCAGAATACTAGCCTCTCTCGTCTTTTCATCCCAGAATACTAGCCTCTCTCGTCCCTTCACCCCAGAATACTAGCCTCTCTCGTCCCTTCACCCCAGAATACTAGCCTCTCTCGTCTTTTCATCCCAGAATACTAGCCTCTCTCGTCTCTTCATCCCAGAATACTAGCCTCTCTCGTCCCTTCATCCCAGAAGACTAGCCTCTCTCGTCCCTTCATCCCAGAATACTAGCCTCTCTCGTCCCTTCATCCCAGAAGACTAGCCTCTCTCGTCCCTTCATCCCAGAAGACTAGCCTCTCTCGTCCCTTCATCCCAGAAGACTAGCCTCTCTCGTCCCTTCATCCCAGAATACTAGCCTCTCTCGTCCCTTCATCCCAGAATACTAGCCTCTCTCGTCCCTTCATCCCAGAATACTAGCCTCTCTCGTCCCTTCATCCCAGAATACTAGCCTCTCTCGTCTCTTCATCCCAGAATACTAGCCTCTCTCGTCCCTTCATCCCAGAATACTAGCCTCTCTCGTCTCTTCATCCCAGAAGACTAGCCTCTCTCGTCTTTTCATCCCAGAATACTAGCCTCTCTCGTCCCTTCATCCCAGAATACTAGCCTCTCTCGTCCCTTCATCCCAGAATACTAGCCTCTCTCGTCCCTTCACCCCAGAATACTAGCCTCTCTCGTCTTTTCATCCCAGAATACTAGCCTCTCTCGTCCCTTCACCCCAGAATACTAGCCTCTCTCGTCCCTTCACCCCAGAAGACTAGCCTCTCTCGTCCCTTCACCCCAGAATACTAGCCTCTCTCGTCCCTTCACCCCAGAATACTAGCCTCTCTCGTCCCTTCACCCCAGAATACTAGCCTCTCTCGTCCCTTCATCCCAGAATACTAGCCTCTCTCGTCCCTTCATCCCAGAATACTAGCCTCTCTCGTCTTTTCATCCCAGAATACTAGCCTCTCTCGTCTTTTCATCCCAGAATACTAGCCTCTCTCGTCCCTTCATCCCAGAATACTAGCCTCTCTCGTCCCTTCATCCCAGAATACTAGCCTCTCTCGTCCCTTCATCCCAGAATACTAGCCTCTCTCGTCCCTTCATCCCAGAATACTAGCCTCTCTCGTCCCTTCACCCCAGAATACTAGCCTCTCTCGTCCCTTCACCCCAGAATACTAGCCTCTCTCGTCTTTTCATCCCACCCCGATCCATCTGTAAAATTCACACATCATTAATATCTCTCTATCTATCTCTCTCTGATATTTGTTTTTCCTTTTAAACTCATCTGTGTTATTCTTTTTTGAATCCACAGAAAGCTCAGAGTTTATGAGATGGTCTATCAGTCAGTCAGTCGGTCGGTTATTTTCCCTTTTGTACTTTAACTATTTGCACATCGTTACAACACTGTATATAGACATAATGACATGTGAAATCTCTTTTCCTTTGGAACTTCTGAGTGTAATGTTAACTGTTTATTATCTATTTAACTTTTGTTTATCATTTATTTCACTTGCTTTGGCAATGTAAACATATGCTTTTTTATATATTTGTTTAACCTTTATTTAACTAGGAAAGTCAGTTAAGAACATTTTATATTTTCTTCCTCAGTGAAAAACGCACAATTCTGTGTTAACATGACACCTAAGTTTAACTTGCTATCTAAGTAAGTGGCTGAATTAATAAGGTGACGTGGCATTATATTTTGTTAGCTTTTTGTCGTGTTTGAGAAGGCAAAGCCCTTTGGTTGAGTTATTTGTAAAGCTCAAATCAAGTCAAATTGTGTTTGTCACATGCACCGAATACAACAGGTGTAGACAGTAAATTGCTTACTTAAAAGCCCTTAACCAACAATTCTTTAAGAAGTTAAGAATAACAATTAAAAAACTGTTAAATAAAAAACTGAAAATAAAATTAACAAACAATTAAACAGCAGCAGTAAAATAACAATAGCGAGAGTCAATGTGCGGGGGCACCGGTTAGTCGAGGTAATTGAGGTAATATGTACATGTAGGTAGAGTTAAAGTGACTATGCATAGATAATAAACAGAGAGTAGCAGCAGAGTAAAACAGGGGTCTGGGTAGCCATTTGATTAGCTGTTCAGGAGTCTTATGGCTTGGGGGTAGAAGCTTAAGAAGACTTTTGGACCTCGACTTGCCTTTCGGTAGCAGAGAGAACAGTCTATAACTGACTGGGGTGGCTGGAGTCTGACAATTGTTAGGGCCTTCCTCTGACACCGTCTGGTATAGAGGTCCTGGATGGCAGGAAGCTGGGACCCAGTGATGTACTGGGCCGTATGCACTACCCTCTGTAGAGCCTTGCGGTCGGAGGGAGAGCAGTTGCCATAAAAGCCAGTGATGCAACCTGCTCCTCCACCTCCTCTACCTCCTCCATCTCTTCTACCTCCTCTGCCTCCACCTCCTATACTCCTCCCCTGCTCCTCCACCTCCTCCATCTCTTCTACCTCCTCTGCCTCCACCTCCTATACTCCTCCCCTGCTCCTCCACCTCCTCCATATCTTCTACTTCCTCTGCCTCCACCTCCTATACTCCTCCCCTGCTCCTCCACCTCCTCCATCTCTTCTACCTCCTCTGCCTCCACCTCCTATACTCCTCCCCTGCTCCTCCACCTCCCCTGCTCCTTTACCTCCTCTGCTCCTCCACCTCCCCTGCTCCTTTACCTCCTCTGCCTCCACCTCCTATACTCCTCCCCTGCTCCTTCATCTCCTCTGCTCCTCCATCTCTTCCACCTCCTATACGCCTCCCCTGCTCCTCCACCTCCCCTGCTCCTCCATCTCTTCCACCTCCTCTGCCTCCTCCTCCTATACTCCTCCCATGCTCCGTCACCTCCCCTGCTACTTCACCTCCCCGCCCGTCTGGAACAACAAGCAGAGTGCACCGCCTCTCCTGGGCCGCATGAGCCCCATTGAAGTTGAAAAAAATATGTTTTTCTTTAAAACACAAGTATTTCGACTTTCGGGGAAGGGATTTCCGTAAAAAAATGTTATGTCATATAATGTATTTGAATAGTGAAATATTTTCAAATGCCCATCCTTCTATCTCGTTCTGTTATATCCCTGTATCTGTTTCTCTCTGTCTGGTCCAACCTCTTCACCAATATGGGGGTTAAGTTCCACAGTACAAGACATGCGATGTTGTGAAGGGATTTGGACTGTAGCAACTGTTCTCTCTTTCTATATATCTGTTCAATTCTCCTGTCGTTCTCATGGCAGCTCCATTCTGCACCATACCACTAATTTGAGAAATTTCAAGTACAAAGACATAATTAGAGTAACTAATTTGCTGAAGAGTCCACAGCTCAGGGATCCTCCGCAGTTCAACCACACGCCTACCTGAAGAGACTAAAATAGGAAGCAGCTGTCAAGACAACGCTGGTTATTCAGATCTGTAAGTTAGAGAGAGAGAGAGAGAGAGAGAGAGACACACATCAAATTGAGACTCTGCAAGCAGAATTCTGCAAAATGTAAATCACCAAATAATGCATAAAGAGCAGCATTAGGCAGATACCAGCCAATGATCAAAATCCAGAAAATAGCGGTTAAATTCTACAACCACCTAAAAGGAAGCGATTCCCAAACCTTCCATAACAAAGCCATCACCTACAGAGAGATGAACCTGGAGAAGAGTCCCCTAAGCAAGCTGGTCCTGGGGCTCTGTTCACAAACACAAACACACCCCACAGAGCCCCAGGACATCAACACCATTAGACCCAATCAAATCATGAGAAAACTAAAAGATAATGACTTGACACATTGGAAAGAGTTAACAACGATTCTGCTGAAGTCTCCAATCATGTAAAATGATGTAGAATTGGATGAAATAGTGTTAATAAAAGGCCCCGTTTCCAAAACCTTAAAATAAATGTCCCTTTGTGTGCAACTTCTGTAAGCACCTTTACTCTACTTCTCTATGCCACTACAGAAAATCTGCTAATACATGTAATGCTTCATAAAGTTTTTTAAAACGTTTATTTTTAATGCATCCCGATACCTCAGATCACCCCCCTTCTCGGTGAAAGTGCAGGGCGCCAAATTCAATCAACAGAAATATCATAATTCAAATTCCTCAAATTTTACACCATTTTAAAAGATAAACTTCTCCTTAATCCAACCACAGTGTCCGGTTTCCAAAATGCTTTAAGGTGAAAGCATACCACGCGATTATGTTAGGTCAGTACATCGTCACAGAAAAACATAGCCATTTTCCAGCCAAAGAGAGGAGTCACAAAAAGCAGAAATATAGATAAAATGAATCACTAACCTTTGATGATCATCATCAGATGACACTCATAGGACTTCATGTACACAATTACATGTATGTTTTGTTCGGTAAAGTTAATATTTATATCCAAAAATCTCAGTTTATATTGGCGCGTTATGTTCAGCAATGTTTTGCCTCCAAAACATCTGGTGATTTTGCAGAGAGCCACATCAATTTACAGGAGTACTCATCCTAAACGTTGATGAAAGATACCATTTTTTTTTGCATAGGATTAAAGATAAACTTCTCCTTCTCGTGTTTTTCTGTGACTAGGTACTGACCTAACATCATCTTTTGGTGTGCTTTCGTCATAAAGCCTTTTTGAAATCGGACACTGGGATTAGAAGAAGTTGTTAATACCTTACAGATTATGAAATGGCAGGCTACTTTGACGCTGACAATCTGAGATCAATAAAAATTACATTGTCTGGAGTCCATCAATAGCCTAGGCCTAGGTGTGTGGAGACACAGTGTAGGCTAAAATATGAGGAGGAAATTATAGTTCTAAAAATGCTTTCCAGTTTCACTGACTCACCCCATGATGCACAGCTCGTTCACTGCAGATGGCCGACACACTCGTGCCAAAACCCTCTTTTGTTTTACTTTGTAAAACAATACAGTTCTTTCAATACGTCTATTTGGGAGTTGATAACTTGGTAGCCTACAGACAGATCAGTGTTCTCTTTTCATCAGGATTTGCTTTCGATCCTGTGTTTTCCAGTGATTGTATTTTAAATATTGCAAAAGGCCTGTGTTGGCTACATGCTGTTCTCTGAGAGATACAGGCGCACTTCTCTCTCTCACTACAGCAATGGCCACGTGTTGGTCGAAGGCTACAGCAATGGCCACGTGTTGGTTGAAGGCTAAAATGTTACGCAAACCAACACAAATCAATTGTTAGGATATCAGTCCAAACCATAAACCCAGCTGAGACACGAATCAACTGGGTAGGAAGGAACAAACATAAGATCACATATGGACATTAGTATTTGAATACTTCCAAGAGCCCAGTAAAACTGAAATGAATAGCCTGGGACTTTATTTGCTGAAATCACTGAAAAGGTGCCTATTAGGGACAGGCGTCTATTAGGGACAGGCTTCTATTAGAGACAGGCTACTATTAGGGAGAGGCGCCTATTAGGGACAGGCGCTTATTAGGGACAGGCTTCTATTAGAGACAGGAGCTTATTAGGGACAGGCGTCTATTAGGGACAGGCGCTTACTACTAACAGGGGCTTACTAAAGACAGGCTTCTATTAGAAACAGGCGCCTATTAGAGACAGGCTTCTATTAGAGACAGGCTTCTATTAGAGACAGGCTTCTATTAGAGACAGGCTTTTATTAAAGACAGGCGTCTATTAGAGACAGGCTTCTATTAGAGACAGGTGTCTATTAGAGACAGGCTTCTATTAGAGACAGGCTTCTATTAGAGACAGGCTTCTATTAGAGACAGGCGTCTATTAGAGACAGGCTTCTATTAGAGACAGGCTTCTATTAGAGACAGGTGTCTATTAGAGACAGGCGTCTATTAGAGACAGGCTTCTATTAGAGACAGGCTTCTATTAGAGACAGGCGTCTATTAGAGACAGGCTTCTATTAGAGACAGGTGTCTATTAGAGACAGGCGTCTATTAGAGACAGGCTTCTATTAGAGACAGGCTTCTATTAGAGACAGGCGTCTATTAGAGACAGGCTTCTATTAGAGACAGGCTTCTATTAGAGACAGGCTTCTATTAGAAACAGGCGCCTATTAGAGACAGGCTTCTATTAGAGACAGGCTTCTATTAGAGACAGGCGTCTATTAGAGACAGGCTTCTATTAGAGACAGGCGTCTATTAGAGACAGGCTTCTATTAGAGACAGGCGTCTATTAGAGACAGGCTTCTATTAGAGACAGGCTTTTATTAAAGACAGGCGTCTATTAGAGACAGGCTTCTATTAGAGACAGGCTTCTATTAGAGACAGGCGTCTATTAGAGACAGGCTTCTATTAGAGACAGGCTTCTATTAGAAACAGGCGCCTATTAGAGACAGGCTTCTATTAGAGACAGGCTTCTATTAGAGACAGGCGTCTATTAGAGACAGGCTTCTATTAGAGACAGGCGTCTATTAGAGACATGCTTCTATTAGAGACAGGCGTCTATTAGAGACAGGCTTCTATTAGAGACAGGCTTTTATTAAAGACAGGCGTCTATTAGAGACAGGCTTCTATTAGAGACAGGCGTCTATTAGAGACAGGCTTCTATTAGAGACAGGCGTCTATTAGAGACAGGCTTCTATTAGAGACAGGCTTCTATTAGAGACAGGCTTCTATTAGAGACAGGCTTCTATTAGAGACAGGCGTCTATTAGAGACAGGCTTCTATTAGAGACAGGCGTCTATTAGAGACAGGCTTCTATTAGAGACAGGCTTCTATTAGAGACAGGCTTCTACAAAAGACAGGTCATTTTACTAGAGACAGCCAACATATCATTTACACAAATTGTCACTTTTCTTGTGTTAATATGCCTCTATAAAAAAAAAAAGGTTTCCTTGACAGAATAATTATTATCCTCTTTGATCAACTGATTTCTAGTGGTCTGTACTCCCAAAGTTGTTGACAGTATTTGTGTTTGCAAGTTAGGTGATAAAAATGGATGATTGCCATAAGTCATTACTGACTTATTTAATGTAACAAATCAAACATTAAACCTCAGAAACATTTCCTGGTAATTCATGGTAACCTCATTTATAGGAGGCATTTATTTGAAACAGACGTTCTATATGCTGAAATGTGCACCGTTGCACAGCTATTAAAAGTGAGACTGCGATCCATTTAAGTTCTACTAAGCACATTTTTTTTTACAAAAAAAAGAAATATGCCTATTTTAACAATGAAAATGTACATTTTCCATGTGACAATGCTACACACATGGACATACCATGACATTTGACATTCTCAATTCAGTTAACAACAAACTTTTGAATTTAGTTTTTATAATGTGTTGCCCCATGAAAATACATTCCGTAGTAGTCTACACGGGTTTCACACATTTGTTGTTATTGTCGGCCAAATCAAAGTGGCACTGTCCACAGTCAGCGGCTCCATGTGTAATGATGGAATTACATTTCAAAATGAAGTTGGTTAAATGAGAAGGAGTAGCAACCATCAGGTAGGTTGTTGTTTAAAGACTGGTTAAAGAAAATTGTGATAAATAAAAAAGTATACCAATTCCATTTAAGGACCAAGAAATGGAATATATGGAATCATGTAGTAACCAAAAAAGTGTTAAACAAATCAAAATATATGTTATATTTGATATTATTCAAAGTAGCCACCCTTGACAGCTTTGCACACTGTTTTCTCCCAACCAATTTCATGAGGTGGAATGCATTTCAATTAACAGGTGTGCCTTGTTAAAAGATAATTTGTGGAATGTATTTCCTTCATGTGTTTGAGCCAATCGGTTGTGTTGTGACAAGTTAGGGGTGGTAAACAGAAGATAGCCCTATTTGGTAAAATACCAAGTCCATAGCCCTATTTGGTAAAATACCAAGTCCATATTATGGCAAGAATAGCTCAAATAAGCAAAGAGAAAGTCCGGAGTCCCCGGCGACAATCCACGGTCCGGTTCCTCCGGTGACGATCCACAGTCCGGTTCCTCCGGCGACGATCTCCGCACCAGAGTAGCCACCGAAGCGGGCGGATCCGTGAGCGGAGTGGGTACTTCGCCCCGCACCGGAGCCGCCCCTGACATTAGATTCCTACCTGGGCCCTCCCCTATTGAGTCAGGTTTTGCAGCCGTAGTTCGCACCTTTTTTAGGGGGTGGGGGGGTACTGTCACGCCTTGAGCATAGAGAGCCTTTTATTCCCTATGTTGGTTAGGCCGGGGTGTGACTAGGGTGGGTGGGTACTTGTGACGACCCTCCCACTCTGTCTGCCGTATTCTGTCTTTGTTCTTGTTTCCTTATTAGGATGCCGGTGGGCGGAGGGGAGGGTCATCAGCTACATGGGAAACACCTGGGTCCGGTGTCTCCCAGGATAAATAGACCTCTTCCACATTCATGGAGGAGACTCTCTCCATGCAGACACCTTTACAGATTTTGTTGTGTATCTTGGTGGCCTTTTGGTTGCTTGCTTTGGCACCTTTCAACACCCTGCATTACCACATTCATGCATGCAAAACACTCACTTACACTACTGATTATACACACCATTGTATATTGTACTTAGTTTACTTTATTTAATGAATATATGTTTTGTTACGGGCTTTGAGCCGGTTCGTGACAAGTGGGCGCTCATCCGGGATATTTGAACGTATTGGTTTGGGAGAACGTGGAGGTACGTGTTTGGTTTGCATATTGTGTTTGTTTGAGTTTGATAGGCCCAGTATTGGTTGCCTTTGTTGTTTGATTTGTGTGCTGCGTTGGAGAGAGTATAATGGTTAGTTTCCAGGCCCTGCCCAGCCTGGAAACTCTTGTTCTACTTGCTGTTGGGACATTGGTCTGAGGATGTGAGTAAATCGGCTGTGTACCTCGGTGGGGGATTTGGGTAGGGTAGTGGAACTTGCTACCCGAGCTATAGCCTTTTTCCTCTGATAGGCTTAGCGACGTGTTTCATTTTTGGAATATGTTGGGCATGGATAAATGTTTGTTATTTTTGTGTGGTGTCTGTGGACTGAGCAGTTGTCTCGGGGGCACATCCGTGGCTTGGTGGAATTTGCCAGCATGCTGGGGAGTTTTATTTCCTTGCCACCAGGTTACAGTGCAAAAATACCCACCGCATATCCGCACGAAGACTAGGGTTGGGTTATTGTAGGTTTTGGGGAAGCTCCGTATCTCATCTCTCTTCTGTGGTGCTCAGGGTGCTTGTCATTTCTCTGGTTGTGGTCTGATGTGTTCAGCAGAGGGGTTGTTCATTCGCTTTCCATCAGAGGACCTGTTAGAATTATGTACTAAAGAACAGCTGTTGAAGATCGCTGAACACTACAAGGTTGAATGATTGAAATTAGTGAAATTCTGTTACGTTGGGAAGTGACTATGAATCGTTGGGAAGTGACTATGAATCGTTGGGAAGTGACTATGAATCGTTGGAAGTGACTATGAATCGTTGGGAAGTGACTATGAATCGTTGGGAGTTGTTGTAAAAATTAAGAAGGACCCTGATGTTCTTTTCATTGGAGTTTGTAGCTGATGCAGTCTCTTGTGCCATGTTCCTGAATGTTTACGTGACTGACCTTTGTTTGGTGTTGTCATGATCTATCTTTCATGTCTGTTCCCTCCTGGTCTTGTGTTCTTCTTTCCTCTTAAACGTTGCTTCCTGTGCACAAAGGTTGCTGAGGTCTGGGGAGGAGGAGGTTGGCTGGGGCAAGTGGAAGTGTGAACACGTACCCCTCATCAATTGGGGACGCAGGGGCCGTGTCAATTTGGGATGCAGAGGCTATGTCAATTTGGGACGCAGGGGCTGTGTCAATTTGGGATGCAGGGGCTGTGTCAATTTGGGACGCAGGGGCTGTGTCAATTTGGGACGCAGAGGCTGTGTCAATTGGGGACGCAGATGCTGTGTCAATTGGGGACGCAGAGGCTGTGTCAATTTGGGACGCAGGGGCTGTGTCAATTGGGGACGCAGAGGCTGTGTCAATTGGGGATGCAGAGGCTGTATCAATTGGGGACGCAGAGGCTGTGTCAATTGGGGACGCAGAGGCTGTGTCAATTGGGGATGCAGAGGCTGTATCAATTGGGGACGCAGAGGCTGTGTCAATTGGGGACGCAGAGGCTGTGTCAATTTGGGACGCAGAGGCCGGTATGTTGTTCCGGGGTCCTTGTTAGTGGGGAATGTAACGACCCTCCCACTCTGTCTGCCGTATTCTCTATTTGTTTCCTTATTAGGATGCCGGTGGGAGGAGTTGGGAGGGTCGTCAGCTACATGGGAAACACCTGCGCCCGGTGTGTCCCAGGATAAATACACCATTTCCCCATTCATGGAGGAGACTTTCTCCATGCAGACACCTTTATAGATTTTGTTGTGTATCTTGGTGGTTTTTGGTTGTTTGCTTTGGCACCGTTCAACACCCTTATCTCCACGTTGTCTCCCTTTTGTTACGGGCTTTGAGCCAGTTCGTTAGTTTTTTTATTTTCTATGTTGGCCTGGTGTGGTTCCCAATCAGCGGCAGCTGTCTATCGTTGTCTCTGATTGTGGATCATATTTAGGCAGCCTTTTCCCTCTGGGTTTTTGTGGGATCTTGTCTATGTGTAGTTGCCTGCGAGCACTACATTAGCTTAGTTTCACTTCTAATAAAAGAGGATGGAACCACGCTGCATTTTGGTCCGATTCATATAACAACGATCGTGACGGAAAGTTTCTTCAAGTGCAGTCGCAAAAACCATCAAGTGCTGTGATGAAACTGGCTCTCATGAGGACCGCCACAGGATAGGCAGACCCAGAGTTACCTCTGCTACAGAGGATATGTTCATTAGAGTTAACTGGCTCTCATGAAGACCGCCACAGGAAAGGCAGACCCAGAGTTACCTCTGCTGCAGAGGATAAGTTCATTAGAGTTAACTGCACCTCAGATTGCAGCCTAAATAAATGCTTCACAGAGTTCAAGTAACAGTCACATTTCAACATCAACTGTTTAGAGGAGACTGCTTGAATCAGGCCTTCATGGTCAAATTGTTGCTAAGAAACCACTACTAAAGGACACCAATAATAAGAAGTGACTTGGGCCAAGAAACATGAGCAATTGAGCATACAGGTGAGCATGCACCACTCTCATCCAGAGCCCTCTGTTGTACACCTGTATGTGCATGTTTACTTTCCTGAGTTTTCCCCGCATTCCCAGCATAAGGCGCTCGCCGATTCAGGCGCGGCTGGGAATTTTATCGACAGAGCATTCGCCCATAGGTTAGGGATCCCTATTATTCCAGTGCTTAGGACTTTCCCAGGGCTACTACGGTAGAAAGTCCAGACCAGGTCTCCACCGTGCGCATTCCCCCCGAGTATGCCGATTTGGTTTTGCCTTCTCCAAAAAGAAGGCGACTCAATTACCACCCCATCGACGGGGATAAATCTCCTGGTAGACGCTGCACTTCCCAGGAGTTACGTGTGTCCCCTGTCACAAGCGGAGACGGCGGCTATGGAAACATATGTCTCCGAATCCCTGCGTCAAGGGTACATTCGGTCCTCCACTTCTCCCGCCTCCTCAAGTTTCTTTTTGTGAAGATGGAGGGAGGTCTGCTTCCGTGTATTGACTATCAGGGTCTAAATCAAATCATGGTGAGCCCTAGCACCATGCCCCAGGACTACCTGACATGATGACTCCTTGCTGTCCCCAGTCCACCTGACCGTACTGCTGCTCCAGTTTCAACTGTTCTGCCTTATTATTATTCGACCATGCTGGTAATTTATGAACATTTGAACATCTTGGCCATGTTCTGTTATAATCTCCACCCGGCACAGCCAGAAGAGGACTGGCCACCCCACATAGCCTGGTTCCTCTCTAGGTTTCTTCCTAGGTTTTGGCCTTTCTAGGGAGTTTTTCCTAGCCACCGTGCTTCTACACCTGCATTGCTTGCTGTTTGGGGTTTTAGGCTGGGTTTCTGTACAGCACTTTGAGATATCAGCTGATGTACGAAGGGCTATATAAATACATTTGATTTTGATGGTGAGGTATAGTTACACGCTACCTCATCGCCACAGCGATTGAGTCAATGCACGGTGAGTGCTTCTTCACCAAACTAGATCTCAGGAGCGCTTACAACCTGGTGTGTATCCGGGAGGGAGACGAGTGGAAGACGGCGTTCAGTACGACCTCTGGGCATTATGAGTACCTCGTCATGCCGTACGGGTTGATGAATGCTCCATCAGTCTTTGGCCAAGGACGTGAGGGTTTATGTTTCCTCTGCTCGGTGTGCGCTCAGTGTAAGGCTCCTAGGCACCTGCCCAGAGGTAAACTACACCCCTTACCCATTCCACAACGGCCATGGTCGCACCTGTCGATCGATTTCCTGACCGATCTCCCCCCAACACAGGGAAACACCAAGATCCTGGTTGTTGTGGATCGTTTCTCTAAATCCTGCAGTCTCCTTCCTCTGCCCGGTCTCCTTATGGCCCTACAGACTGCGGAGGCCTTGTTAACGCACGTCTTCCGGCCCTATGGGGTGCCTGAGGATATAGTGTCTCATCGGCGTCCCCAGTTCACGTCGAGGGTCTGGAGGGCATTCATGGAACGTCTGGGGGTCTCGATCAGCCTTACCTCGGGTTTTCACCCAGAGAGAAACGGGCAGGTGGAGAGAGTTAACCAGGATGTGGGTAGGTTTCTGAGGTCTTATGTCCAGGACTGGCAAGGGGAGTGGGCGGGGTTTGTGCCCTGGGCAGAGATGTCCCAGAACTCGCTCCGCCACTCCTCCACTAACCTCTCCCCCTTCCAGTGCGTACTGGAGTATCAGCCGGTTCTGGCTCCTTGGCATCAGAGTCAGATCGAGGCTCCTGCGGGGAACTATTGGTTCCGGCGCGCGGAGGAGACATGGGACGACGCTCATGTTCACCTTCAGCGCGCCGTGCTGCGTCAGAAAGCCAGCGCAGACCGTCACCGCAGTGAGGACACGGTGTTCGCACACACGGGGGACCGGGTCTGGCTCTCGACCCGAAACCTGCCACTCCAGGAGTCTGAGGTGCGGTAGGTTTCTCCGCCCCCTCTGGTACATTGAAGGGGCCCTGGCGTACTCCATTTGATCCATACTGGATTCGAGGAATCGGGCGAGTGGTGTTCAGTACCTCGTGGACTGGGAGGGGTACGGTCCAGAGGAGAGAGGGTTCCGGTGGAGGACGTGTTGGACCCTTCAATGCTGCGGGAGTTCCACCGTCTCCGTCCAGATCGCCCTGCACCTCGCCCTCCGGTCGTCCTCAAGGCCGGTGTCAGCTCGCTGCGGGGGGTACTGTCACGACTTCCACCGAAGTCGGTTCCTCTCCTTTTTCGGGTGGCGTTCGGCGGTCGGCTCTCCTGCGTCTGACTTCACTGCCACCAGTTACGCACCCCTTACAGTCTGGTTCCCACCAGGAAGCACGGAGAAGGTGGTGTGATGGTGCTTTGCTGGTGACACTGTCTGTGATTTATTTAGAATTCAAGGCACACTTAACCAGCATGGCTACCACAGCATTCTGCAATGATATGCCATCCCATCTGGTTTGTGCTTAGTGGAAATATCATTTTTGTTTTTCAACAGGACAATGACCCAACACACCTCCCGGCTATTTGACCAAGAAGGAGAGTGATGGAGTGCTGCATCAGATGACCTGGCCTGCACAATCACCAAGCCTCAACCCAATTGAAATGGTTTGGGATGAGTTGGACAGCAGAGCCTGCAGCCAGCAAGAGAAGTAGAACAGATGTATAACAGTAGAGAGCAGTAGAGATGGAGAGAAGTAGAACTGAGGTAGTAGTAGAGAGAGGTAGAGACCAAGAAAAGAGGAGTAGAGATAAGTAGGAGCGACACGCAGAGAGAGGTAGAGAGAGGAAGAGGAGAGAGAGAGAGAGAAGAAGCGGAACAGAGGTAGAGGGAAGAAGGAGGTAGAGAGGAGAGCATTAGAACTGAGAGGTAGTCAAGGTAATTGATCTTAAAGCGTTGGGAGGAAAAACCTTCTCTCCTCTGGTCCCCAGAGAGGATCTCTGTGTAGACGCATGGAAGAATAATAATGTAATTCATTTTTTGTCTATATTAATTATGGAAAGACCGCACACCGATCAAATTGGAAAGGTGTGGCCCAGCTCTGGCCCACACACTGCAAAATGATAAATTCTAAAAGGTGTGGCCCAGATCTGGGCCATATAGTACAAAACAATTGTAAAATAAAAAACTCTGTCCCAGGTCTGGCCCATATACTGTACGGCTGAGTTCCCGCCTAGGTCCCCGGTCCAGAGCTGGGCCAGATGCTGATTTCCCACCTAGGTCCCCGGTCCAGAGGTGGGCCAGATGCTGAGTTCCCATCAGGTCCCCGGTCCAGAGGTGGGCCAGATGCTGAGTTCCTGCCAAGTCCCCGGTCCAGAGGTGGGCCAGATACTGAGTTTCCACCTAGGTCCCCGGTCCAGAGCTGGGCCAGATGCTGATTTCCCACCTAGGTCCCTGGTCCAGAGGTGGGCCAGATACTGAGTTTCCACCTAGGTCCCCGGTCCAGAGGTGGGCCAGATGCTGAGTTCCCATCAGGTCCACGGTCCAGAGGTGGGCCAGATGCTGAGTTCCTGCCAAGTCCCCGGTCCAGAGGTGGGCCAGATACTGAGTTTCCACCTAGGTCCCCTGTCCAGAGGTGGGCCAGATGCTGAGTTCCTGCCAAGTCCCCGGTCCAGAGGTGGGCCAGATACTGAGTTTCCACCTAGGTCCCCTGTCCAGAGGTGGGCCAGATGCTGAGTTCCCGCTAGGTCCCGGGTCCAAAGGTGGGCCAGATGCTGAGTTCCCGCCAGGTCCCCGGTCCAGAGGTGGGCCAGATGCTGGCTGCCACACGGACCTTACATGGGGCTACATTAAACCGGCTACTCCCCAAATTACATTTAAATCCTCTGTTATTAAATGCTGTATTTAAATGAAAGAGAAGAGCAGTTGCAGATAAAGTAAATCCAATCTGGTTCATTACAAGTTGCAACAGGAAACATGAAATCAAATCCAAGTTTATTGGTCTTGTACACAGATTTGAAGATGTTATTGTAGGTGCAGCGAAATGCTTGTAATGCATAGAAAAACAGACAGCTTCTGACATGAAGCGCAATAAACTATTGACATGCATTGGATTGGTGCCACAAATGCTAAAAACGTAGCATTAGAATGGTAAACAAACCAAAAGCATGGGTTGCTGTCATACCATAGACTGCTTACAGGGTAAGGATATTTGGGTGAAAGGTGCCTTAAATTACTGTTTGGTGTTGATAGGGTTAATTGTTTTCAGATTAATTTGATTTTGGATTTTTTTTCACTGTTGTGTTGTATTAACTCTTTGTGAGGCCAGTGTAAGTAGGAAGGGAACACAGTCATTAAAGGGATAGCCCAGTGTAAGTACGAAGGGGACACAGTCATTAAAGGGATATCCCAGTGTAAGTAGGAAGGGAACGCAGTCATTAAAGGGATAGCCCAGTGTAAGAAGGAAGGGGACACAGTCATTAAAGGGATAGCCCAGTGTAAGAAGGAATGGGGCACAGTCATTAAAATGATAGCCCAGAGTAAGTAGGAAGGGAAGGCAGTCATTAAAGGGATAGCCCAGTGTAAGTAGGAAGGGAACGCAGTCATTAAAGGGATATCCCTGTGAAAGAAGGAAGGGGACACAGTCATTAAAGGGATAGCCCAGTGTAAGTAGGAAGTGGACACAGTCATTAAAGGGATAGCCCAGTGTAAGTAGGAAGGGAACGCAGTCATTAAAGGGATATCCCTGTGAAAGAAGGAAGGGGACACAGTCATTAAAGGGATAGCCCAGTGTAAGTAGGAAGTGGACACAGTCATTAAAGGGATAGCCCAGTGTAAGTAGGAAGGGAACACAGTCATTAAAGGGATATCCCAGTGAAAGAAGGAAGGGGACACAGTCATTAAAGGGATAGCCCAGTGAAAGAAGGAAGGGAACACAGTCATTAAAGGGATAGCCCAGTGAAAGAAGGAAGGGAACGCAGTCATTAAAGGGATAGCCCAGTGAAAGAAGGAAGAAAACGCAGTCATTAATGGGATAGCCCAGTGAAAGAAGGAAGGGGGCACAGTCATTAAAGGGATAGCCCAGTGAAAGAAGGAAGGGGGCACAGTCATTAAAGGGATAGCCCAGTGAAAGAAGGAAGAAAACGCAGTCATTAAAGGGATAGCCCAGTGAAAGAAGGAAGGGAACGCTGTCATTAAAGGGATAGCCCAGTGAAAGAAGGAAGAAAACGCAGTCATTAATGGGATAGCCCAGTGAAAGAAGGAAGGGGGCACAGTCATTAAAGGGATAGCCCAGTGAAAGAAGGAAGGGAACACAGTCATTAAAGGGATAGCCCAGTGTAAGTAGGAAGGGAACACAGTCATTAAAGGGATATCCCAGTGAAAGTAGGAAGGGGAGTAATTAGAGTCATAGTCAAATGACACACAATTTACTGCAGGGCTAAATCAGGAACAGCTGCTAGCCTTGGCTAGATCTCTCTCTGCCTTTAACCTTTTACTGCAGTGGGCTAAATCTGGGTCACGCATAGTGATTTATACAATTCTTCTTTGAAACAAAAGTGTACCTCACACACATGGTTATGGATGATAAAATGGCACCGGAGAAGAAGGCAGACGTTTTACGTGCCCCCAACCGATTGTGTTTTTTTGTTTGTTTGTTTATTTATTTGCGTTGTTTGTAGCTGTCACGGCTGGCTGAAGGACTGGACCAAGGTGCAGCATGGTAGGCGTACATTTTCTTTAAAAAGGACGCCGACAAAACTTAGAACAAAACCGTGAAGCTTTGGGCCATGTGCCCTGAACAAAGTCGAAATTAACTTCCCACAAAACAGGTGGGGGAAAAGGGTACCTAAGTATGGTTCTCAATCAGAGACAGCTGTCCCTGATTGAGAACCATACCCGGCCAAACCCCCCAAAGTTGCGGACTCCGGCCGCAAAACCTGACTCTAAAGGGGAGGGTCCGGGTGGGCCTTCTTACAGCGGAAGCTCGGGTCGGGACCCCGTTCCACCTCAGTCTTGGCCCACTTAGGTGGCGCCTCTGGAGCGGGGACCCTCGCAGCGGGCCCCGGACTGAAGACCCTCGTAGAGGGCGCCACTGGACTGAGGGGCGCCTCTGGTCTGAGGTGCTGCGCCTCTGGACTGAGGAGCTGAGCCTCTGGACTGAGGAGCTGAGCCTCTGGACTGAGGGGCGGAGCCTCTGGACTGAGGGGCGGAGCCTCTGGACTGAGGGGCGGAGCCTCTGGACGGAGGGGCGGAGCCTCTGGACGGAGGGGCGGAGCCTCTGGACGGAGGGGCGGAGCCTCTGGGCTGAGGGGCGGAGCCTCTGGGCTGAGGGGCGGAGCCTCTGGACTGAGGGGCGGAGCCTCTGGACTGAGGGGCGGAGCCTCTGGACTGAGGGGCGGAGCCTCTGGCAGCTCCGGACAGGAGGGCGGCTCTGGCAGCTCCGGACAAGAGGGAGCACCTGGAGGGAGGAGATGGAGAGACAGCCTTGTGCGTGGGGCTGCCACCGGAGGCCTGGTGCGTAGTGGAGGCACCGGATACACAGGGCCGTGGAGGCGCACTGGCTGTCTCGAGCGCAGAGCTGGCCCCACCCATTCTGGATGGATGCCAGCTTCCCCCCGGCAACTGCGGGACGCTGGCACCGAGCATACCGGCCTGTGAATACTCCGCCTCGGAACCGTGCCCATCACCCCATAACACGGGGCCTGACGAGTCCCATGCTCGCCACGGTAAGCACGGGGAGTTGGCTCAGGTCTGCTTCCTGACTCTGCCACACTCCCCGTGTGCCCCCTCAAAAAAAATTTTGGAGGCTGCCTCTTGGACTTCCTTGCCAGCCGTGTTCCCACATACCACTGGTTCGTCTCTCCGGCTGCCTCTGCTCTCCTAGCTGCCTCCACCTGTTCCCATGGAAGGCGATCCCTTCCCACCAGGATCTCCTCCCATATGTAGACTCTCTTGCCATCCAGAACGTTCTCCCATGTCCAGGAGTCCACCTTACCATGCTGCTTGGTCCATTGGTGGTGGGAAGTTCTGTCACGGCTGGCTGAAGGACTGGACCAAGGTGCAGCATGGTAGGCGTACATTTTCTTTAAAAATGACGCCGACAAAACAAAGAACAAAACGGTGAAGCTTTGTGCCATGTGCCCTGAACAAAGTCAAAATTAACTTCCCACAAAACAGGTGGGGGAAAAGGGTACCTAAGTATGGTTCTCAATCAGAGACAACGATAGACAGCTGCCTCTGATTGAGAACCATACCAAGCCAAGACATAGAAATAAAAAACGAAAAAAGGACATAGAATGCCCACCCTAGTCACACCCTGGCCTAACCAAAATAGAGAATAAAAAGCTGGGGCGTGACAGTAGCTTTGTTTTTTACTTATTTTTGACATAATGTTGCCGCTACCATCTCTTATGACCGAAAATTACTTCTGGACATCAGGACTACTCACCACAGACTGGCAGAATCCTTTTTTTCCAAGTGGGCCAATAACAAGTCTGACGAGCCCGACACGAAAGATATACTGCTTTCTCGGGAACAGGCCCAGATCCCCGTGATTTGTGTGAAAAGGATCTGAAGAAAAAGGGGCCAGAGGGCGGGCTGCGATCTAATAAACCCCCACTTCCTTCCATTCTGCTAACAAACGTGCAATCTTTGGAGAATAAAATCGATGACCTACGCGGAAGATTAAACTACCAACGGGACATTCAAAACGTTAATATCTTATGTTCACGGTATCGTGGCTGAACGACGACACTATCAACATGCAGCTGGTTATACGATGTACCGGCAGGAAAGAACAGCGGCGTCTAGTAAGACAAGGGGCGGCGGACTATGTATTGCTGGTGCACGATATCTAAGGAAGTCTCAAGCTATTGCTCGCCTGATGTAGAGTATCTCATGATAAGCTGCAGACCACACTATCTACCTAGAGAGTTTATCTGTATTTTTTATAGCTGTTTACATACCACCACAGTCAGAGGCACTAAAACAGCATTGAATGAGCTGTATTCCGTCATAAGCAAACAAGAAAACATGTTCCCTGATTTTTCCGATGGCATTGAGGAGTACACCACATCAGTCATTGGCTTCATCAATAAGTGCATCGATGACGTCGTCCCCACAGTGACTGTACGTACATACCCCAACCAGAAGCCATGGATTGCAGGCAACATCCACACTGAGCTAAAGGCTAGAGCTGCTGCTTTCAAGTAGTGGGACACTGACCCGGAAGCTTATAAGAAATTCCGCTATACCCTCCGACGAACCATCAAACAGGCAAAGCATCAATACAGGACCAACATGGAATAGTACTACACCGGCTCTGATGCTCGTCGGATGTGGCAGGGCTTGCAAACCATTACAGACTACAAAGGGAAGCACAGCCAAGAGCTGCCCAGTGACACGAGCCTACCATACAAGCTAAACTACTTCCATACTTGCTTCGAGGCAAATAACACTGAAACATGCATGAGAGCACCAGCTGTTCCGGAAGACTGTGTGATCACGCTCTCTGCAGCCGACGTAAGTAAGACATTTAAACAGGTCAACATTCACAAGGTCGCAGGGTCAGACAGATTACCAGGATGTGTACTCCGAGCAGGCGCTGACCATCTGGCAAGTGTCTTCACTGATATTTTCAACCTCTCACTGTCTGAGTCTGTAATACCAACATGTTTCAAGCAGACCACCATACTGCCTGTGCCCAAGAACACTAAGGTAACCTGCCTAAATGACTACCGACCCGTAGCACTCAGATCTGTAGCCATAAAGTGCTTTGAAAGGCTGGTCATGGCTCACATCAACCCCATTATCCCAGAAACCCTAGGCCCACTCCAATTTGCATACCGCCCAAACAGATCCACAGATGATGCAGTCTCTATTGCACTCCACACTGCCCTTTCACACCTGGACAAAAGGAACACCTATGTGAGAATGCTATTTATTGACTACAGCTCAGCGTTCAACACCATAGTGCCCTCAAAGGTCATCACTAAGCTAAGGACCCTGGGACTAAACACCTCCCTCTGCAACTGGATCCTGGGGATCCTGGACTTCCTGATGGGCCGCCCCCAGGTGGTAAGGGTAGGGAACAACACATCCGCCATGCGGATCCTCAACACAGGGGCCCCTCAGGGGTGCGTGATCAGTCACCTCCTGTACTCCCTGTTCACTCATGACTGCACGGCCAGGCACGACTCCAACTCATTAAGTTTGCCAAATAGACAGCAGTGGTAGGACAACAACCTCTCCCTCAACGTGATAAAGACAAAGGAGATGATTGTGGACTACAGGGAAAAGAAGACCGAGCACGCCCCTATTCTCATCGACAGGGCTGCAGTGGAGCAGGTTGAGAGCTTCAAGTTCCTTAGTGTCCACATCACCAACAAACTAACATGGTCCAAGCACACCAAGGCAGTCGTGAAGAGGGTATGACAAAACCTATTCCCCCTCAGGAGACTGAAAAGATTTGGCATGGGTCCTCAGATCCTCAAAAGGTTCTACAGCTGCACCATCGAGAGCATCCTGACTGGTTGCATCACTGGCTGGTATGGAAACAGCTTGGCCTCTGACCGCAAGGCACTACAAAGGGTAGTGCGAACAGCCCAGTACATCACTGGGGTCAAGCTTTCCTGCCATCCAGGACCTCTATACCAGGTGGTGTCAGAGGAAGGCCCTAAAAATTGTCAAAGTCTCCAGCCACCCTAGTCATAGACTGGTCTCTCTGCTATCGCATGGCAAGCGGTACGGGAGCGCCAAGTCTAGGTCCAAGAGACTTCTAAACGGCTTCTACCGCCAAGCCTGCGGCTATGGAACCCTGACCTGTTCACCGGACGTGCTACCTGTCCCAGGCCTGCTGTTTTCAACTCTCTAGAGACAGCAGGAGTGATAGAGATACTCTGAATGATCGGCTATGAAAAGCCAACTGACATTTACTCCTGAGGTGCTGACTTGTTGCACCCTCGACAACTACTGTGATTATTATTATTTGACCATGCTGGTCATTTATGAACATTTGAACATCTTGGCCATGTTCTGTTATAATCTCCACCCGGCACAGCCAGAAGAGGACTGGCCCACCCCTCAGAGCCTGGTTCCTCTCTAGGTTTCTTCCTAGGTTCTGGCCTTTCTAGGGTGTTTTTCCTAGCCACCGTGCTTCTACACCTGCATTGCTTGCTGTTTGGGGTTTTAGGCTGGGTTTCTGTACAGCACTTTGAGATATCAGCTGATGTAAGAAGGGCCATTTAAATACATTTGATTTGATTTGATATTTGGTAGTGAGAGGAAACGCCAACCGGATGCTTCACATTTATACATCCGGTGAACTATCTGGCTCATTGTTCTATCTGTGGCGCTAGGAGCAAATTACTAGATTACAATATTGGGGCGGCAGGTAGCCTAGTGGTTAGAGTGTAGGGGCGGCAGGTAGCCTAGTGGTTAGAGTGGAGGGGCGGCATGTAGCCTAGTGGTTAGAGTGTAGAGGAGGCAGGGTACCAGTACTGAGTCAATGAGTAACCTGACTATATACACAGAGTGCCAGTACTGAGTCAATGAGTAACCTGAATATATACACAGAGTACCAGTACTGAGTCAATGAGTAACCTGACTATATACACAGAGTACCAGTACTGAGTCAATGAGTAACCTGACTATATACACAGAGTACCAGTACTGAGTCAATGAGTAACCTGACTATATACACAGAGTACCAGTACCGAGTCGATATAAAGGGGTACTAGGTAATTGATGTAGATATGTACATATAACAAAAAATAAATTGCCTCGGCTACAGGATAATAAACAGTAGAAGCACCATATGTGATGAGTCAAAATGTTAGCACAAGAAGGGTCATTGCAGATAGTCCGGGTAGCTATTTGGTTAACTATTTAGCAGTCTTATGGCTCTGGGGTAGAAGCTGTTCAGGGTCCTGTTGGTTCCTGTATGGTGCGTTCTATGACTTTGGTGGCTGGAGTCATTGACAATTTTTAGGGCCTTCCTCCTAGTCATTTAGAAAGTTTACCTAGTAAATGAATACATTTGATTTGATTTGATATTTGGTAGTGAGAGGAAACGCCAACCGGAAGCTTCACATTTATACATCCAGTGAACTATCTGGCTCTTTGTTCCATCGTTATACAGCCTAATGTTAATTAACGTTAGTTATTACATAGTTATACAGTCCAACGTTTGTTATTACAAGGTTGTTGTACAGTCTAACGTCAGTCATTACATAGTTGCTACTGGTACATAGACTAGAATCCAGAGTTGTTCCCCGCCTGTCTGTGTAGACCGTAACAAAAACACAGAACCAAATCAGGACAGGATCAGAACAGGATCAGAACAGGATCAGGACAGGATCAGAACAAGATCAGGACAGGATCAGAACAAGACAGGATCAGAACAAGACAGGATCAGAAAAGGATCAGGACAGGATCAAGACAGGATCAGGATCAGAACAGGATCAGAACAAGACAGGATCAGGATCAGAACAGGATCAGGACAGGATCAGAACAGACCAGGAGAGTTCACATCCTGATACACCAATTAGCTTCCAGCCCTGTCATCTAGCTGCTCCCTCTCTGCTCCTAGCAGTCATGTTGTGAATGTGAATATGTACACGGTGAGCAGAGAAGAGGACAGGAACTAGAGGCCATGTAAGAGTGTTGGGACAGAGCCCAGACCTTCCAGAGAGGAGAAGAACGAGAGGCCATGTCAGAGTGTTGGGACAGAGCCCAGACCTTCCAGAGAGAAGAAGAACGAGAGGCCATGTCAGAGTGTTGAGACCAAGCTCAGACCTTCCAGAGAGGAGAAGAACGAGAGGCCATGTCAGAGTGTTGAGACAGAGCTCAGACCTTCTAGAGAGGAGAAGAACGAGAGGCCATGTCAGAGTGTTGAGACAGAGCTCAGACCTTCTAGAGAGGAGCAGAACGAGAGGCCATGTCAGTGTTGAGACAGAGCTCAGACCTTCCAGAGAGGAGAAGAACGAGAGGCCATGTCAGAGTGTTGAGACAGAGCTCAGACCTTCCAGAGAGGAGAAGAACGAGAGGCCATGTCAGAGTGTTGGGACACAGCTCAGACCTTCTAGAGAGGAGAAGAACGAGAGGCCATGTCAGTGTTGAGACAGAGCTCAGACCTTCCAGAGAGGAGAAGAACGAGAGGCCATGTCAGAGTGTTGGGACAGAGCTCAGACCTTCTAGAGAAGAGAAGAACGAGAGGCCATGTCAGAGTGTTGAGACAGAGCTCAGACCTTCTAGAGAGGAGAAGAACGAGAGGCCATGTCAGTGTTGGGACAGAGCTCAGACCTTCTAGAGAGGAGAAGAACGAGAGGCCATGTCAGTGTTGAGACAGAGCCCAGACCTTCCATTGAAGGGAATTCACAGTCTTGCTCCAGTCCAATCACAAAGCCATGTCTGAGTTTAGACTAATCAGAGGATAGCTCTTACAGTAATGCATTTCTGATTGGTCTGTTTGTGATTCATAACCGCCCTGCCTGATTCTTTTACCGACACAAATTTCTAGAATGGGGAATTATTCAGAAAGACATGTATAACCTTTATTTAACTAGGCAAGTCAGTTAAGAACAAATTCTTATTTACAATGACGGCCTAGATTAACAGATTTACACTGTTCTGTTTTGCCTCTTGGCTAGAGATTTAATTGTGGTCCTCTGTAACTCAGTTGGCATGGCATATGCGTGTAACACTAGGATTGTGGGTTTGATTCCAGGGCCCACTCATAATGTACGCAGAATGACTGTGTCTTTGGAGAAAGGCGTCTGCTAAATGACATGTACAGTGGGATCCACTCTTGATAAAGACGAGCAATAATGACTGTATAAATAAATCATGTAAATACTCAGCTGTAGTGTACATTTAAAAAATAATAATAGGTAAATTAAATGTTATACTAATACAAGAAAGAGATTTTCTTTAAAACAAGTAATATTATTTTTCTCAAAAAGATGGGTCAATAATATTGACACCCCCCCAAAAGATTATTAGAAATCAAGTGGTCAAGGGTTAAGTATTTGGTCCCAAATTCCAAGCAAGCAATGACTACTACTTAGGTCTCTCTTTATGTAGTGTTGTTGTCTTAGGTCTCTCTTTATGTAGTGTTGTTGTCTTAGGTCTCTCTTTATGTAGTGTTGTTGTCTTAGGTCTCTCTTTATGTAGCGTTGTTGTCTTAGGTCTCTCTTTATGTAGTGTTGTTGTCTTAGGTCTCTCTTTATGTAGTGTTGTGGTGTCTTAGGTCTCTCTTTATGTAGCGTTGTTGTCTTAGGTCTCTCTTTATGTAGTGTTGTGGTGTCTTAGGTCTCTCTTTATGTAGTGTTGTCGTCTTAGGTCTCTCTTTATGTAGTGTTGTCGTTGTCTCTTATGTCGTGATGTGTGTTTTGTCCTATATTTATTTATTTTTAATTTTTAATCCCAGCCCCCGTCCGTCCTAGCAGGAGGCCTTTTGCCTTTTTGGTAGGCCGTCATTGTAAATAAGAATTTGTTCTTAACTGACTTGCCTAGTTAAATAAAGGTTAAATAAATAAAAAATAATAAAAATTAAATACATCAGGCTTGTTTGATGCATTTGCAGATCGTTTCAGATTATTTTGTGCCTAATATAATATATATAATTGAATGGTACATAATGTATTGTGTTCTTTCGTAAACACTTTTTTTGTAAATAAGAATAGAATAAGAATAGTTTCTAAACAAATCTACATTAATGTGGATGCTACCATGATTACGAATAATCCTGAATGAACCGTGATGAATGATGAATGATGAATGAGAAAGTTACAAAGGGTCAAAGATCATATCCCCACGACATGCTAACCTCCCATGTTATTGGTAATGGTGAGGAACAAAGATCATATCCCCACGACATGCTAACCTCCCCTGTTATTGGTAATGGTGAGGAACAAAGATCATATCCCCAAGACATGCTAACCTCCCCTGTTATTGGTAATGGTGAGGAACAAAGATCATATCCCCAAGACATGCTAACCTCCCCTGTTATTGGTAATGGTGAGGAACAAAGATCATATCCCCACGACATGCTAACCTCCCCTGTTATTGGTCAGTGGTTTTATACAGTCACTATTGCTGATCTTTGTCAACGGTGTCAATAACTTCAGACCCCCCTGTCTGTGTATATACACTGAGTGTACAAAACATTAGGAACCCCTGATTTTTCCATGACCAGGTGAGTCCAGGTGAAAGCTATGATCCCTTAGTGATGTCACTGGTTAAATCCACTTCAATCAGTGTATATGAAGGGGAGGAGACGGGTGGTTAAAGAAGGATCTTTAAGCCTTGAGACATGTATTGCGTATGTGTGCTATTCAGAGGGCAAGACAAAAGATTTAAGTGCCTTTGAACGGGGCATGGTAGTAGTTGCCAGGCGCACCGGTTTGTGTCAAGAACTGCAACGCTGCTGGGTTGTTCATGCTCACTAGTTTCCTGTGTGTATCAAGAATAGTCTACCACCCAGTCATCCTGGTTCTCTCTCTACACAGGCCAGTCAGCCTGGTTCTCTCTCTACACAGGGCAGTCAGCCTGGTTCTCTCTCTACACAGGGCAGTCATCCTGGTTCTCTCTCTACACAGGGCAGTCAGCCTGGTTCTCTCTCTACACAGGGCAGTCAGCCTGGTTCTCTCTCTACACAGGGCAGTCAGCCTGGTTCTCTCTCTACACAGGGCAGTCAGCCTGGTTCTCTCTCTACACAGGGCAGTCAGCCTGGTTCTCTCTCTACACAGGGCAGTCAGCCTGGTTCTCTCTCTCTACAGGGCAGTCAGCCTGGTTCTCTCTCTACAGGGCAGTCAGCCTGATTCTCTCTCTCTTACAGGGCAGTCAGCCTGGTTCTCTCTCTCTACAGGGCAGTCAGCCTGGTTCAGACCCTCAGGGATGCTGTGGTTCTCTCTCTCTCTCTCTCTCTCTCTCTCTCTCTCTCTCTCCCCTATCTCTCTCTCCCGGTGGCCATGAAAAGCAATCAGTCTTATAGCCCAGAGTGCCCATCTCTCTCCTCCGCTCCTCTCATCTCCCTGGACTCTACCACTCTTTAATTACAGCACTCAGCAGCACAGAGGAGAAACACTGTACAGGCTGGGGCAGCATATATCTAGTAGGATACGGAAGAGCAGCTAGTGGCAGAGATATAGTAGTAGAGGTTACAATACGGAGATATAGTAGAAGAGGTTACAATACAGAGACAATACAGAGATATAGTAGTAGAGGTTACAATACAGAGATATAGTAGAAGAGGTTACAATACAGAGACAATACAGAGATATAGTAGTAGAGGTTACAATACAGAGATATAGTAGTAGAGGTTACAATACAGAGGAAATACAGAGATATAGTAGTAGAGGTTACAATACAGAGGTATAGTAGTAGAGGTTACAATACAGAGATATAGTAGAAGACGTTACAATACAGAGACAATACAGAGATATAGTAGTATAGGTTACAATACAGAGATATAGTAGTAGAGGTTACAATACAGAGATATAGTAGAAGAGGTTACAATACAGAGACATAGTAGTATAGGTTACAACACAGAGATATAGTAGTATAGGTCACAATACAGAGATATAGTAGAAGAGGTTACAATACAGAGACAATACAGATATATAGTAGTATAGGTTACAATACAGAGATATAGTAGTAGAGGTTACAATACAGAGACAATACAGAGATATAGTAGTATAGGTTACAATACAGAGATATAGTAGTATAGGTCACAATACAGAGATATAGTAGTATAGGTTACAATACAGAGATATAGTAGAAGAGGTTACAATACAGAGACAATACAGAGATATAGAGAAGAGGTTACAATACAGAGATATAGTAGTAGAGGTCACAATACAGAGATATAGTAGTAGAGGTTACAATACAGAGATATAGTAGTAGAGGTCACAATACAGAGATATAGTAGTAGAGGTTACAATACAGAGATATAGTAGTAGAGGTTACAATACAGAGATATAGTAGTAGAGGTTACAATACAGAGATATAGTAGTAGAGGTTACAATACAGAGATATAGTAGTAGAGGTTACAATACAGAGATATAGTAGTAGATGTTACAATACAGAGATATAGTAGTAGAGGTTACAATACAGAGATATAGTAGTAGAGGTTACAATACAGAGATATAGTAGTAGAGGTTACAATACAGAAATATAATAGAATAGGTTACAATACAGAGATATAGTAGTAGAGGTTACAATACAGAGATATAGTAGTAGAGGTTACAATACAGAGATATAGTAGTAGAGGTTACAATACAGAGATATAGTAGTAGAGGTTACAATACAGAGACAATACAGAGATATAGAGAAGAGGTTACAATACAGAGATATAGTAGTAGAGGTCACAATACAGAGATATAGTAGTAGAGGTCACAATACAGAGATATAGTAGTAGAGGTTACAATACAGAGATATAGTAGTAGAGGTTACAATACAGAGATATAGTAGTAGAGGTTACAATACAGAGACAATACAGAGATATAGAGAAGAGGTTACAATACAGAGATATAGTAGTAGAGGTCACAATACAGAGATATAGTAGTAGAGGTCACAATACAGAGATATAGTAGTAGAGGTTACAATACAGAGATATAGTAGTAGAGGTTACAATACAGAGATATAGTAGTAGAGGTTACAATACAGAGATATAGTAGTAGAGGTTACAATACAGAGATATAGTAGTAGAGGTTACAATACAGAGATATAGTAGTAGAGGTTACAATACAGAGATATAGTAGTAGAGGTTACAATACAGAGATATAGTAGTAGAGGTTACAATACAGAGATATAGTAGTAGAGGTTACAATACAGAGATATAGTAGTAGAGGTTACAATACAGAGATATAGTAGTAGAGGTTACAATACAGAGATATAGTAGTAGAGGTTACAATATAGAGATATAGTAGTAGAGGTTACAATACAGAGATATAGTAGTAGAGGTTACAATACAGAGATATAGTAGTAGAGGTTACAATACAGAGATATAGTAGTAGAGGTTACAATACAGAGATATAGTAGTAGAGGTTACAATACAGAGATATAGTAGTAGAGGTTACAATACAGAGATATAGTAGTAGAGGTTACAATACAGAGATATAGTAGTAGAGGTTACAATACAGAGATATAGTAGTAGAGGTTACAATACAGAGATATAGTAGTAGAGGTTACAATACAGAGATATAGTAGTAGAGGTTACAATACAGAGATATAGTAGTAGAGGTTACAATACAGAGATATAGTAGTAGAGGTTACAATACAGAAATATAATAGAATAGGTTACAATACAGAGATATAGTAGTAGAGGTTACAATACAGAGATATAGTAGTAGAGGTTACAATACAGAGATATAGTAGTAGAGGTTACAATACAGAGATATAGTAGTAGAGGTTACAATACAGAGACAATACAGAGATATAGAGAAGAGGTTACAATACAGAGATATAGTAGTAGAGGTCACAATACAGAGATATAGTAGTAGAGGTCACAATACAGAGATATAGTAGTAGAGGTTACAATACAGAGATATAGTAGTAGAGGTTACAATACAGAGATATAGTAGTAGAGGTTACAATACAGAGATATAGTAGTAGAGGTTACAATACAGAGACAATACAGAGATATAGAGAAGAGGTTACAATACAGAGATATAGTAGTAGAGGTCACAATACAGAGATATAGTAGTAGAGGTCACAATACAGAGATATAGTAGTAGAGGTTACAATACAGAGATATAGTAGTAGAGGTTACAATACAGAGATATAGTAGTAGAGGTTACAATACAGAGATATAGTAGTAGAGGTTACAATACAGAGATATAGTAGTAGAGGTTACAATACAGAGATATAGTAGTAGAGGTTACAATACAGAGATATAGTAGTAGAGGTTACAATACAGAGATATAGTAGTAGAGGTTACAATACAGAGATATAGTAGTAGAGGTTACAATACAGAGATATAGTAGTAGAGGTTACAATACAGAGATATAGTAGTAGAGGTTACAATACAGAGATATAGTAGTAGAGGTTACAATACAGAGATATAGTAGTAGAGGTTACAATACAGAGATATAGTAGTAGAGGTTACAATACAGAGATATAGTAGTAGAGGTTACAATACAGAGATATAGTAGTAGAGGTTACAATACAGAGATATAGTAGTAGAGGTTACAATACAGAGATATAGTAGTAGAGGTTACAATACAGAGATATAGTAGTAGAGGTTACAATACAGAGATATAGTAGTAGAGGTTACAATACAGAGATATAGTAGTAGAGGTTACAATACAGAGATATAGTAGTAGAGGTTACAATACAGAGACAATACAGAGATATAGAGAAGAGGTTACAATACAGAGATATAGTAGTAGAGGTCACAATACAGAGATATAGTAGTAGAGGTCACAATACAGAGATATAGTAGTAGAGGTTACAATACAGAGATATAGTAGTAGAGGTTACAATACAGAGATATAGTAGTAGAGGTTACAATACAGAGATATAGTAGTAGAGGTTACAATACAGAGATATAGTAGTAGAGGTTACAATACAGAGATATAGTAGTAGAGGTTACAATACAGAGATATAGTAGTAGAGGTTACAATACAGAGATATAGTAGTAGAGGTTACAATACAGAGATATAGTAGTAGAGGTTACAATACAGAGATATAGTAGTAGAGGTTACAATACAGCTATTCATTGGTTGCATGTTTCCTCACAATATTGTTTTGAACGTTCGTTTTGGACTGATGCCATATTGAGCGTTCTACTAAACGCATCGTCAATGAGTGCTGATGAAGATTTAATCAAAGTGCATTACAGTGGCTTGGCTTACATTCAAAAGGAGGATAATAATTAGTAGGAGCCCCTTTTGATGTTGACAGATTGACTTTAGATGAAGTATAACATTAACTAGCTAGCTAAGATTCAGGGGAGGCCACCAGATTTTACCAAGCTAACGTTAGCATTGCTAGCTATTTTTGACAAACTTTGCTAGCTGATGACAACATTGCCACGTGTTTGAAGTAAATTTGGTGACTTGATAATGCTGGCAAAAAATGTTTCCTCCTAAATATTTGACTATTTTACCAACGTCAATGTATTTCCAGGAACTATAGTGTAATTTAGACTAAACAGTAGTTACCTCCGTTCCAGAATGACTGGGTTTCTCACCACTTCAGGGCACCACTATGGCTCTGCCAGGGCTGCGTGAGAACGGTCATAACAATGGCATGGACGAGACCGAGTGGCGGAGGTGCAACCTATGACTATGGCAGAAGAAGTGACAATATAGGTCACTGAAAAGGATAGAAAAGCCCAGTCTCAATAGTGTAAATAACAGCATTGAAAAGTGACTGCAGAGTCAGTGGAAGGCTGCAGAGGAGCTCGACTGAGAGTAGATTAGAAGCTTGTGTCTTTATTGCTCCAGTACAACATAACGCCTCTACTGCATTTCTTACCATCACAGAACCCTGACAGAACACAAACCTCTCTGACAGACGGACGGAGTTCTGATCTGTGAACTATGAGGGGGGAAATGTGTAACATTGCATCGGACCCAGTCTCTAACTTCATTTCCATCAGCAGAAAACAGCTTTGTTACAGAGAACAAAGATAGTAATAAATAGAGAGGAGATGTGACTGAACACTGATACAACAGCTACACACAGCCTCTTTATCATAGAGCATCAGAGTGGAGATAGATATAGTTTGATATAATAGCTCCAGTCATTTAAGCCTTGGTATCCGTCATGTTCCTGTAAGGTTGGAAAGGCTGTCGGAGGGCTGGACGGAAGAAGCCCTCTCTCGCCCTGCGTCCCACCTCCCCTCCACCGCCCTGGGGAAGCTAGCTAGCTATGCAGCAGACTGTGCCATCAGTCACACATCATGATGAAACCCTTGTCAACGTGTCAACTCAATTTACCCCTCTGATGCGATCTCTCTCTCTCTCTCCCTCTCTCCCTCTCTCCCTCTCTTTCTGTCTGTCTCTCTCTCACCCTGTCTCTCTTTCACTCTGTCTCTCTCTCTCAATTCAATTCAAGGGGCTTTATTGGTATGGGAAACTTGTGTTAACATTGCCAAAGCAAGTGAGGTAGATAATATACAAAAGTGAAATAATCTCTCTCTCTCCCTCTGTCTCTCTCTCACTCGGTCTCTCTCTCACTCACTCTCTGTATGTCTCTCTCTCTCCCTCTGTCTCTCTCTCAGTCTCTCTCTCTGTCTCTTTCACTCTCTGTCTGTCTCTCTCTCTGTCTCTCTCTCTCCCTCTCTGTCTCTCTCCCCCCCTCTCTCTCTCTCTCTCTCTCCCCCCTCTCTCTCTCTCCCCCCTCTCTCTCTCTCCCCCCTCTCTCTCTGTCTCTCTCTCATTTTTAGAATGGGTGTTTTCAGAGATAAATCTGTTTCTTTATATGTTTCTCTATCCTACAGTTCCTATTGGGCCTGAAGACACCTTTTCATATATAAAGTATTTGGCTGTAATAAGTCATTAATTAATGGTTAAGTATTGTGGTTCTATTCCATTGAGAGGAATCAGAGCAAGACCTACTACATGAATGAACTGAGTCTGAGAAGGATGATGACGATGTACTGGCTACAGAATTACTCCTGAAGACCACCCCAACAGGACATGATGATGTACTGGCTACAGAATTACTCCTGAAGACCACCCCAACAGGACATGATGATGTACTGGCTACAGAATTACTCCTGAAGACCACCTCAACAGGACATGATGATGTACTGGCTACAGAATTACTCCTGAAGACCACCCCAACAGGACATGATGATGTACTGGCTACAGAATTACTAGTGAAGACCACCCCAACAGGACATGATGATGTACTGGCTACAGAATTAATCCTGAAGACCACCCCAACAGGACATGATGATGTACTGGCTACAGAATTACTAGTGAAGACCACCCCAACAGGACATGATGATGTACTGGCTACAGAATTACTCCTGAAGACCACCCCAACAGGACATGATGATGTACTGGTTATTATACAGAATTACTCCTGAAGACCACCCCAACAGGACATGATGATGTACTGGCTACAGAATTTTTAGTGAAGACCACCCCAACAGGACATGATGATGTACTGGCTACAGAATTAATCCTGAAGACCACCCCAACAGGACATGATGATGTACTGGCTACAGAATTACTCCTGAAGACCACCCCAACAGGACATGATGATGTACTGGCTACAGAATTTTTAGTGAAGACCACCCCAACAGGACATGATGATGTACTGGCTACATAATTACTCCTAAAGACCACCCCAACAGGACATGATGATGTACTGGTTATTATACAGAATTACTCCTGAAGACCACCCCAACAGGACATGATGATGTACTGGCTACAGAATTACTCCTGAAGACCACCCCAACAGGACATGATGATGTACTGGCTACAGAATTACTAGTGAAGACCACCCCAACAGGACATGATGATGTACTGGCTACAGAATTACTCCTGAAGACCACCCCAACAGGACATGATGATGTACTGGCTACAGAATTAATCCTGAAGACCACCCCAACAGGACATGATGATGTACTGGCTACAGAATTAATCCTGAAGACCACCCCAACAGGACATGATGATGTACTGGCTACAGAATTACTAGTGAAGACCACCCCAACAGGACATGATGATGTACTGGCTACAGAATTAATCCTGAAGACCACCCCAACAGGACATGATGATGTACTGGCTACAGAATTACTAGTGAAGACCACCCCAACAGGACATGATGATGTACTGGCTACAGAATTACTCCTAAAGACCACCCCAACAGGACATGATGATGTACTGGTTATTATACAGAATTACTCCTGAAGACCACCCCAACAGGACATGATGATGTACTGGCTACAGAATTACTAGTGAAGACCACCCAAACAGGACATGATGATGTACTGGCTACAGAATTAATCCTGAAGACCACCCCAACAGGACATGATGATGGACTGGCTACAGAATTACTCCTGAAGACCACCCCAACAGGACATGATGATGTACTGGCTACAGAATTAATCCTGAAGACCACCCCAACAGGACATGATGATGTACTGGCTACAGAATTACTAGTGAAGACCACCCCAACAGGACATGATGATGTACTGGCTACAGAATTACTAGTGAAGACCACCCCAACAGGACATGATGATGTACTGGCTACAGAATTACTAGTGAAGACCACCCCAACAGGACATGATGATGTACTGGCTACAGAATTACTAGTGAAGACCACCCCAACAGGACATGATGATGTACTGGCTACAGAATTAATCCTGAAGACCACCCCAACAGGACATGATGATGTACTGGCTACAGAATTACTCCTGAAGACCACCCCAACAGGACATGATGATGTACTGGCTACAGAATTAATCCTGAAGACCACCCAAACAGGACATGATGATGTACTGGCTACAGAATTACTCCTGAAGACCAACCAAACTAACACTACATCAATGAAATAGAAGTCTCATTCAAATAACGTTCCTTTGTAAATAATTTAAACCCAAATATGATTTACAAAGCATTCAACCACAAGAATACGCTACAGCATAATGTTCCGTCGGCTACGTGTCCCTATTCCCTAGTCATTGATGCTATACCACTATTTTTACCTGTCGATCTGTAAGGTTGTGCAGCATGAGGCATCCAGCCAACAGCTGTCATGTTGCTCTATAGAGCAGGAAGGGTTAGGTAGTAGGTAGGAGGGGTTGGGTAGTAGGTAACAGGAAGGGTTAGGTAGCAGGTCGCAGGAGGGGTTAGGAAGCAGGTAGCAGGAAGGGTTAGGTAGTAGGAAGGGACAGGTAGTAGGTAACAGGAAGGGTTAGGTGGTAGGTAACAGGAAGGGTTAGGTAGTAGGTAGTAGGAAGGGATAGGTAGTAGGTAACAGGAAGGGTTAGGTAGTAGGTAACAGGAAGGGTTAGGTAGTAGGTAACAGGAAGGGTTAGGTAGTAGGTAGTAGGAAGGGTTAGGTAGTAGGTAGTAGGAAGGGTTAGGTAGTAGGTAGTAGGAAGGGTTAGGTAGTAGGTAACAGGAAGGGTTAGGAAGTAGGTAACAGGAAGGGTTAGGTAGTAGGTAGCAGGAAGGGTTAGGTAGTAGGTAGTAGGAAGGGTTAGGTAGTAGGAAGGGTTAGGTAGTAGGTAACAGGAAGGGTTAGCGTTAGGTAGCAGGAGGGGTTAGGTAGTAGGTAGCAGGAAGGGTTAGGTAGTAGGTAGTAGGAAGGGTTAGGTAGTAGGAAGGGTTAGGTAGTAGGTAACAGGAAGGGTTAGCGTTAGGTAGCAGGAGGGGTTAGGTAGTAGGTAGCAGGAAGGGTTAGGTAGTAGGTAGTAGGAAGGGTTAGGTAGTAGGTAACAGGAAGGGTTAGGTAGTAGGTAGCAGGAAGGGTTAGGTAGTAGGGAGCAGGAAGGGTTAGGTAGTAGGAAGGGTTAGGTAGTAGGAAGGGTTAGGTAGTAGGTAGTAGGAAGGGTTAGGTAGTAGGTAACAGGAAGGGTTAGGTAGCAGGTAGCAGGAAGGGTTAGGTAGTAGGTAGCAGGAAGGGTTAGGTAGTAGGGAGCAGGAAGGGTTAGGTAGCAGGAGGGGTTAGGTAGCAGGAGGGGTTAGGTAGTAGGTAGCAGGAGGGGTTAGGTAGTAGGTAGCAGGAAGGGTTAGGTAGTAGGTAGTAGGAAGGGTTCGGTAGTAGGTAGTAGGAAGGGTTAGGTAGTAGGTAGCAGGAAGGGTTAGGTAGTAGGTAGCAGGAAGGGTTAGGTAGTAGGGAGCAGGAAGGGTTAGGTAGTAAGGAGCAGGAAGGGTTAGGTAGCAGGAGGGGTTAGGTAGTAGGTAGCAGGAGGGGTTAGGTAGCAGGTAGCAGGAAGGGTTAGGTAGTAGGTAGCAGGAAGGGTTAGGTAGTAGGTAGCAGGAGGGGTTAGGTAGTAGGTAGCAGGAGGGGTTAGGTAGCAGGTAGCAGGAAGGGTTAGGTAGTAGGTAGCATGAAGGGTTAGGTAGTAGGTAGCAGGAGGGGTTAGGTAGTTGGTAGCAGGAAGGGTTCGGTAGTAGGTAGTAGGAAGGGTTAGGTAGTAGGTAGCAGGAAGGGTTCGGTAGTAGGGAGCAGGAGGGGTTAGGTAGTAGGTAGCAGGAGGGGTTAGGTAGTAGGTAGCAGGAGGGGTTAGGTAGCAGGTAGCAGGAAGGGTTAGGTAGTAGGTAGCAGGAAGGGTTAGGTAGTAGGTAGCAGGAGGGGTTAGGTAGTAGGAAGGGTTCGGTAGTAGGTAGTAGGAAGGGTTAGGTAGTAGGTAGCAGGAGGGGTTAGGTAGTAGGTAGCAGGAAGGGTTAGGTAGTAGGGAGCAGGAAGGGTTAGGTAGCAGGGGGGGTTAGGTAGTAGGTAGCAGGAAGTGTTAGGTAGTAGGTAGCAGGAGGGGTTAGGTAGTAGGGAGCAGGAGGGGTTAGGTAGTAGGGAGGGATAGGTAGTAGGTAACAGGAAGGGTTAGGTAGTAGGTAACAGGAAGGGTTAGGTAGTAGGTAGTAGGAAGGGATAGGTAGTAGGTAACAGGAAGGGTTAGGAAGTAGGTAACAGGAAGGGTTAGGTAGTAGGTAGCAGGAAGGGTTAGGTAGTAGGTAACAGGAAGGGTTAGGTAGTTGGGAGCAGGAGGGGTTAGGTAGTAGGGAGGGATAGGTAGTAGGTAACAGGAAGGGTTAGGTAGTAGGTAACAGGAAGGGTTAGGTAGTAGGAAGGGATAGGTAGTAGGTAACAGGAAGGGTTAGGAAGTAGGTAACAGGAAGGGTTAGGTAGTAGGTAGCAGGAAGGGTTAGGTAGTAGGTAACAGGAAGGGTTAGGTAGTAGGAAGGGTTAGGTAGTAGGTAGCAGGAAGGGTTAGGTAGTAGGGAGCAGGAAGGGTTAGGTAGTAGGGAGCAGGAAGGGTTAGGTAGTAGGGAGCAGGAAGGGTTAGGTAGTAGGGAGCAGGAAGGGTTAGGTAGTAGGTAGTAGGAAGGGTTAGGTAGTAGGGAGCAGGAAGGGTTAGGTAGTAGGGAGCAGGAAGGGTTAGGTAGCAGGAGGGGTTAGGTAGTAGGTAGCAGGAGGGGTTAGGTAGTAGGTAGCAGGAAGGGTTAGGTAGTAGGGAGCAGGAGGGGTTAGGTAGTAGGGAGCAGGAAGGGTTAGGTAGTAGGTAGTAGGAAGGGTTAGGTAGTAGGTAGCAGGAGGGGTCCTCTAAAAACCACCTCCTTTCCAACCGCTCCTCTAAAAACCACTTCCTTTCCAACCGCTCCTCTAAAAACCACCTCCTTTCCAACTGCTCCTCTAAAAACCACCTCCTTTCCAACCGCTCCTTTAAAAACCACATCCTTTCCAACCGCTCCTCTAAAAACCACTTCCTTTCCAACCGCTCCTCTAAAAACCACTTCCTTTCCAACCGCTCCTCTAAAAACCACTTCCTTTCCAACCGCTCCTCTAAAAACCACTTCCTTTCCAACCGCTCCTCTAAAAACCACCTCCTTTCCAACTGCTCCTCTAAAAACCACCTCCTTTCCAACCGCTCCTTTAAAAACCACATCCTTTCCAACCGCTCCTCTAAAAACCACTTCCTTTCCAACCGCTCCTCTAAAAACCACTTCCTTTCCAACCGCTCCTCTAAAAACCACTTCCTTTCCAACCGCTCCTCTAAAAACCATAGGACAGAAAGCTGCAGCGCCAAATTAAAATCACAATGTAACCAACTTATTGTGTTGACCACCTGGACATACCATTTGGATTTGAAGTACTGAAACCAAACCACATGATTTGAATAAAAAGTATTTTTTATAAACATGAAAAGGTGAATGTAAGAGGCGCTCATCATTTCAAATAGGCTACATGTCATATTAAACAGCATATAAACACTGTAAATAGGTCAGGAACCAGACAGGGAGCCTGAGAAGGAATGAAAATGAATTATTCAGGCTGGATTATTTTAAGGCTTCAGCCTACAAAGAAATACAACTTGAAGCATTTGGGAGTGTGACACAATATGTAGGGACATAAAACGCTCAGCATTTAAACAACATTTAGTTGTATTAAATTATTAAAGTCTATAAATTGCGCATAAAGGCTGTGACTCACTTAGAATTAAATACAAATAAATGAAAAATCCCTTATTAGTCTCAGTCTACAGTGTCTTTGAATTCACTTTTAGAAACGTGAGTCTGGCCAGTCTGGGGCTGCTTCGGGCTCTGGAGAGCCGGCCGGCAGTGGAGAACATCCTCTCCACACTTACAGAGCCACTGGGGATGATGAACACCCTTTGGCCACTGCAGAGATGCAGTTGTTCTTTTTCAATTCGTCTATGAGTTGGCCTTTTTTTTTTTTTTTTTTGGTCAAATAACCCAATCAAAACGGAAAGCTCCTTGAAAGTGGTGAATTATAGCCTATTGTATAGATAATACAACAAAAATGAACGAAACTTTAAAGATATCAGATTTTTGTTTATAAATACTTTGCTACAATGACACAGTTATCTACCCACCTCATTCCTATATTTTAGCATGTGAAGGCATGTGCACGTAATAATGCTCCGGGACACGTGTCTTTTCAGATTCCACAATGATTGTTTAGTTGTGGATACTACATCACCGCAACCCCTCTCTTGGTCCTCATCTTTCTAAGTCACCTTCATTTTGAACCTGTGTGTTTTAGCAGTTTCTTTATGAAAATATGTAGTGTGCTCCATGATAGTAACTAAAGCAAGGGGCTATTAGCAGCACACAAGTAGACTACAAATGCATGCTGAGCCGGGCATGCCCGGAGCTCCGTGAAGTGAGCGAGAGAAGGCTGACGCTCCAGCCTTCAGGAATGTCGCTCAGCAGCTCCACTCTGATCAGTCTGATGTGTGTTCACTGATATAGGAACCTACCTCATCATGCGGATGTGGAGAGCAGCATGTTTTTAAGACCGGCCCATGTTTATTCCATAGGGAATATTTGTTTACATAAATAATCTATCAATAATTTATAAAGGATGTATCTGATTGTGGAGCTGGGAACCTCTCAGTGCAGGTGTGGAGCGTCTATGTGACGTCCCGATGGGTTTAAATCCTATTGAGTTTAGTTACACGTGGCATCTCTTAACTTGCTGTGTAGTCTACTAGTGTGTGTAGGCTATGACTGTATGCTATGACGGTTCCTCTCTGCTCTGAATGTGATGTGTTTTTTTTCGCAGAGAGATAATATGGTAATCTATGTAGCAGTGACGACTAACTGATGGATAATACCTCTGACAGATGTCCCGAGCCAAGGAGGAACAGCGCATGCTTGGAGAAGCCCATGCAGTCTTCCAATAATGCTGTTGTATAACAAATATAACGTGTATATGTTGTTTATTTACGCATACACAGAGCTGTTATGTGTAGCCTATTTGCACAAATACAGCCCTCCATAGTAAGGCAAATAATATAATAAGGTGCTGTGTGCCTGTGAATAACGACATAATTGAACGCGCTTCCTACCTCAGCTCCTGGTTGCAACCAAACTGCGTTTTTTTCCCTGTCGTGAAGGAATCTCTCTTTCGCCTTTTAGACCGATATCAGCGATGTCTTTCCCCGGAAACACGGACAGGTCTGCGGCATGATCCCGTGTTCTACAGCCGCCACCAGTACACCGGGCCTCGGGTAGAGGCAGGTGGACGCGCCTCTCTCTCAGTGATGGAGGAGAAGGCAGAGAGATCATCCTCTCCCCTGCCGCTCCATTTTCAATTAGCCTACACAATGATTGGTATTCCAGGAACGGAGCTAGGGAAAACTAGGGATGTCAGTCAGCAGTGTGCCATGGAAAATGTAAAGGCCGTCAAGTCAGGCGGGCTGTAACTCCAGCGGGTCTGTACCTCTATAAGGAGTTTGATGCTGCCATTGTCACCGCTGCGATGGAGGTTTTGTCTTCCTTTTTTCCTTCAGCTGGACCTCTCCCCCTCCTTGCCCGGCACAGTGTCATAGATAAGCGCGCTCCTGCTCTGCTCTGCTCTCTCTCTCGCTGTCTTTTCTCTTCCACTCCCCCGACCTATGATGAGAGCGTGACACGCGAACCAATTGAATCGACGCAAGCAAGGCCACACACGCAGGCATTGCACACTGGACGCGCTGCGAGCATGCAGTACATGAGGTACCAGTCCAGAGAAGGGCGACTGGCGGGTCTAAATACTGTGTGATAATTACACTGGGACACTGCATAATACAAGATCATATATTATTACCTAGTGACATTCATATATATCATAGTCACTGCCAATGGGATGTAACCATACACTAATGTAGCCTGACATTCACATACATGAGCAGTAAAGCATACACGATACATATAAAACTGGTACCAAGCACCTAGTGTATGGACAGTGGGCCCATAAGGAGAGTCCTTGGGGATGTCCAAAATGCTAACCTATAACCTCTTGGCCTATAGTGCAACACTTTTCACCAGAGCCCAGGGCACTATACAGTGGGGCAAAAAAGTAATTAGTCAGCCACCAATTGTGCAAGTTCTCCCACTTAAAAAGATGAGAGAGGCCTGTAATTTTCGTCGTAGGTACACTTCAACTATGACAGACAAAATTAGATTTTTTTTTCTCCAGAAAATCACATTGCAGGATTTTTAATGAATTTATTTGCAAATTATGGTGGAAAATAAGTATTTGGTCAATAACAAAAGTTTATCTCAATACTTTGTTATATAACCTTTGTTGGCAATGACAGAGGTCAAACATTTTCTGTAAGTCTTCACAAGGTTTTCACACACTGTTGCTGGTATTTTGGCCCATTCCTCCATGCAGATCTCCTCTAGAGGAGTGATGTTTTGGGGATGTTGCTGGGCAACACAGACTTTCAACTCCCTCCAAAGATTTTCTATGGGGTTGAGATCTGGAGACTGGCTAGGCCACTCCAGGACCTTGAAATGCTTCTTACAAAGCCACTCCTTCGTTGCCCGGGCGGTGTGTTTGGGATCATTGTCATGCTGAAAGACCCAGCCACGTTTCATCTTCAATGCCCTTGCTGATGGAAGGAGGTTTTCACTCAAAATCTTACAGGATTTGAGTCCCTGGCGGCGTAGTGTGTTACTGATGGTAGGCTTTGTTACTTTGGTCCCAGCTCTCTGCAGGTCATTCACTAGGTCCCCCCGTGTAGTTCTGGGATTTTTGCTCACCGTTCTTGTGATCATTTTGACCCCACGGGTGAGATCTTGCATGGAGCCCCAGATCGAGGGAGATTATCAGTGGTTTTGTATGTCTTCCATTTCCTAATAATTGCTCCCACAGTTGATTTCTTCAAACCAGGCTGCTTACCTATTGCAGATTCAGTCTTCCCAGCCTGGTGCAGGTCTACAATTTTGTTTCTGGTGTCCTTTGACAGCTCTTTGGTCTTGGCCATAGTGGAGTTTGGAGTGTGACTGTTTGAGGTTGTGGACAGGTGTCTTTTATACTGATAACAAGTTCAAACAGGTGCCATTAATACAGGTAACGAGTGCAGGACAGAAGAGCCTCTTAAATAAGAAGTTACAGGTCTGTGAGAGCCAGAAATCTTGCTTGTTTGTAGGTGACCAAATACTTATTTTCCACCATAATTTGCTAATAAATTCATTAAAAATGTGGTTTTCTGGATTTTTTTTCTAATTTTGTCTGTCATAGTTGAAGTTTACCTATGATGAAAATGACAGGCCTCTCTCATCTTTTTAAGTGGGAGAACTTGCACAATTGGTGGCTGACTAAATACTTTTTTGCCCCACTGTATAGTGAATAGGATGCCATTTGGGATGTTGGCCCTTGTTTTGTCAGAGACTGACCCCTGAAGCTGTATGACCTCACCCAGTCCCTAGAGGTACAGCTAGCCTGACCATAACCCTTTAACCATGACTTAAACCAGTCATCTGACAGCTAGCCTGACCCTAACCCTTTAACCATGACTTAAACCAGTCATATGACAGCTAGCCTGACCCTAACCATGACTTAAACCAGTCATCTGACAGCTAGCCTGACCCTAACCCTTTAACCATGACTTAAACCAGTCATCTGACAGCTAGCCTGACCCTAACCATGACTTAAACCTGTCATCTGACAGCTAGCCTGACCCTAACCCTTTAACCATGACTTAAACCAGTCATCTGACAGCTAGCCTGACCCTAACCCTTTAAACATGACTTAAACCAGTCATCTGACAGCTAGCCTGACCCTAACCCTTTAACCATGACTTAAACCGGTCATCTGACAGCTAGCCTGACCCTATCCCTTTAACCATGACTTAAACCAGTCATCTGACAGCTAGCCTGACCCTAACCCTTTAAACATGACTATGAATATTGTTTTGTCTTTGTCTTATACACCTGATTTCAATTCCCCAATGACTTGTTCATTATTTAACCCTCTGTTCCCCCATGTTTGTTTGTGAGTGATTGTTTATTGTAAGACGGTCCGTATTTTGCATTTGTGTTTTTGAGTAAATACAGTGCCTTGCGAAAGTATTCGGCCCCCTTGAACTTTGCCACATTTCAAGCTTCAAACATAAAGATATAAAACTGTATTTTTTTGTGAAGAATCAACAACAAGTGGGACACAATCATGAAGTGGAACGACATTTATTGGATATTTCAAACTTTTTTAACAAATCAAAAACTGAAAAATTGGGCGTGCAAAATTATTCAGCCCCCTCAAGTTAATACTTTGTAGCGCCACCTTTTGCTGCGATTACAGCTGTAAGTCGCTTGGGGTATGTCTCTATCAGTTTTGCACATCGAGAGACTGAAATTTTTTCCCATTCCTCCTTGCAAAACAGCTCGAGCTCAGTGAGGTTGAATGGAGAGCATTTGTGAACAGCAGTTTTCAGTTCTTTCCACAGATTCTCGATTGGATTCAGGTCTGGACTTTGACTTGGCCATTCTAACACCTGGATATGTTTATTTTTGAACCATTCCATTGTAGATTTTGCTTTATGTTTTGGATCATTGTCTTGTTGGAAGACAAATCTCCGTCCCAGTCTCAGGTCTTTTGCAGACTCCATCAGGTTTTCTTCCAGAATGGTCCTGTATTTGGCTCCATCCATCTTCCCATCAATTTTAACCATCTTCCCTGTCCCTGCTGAAGAAAAGCAGGCCCAAACCATGATGCTGCCACCACCATGTTTGACAGTGGGGATGGTGTGTTCAGCTGTGTTGCTTTTACGCCAAACATAACGTTTTGCATTGTTGCCAAAAAGTTCAATTTTGGTTTCATCTGACCAGAGCACCTTCTTCCACATGTTTGGTGTGTCTCCCAGGTGGCTTGTGGCAAACTTTAAACGACACCTTTTATGGATATCTTTAAGAAATGGCTTTCTTCTTGCCACTCTTCCATAAAGGCCAGATTTGTGCAATATACTGATTGTTGTCCTATTGACAGAGTCTCCCACCTCAGCTGTAGATCTCTGCAGTTCATCCAGAGTGATCATGGGCCTCTTGGCTGCATCTCTGATCAGTCTTCTCCTTGTATGAGCTGAAAGTTTAGAGGGACGGCCAGGTCTTGGTAGATTTGCAGTGGTCTGATACTCCTTCCATTTCAATATTATCGCTTGCACAGTGCTCCTTGGGATGTTTAAAGCTTGGGAAATCTTTTTGTATCCAAATCCGGCTTTAAACTTCTTCACAACAGTATCTCGGACCTGCCTGGTGTGTTCCTTGTTCTTCATGATGCTCTCTGCGCTTTTAACGGACCTCTGAGACTATCACAGTGCAGGTGCATTTATACGGAGACTTGATTACACACAGGTGGATTGTATTTATCATCATTAGTCATTTAGGTCAACATTGGATCATTCAGAGATCCTCACTGAACTTCTGGAGAGAGTTTGCTGCACTGAAAGTAAAGGGGCTGAATAATTTTGCACGCCCAATTTTTCAGTTTTTGATTTGTTAAAAAAGTTTGAAATATCCAATAAATGTCGTTCCACTTCATGATTGTGTCCCACATGTTGTTAATTCTTCACAAAATACAGTTTTATATCTTTATGTTTGAAGCCTGAAATGTGGCAAAAGGTCGCAAAGTTCAAGGGGGCCGAATACTTTCGCAAGGCACTGTATACATTGATTACTCATATCTGCTGTCCTGCGCCTGACTCTCTATACCAGCTACACACAGGATGTCTTTACAGAATTACTCACCTGAGATGGAGTCAGCAGGAGCAGACGACCCCCCTTTTCCGGTCGAAGAGTGCGTCACGAGACCATGTTACAACGTCTGGGCACCGCCATGGATCGCGTGCTGCAGACAATGGATAGAAAGGAGAGAGGAGGTCCTCCAACGCCTCCACCAATGCCACTACCGCCAACCCCACTGTCCACCCCTCCTTCACCCGGTTCCAGCGGGATTCGGCTTGTGCTACCGAGGGAGCATGATGGGACGGCTGCCGGATGCCAGGGGTTCCTACTACAGCTGGAGCTCTACTTCGTGACCGTCCACCCGGCTCCTTCGGGACGTGAGAGCGTGTCCGCCCTCCTCTCCTGCCTCTCAGGCAAAGCCCTGGAGTGGGCCAACGCCGTATGGAGTGAGGGAGACGCGGCGTTGGACCATTACGCAGAGTTAACTGCCCAAAAGCGGGTGTTCCCCGCTGAGGCAGGGAACGAGGAGCGCGCAGGATTATGCATAGGACTTCCGGACCCTGGCCGCCAGCGCAGGATGGAACTACAGGGCCCTGATCGATCACTACCGGTGCAGTCTGCGCATGGACGTCCGTCGGAAGTTGGCTTGCCGAGACACCACCCTCACATTGGACCAGCTGGTGGACCTGTCCATCCGGCTGGACAACCTGCTGACTACCCATGGACGACCGGATCGGGGCCTGTCAGTTCCATCCCCGAGCACCTCCGCTCCGACACCCATGGAGCTGGGAGGTGCTGCACTTAGGGCGACCGGAGGGTCATTCCCTGCACCATCTGTGGCCGCAGAGGGCACACTGCTGGTCGGTGCTGGGGGGTTCCTCAGGGAGTCGAGGCAGCAGGCATGACACTATCGTGTCACCCCAGGTGAGTCAGCATCAGGCTCATCCAGAGCCCCCTGTTGCTCACATGTATGCGTTTATTTCATTTCCCCGCATTCCCAGCAGAAGGCGCTCGTAGATTCAGGGAATTTTATTGACCGTTCATTTGCTCATAGTTTAGGTATCCCCCTTGTTCCTGTGGATATGCCCTTCCCTGTGCACGACCTAGATAGTCGACCATTAGGGTCAGGGCTGATTATGGAGGCCACCGCTCCACTGGGCATGGTTACGCAGGAGGGTCACAAGGGGAGAATCAGTCTCTTCCTTATTGATTCTCCTGCATTTCCCGTGGTGCTGGGCCTACCCTGGTTGGCCTGTCATGACCCCACTATTTCGTGGCAACAGAGGGCTCTCAAGGGGTGGTCACGAGAGTGCTCAGGGAGGTGTGTGGGAGTTTCCATAGGTGCGACTACGGTGGAACGTCAAGACCAGGTCTCCACCGTGTGCATTCCCTCTGAATATGCAGATTTGGCTCTCGCCTTCTGTAAGAAGAAGGCGACTCAATTACCACCCCATCGACGGGAGGATTGTGTGATGAATCTCCTGTTAGATGCAGCACTTCCCAGGAGTCACGTGTATTCTCTGTCACAGGAGGAGACGGCAGCTATGGAAACATATGTCTCCGAATCCCTGGGGGCAGGGATATATTTGGCCCTCCACTTCACCTGCCTCCTCGAGTTTCTTTTTTGTGAAGAAGGATGGAGGTCTGCGCCCGTGTATTGACTATCGGGGTATCAATCAGATCACAGTGAGGTACAGCTACCCGCTGCCTCTCATTGCCAGTGCAATCGAGTCAATACGCGGTTGGAAAATTGGATCTCAGGAGCGCTTACAACCTGGTGCGTATCCGGGAGGGGGATGAGTGGAAGACGGCATTTAGTACCATCTCAGGGCACTATGAGTACCTCGTCATGCTTTACGGGTTGATAAATGCTCCATCAGTCTTCCAGGCCTTTGTTGACAAGACTTTCCAGGATCTGCACGGGCAGGGTGTAGTGGTGTATATCGATGACATTCTGATATACTCCGCTACACGCGCCGAGCACGTGTCCCTGGTTTGCAGGGTGCTTGGTCGACTGTTGGAGCATGACCTGTACGTCAAGGCTGAGAAATGTCTGTTCTTCCAACAGTCTGTCTCCTTCCTAGGGTACCGCATTTCCACTTCAGTGATGGAGATGGAGAGTGACTGCATTTCAGCCGTGCGTAATTGGCCGACTCCCACCACGGTAAAAGAAGTGCAGCGGTTTCTAGGGTTTGCCAACTACTACCGGAGGTTAATCCGGAGTTCTTGTCAGGTTGCGGCTCCCATTACCTCACTGATGAAGGGGGGACCGGTACGTTTGCAGTGGTCGGCTGAAGCAGACAGGGCTTTTGGTCACCTGATGGCTCTGTTTACCTCGGCTCCCGTGCTGGCTCATCCGGATCCCTCTTTGGCATTCATAGTGGAGGTGGACGCGTCCGAGGCTGGGATAGGAGCCGTGCTCTCTCAGCGCTCGGGCACACCACCAAAGCTCCTGTGCTTTCTTTTCAAAGAAACTCAGCTCGGCGGAGCGAAACTATGATGTTGGGGATCGGGAGCTGTTGGCTGTTGTCAAGGCTCTGAAGGCGTGGAGACATTGGCTTGAGGCGGCTAAACAGTCTTTTCTCATCTGGACTGACCACCGCAATCTGGAGTACATCCCGGCGGCGAGGAGACTGAACCCTAGCCAGGCAAGGTGGGCCGTGTACTTTACACGTTTTGTTTTCACTCTGTCCTACAGACCAGGTTCCCAGAACGCTAAGGCAGATGCACTGTCCCGGATGTATGACACAGAGGAGCGGTCCATGGATCACACTCCCATACTTCCGGCCTCTTGCCTGGTGGTACCGATGGTGTGGGAGCTGAACGTGGACATCGACCGGGCGATACGCACAGAGCCCACTCCCTCCCAGTGTACAGCTGGGCGCCTGTACGTTCCGTCTGCTGTCCGCGACCGTTTGATCTATTGGGCCCACACGTAACCTTCCTCTGGTCACCCTGACATCGGTCGGACAGTGCGCTGTCTTAGTGGGAAGTACTGGTGGTCCACCTTGGCCAAGGACGTAAGGGTTTATGTTTCCTCCTGCTCGGTGTGCGCCCAGTGCAAGGCTCCCAGGCACCTGCCCAGAGGGAAGTTACAACCCTAACCCGTTCCACAACGGCCGTGGTTGCACCTGTCGGTGGACTTCCTGACGGATCTTCCTCCCTCACAGGGCAACACCACGATTCTGGTCGTTGTGGATCAGTTTTCTAAGTCCTGCCGTCTCCTCCCTTTTCCCGGTCTCCCTACGGCCCTACAGACTCACGTCTTCTGGCACTACAGGGTGCCTGAGGACATAGACTCTGATCGGGGTCCCCAGTTCATGTCCAGGGTCTGGAGAGCATTCACGGAACGTCGGGGGGTCTCGGTCAGCTTCAGCTCAGGTTTTCACCCCGAGACTAATGGGCAGGTGGAGAGAGTGAACCAGGATGTGGGTAGGTTTCTGCGGTCATGTTGCCAGGACCGACCGAGGGAGTGGGCGGCATTCATCCCCTGGGCAGAGATGGCCCAAAACTCTCTCCGCCACTCCTCCACTAACCTCTCTCCCTTCCAGTGCGTCCTGGGGTATCAGCCGGTTCTGGCACCTTGGCATCAGAGCCAGATCGAAGCTCCTGCAGTGGACGAATGGTTTAAGCGCTCGGAGGAGACCTGGAACGCCGCCCATGTGCACCTGCAACGGGCCGTGAGGCGGCAGAAGGCGAGCGCCGACCACCACCGCAGTGAGGCAAACACCGGGGGACCGGGTCTGGTTCTCGACCCGAAACCTGCCCCTCCGGAAGCTGGATCCGCGGTTTGTGGGGCCATTCAAAATCCTGAGGAGACTGAATAAGGTATACTACAGGTTTACAGCTTCCCCCCGATTACCGTATTAACCCCTTGTTCCATGTGTCTCTCCTCAGGCCGGTAGTTGCTGGTCCACTCCAGGAGTCTGAGGTGCGGTAGGTTCCTCCGCCCCCTCTGGACATCGGGGGGGCCCCGGTGTATGCTGTTCGAGCCATCCTGGACTCGAGGCGTTGGGCAAGGGGCCTTCAGTACCTCGTGGAGTGGGAGGGGTATGGTCCGGAGAAGAGGTGCTGGGTGCCGGTGGAGGACGTCTTGGACCCTTCGTTGCTGCGGGATTTCCACCTTCTCCATCCGGGTCGCCCCGTCATGGGGGGGGGGGGTACTGTCACAACTTCCGCCGAAGTAGGTCCCTCTCCTTGTTCGGATGGCGTTCGGCGGTCGAAGTCACCGACTTTCTAGCCATCGCCAATCCACTTTTCATTTTCCATTTGTTTTGTCTTACACACCTGGTTTCAATTCCCCAATGACTTGTTCATTATTTAACCCTCTGTTCCCCCATGTTTGTTTGTGAGTGATTGTTTATTGTAAGACGGTCCGTATTTGTGGGCTCGCATATTTTGCATTTGTATTTGAGTAAATATACATTGTCCTGCGCCTGACTCTCTACACCAGCTACACACAGGATGTCTTTACACTTGTATTGACGCTTTGCCTGTTTGATGGTTCATTGGAGGGCACAGGGGGATATCTTATAAACTTCCGGGTTGAGTCTCGCACCTTGAAAGTGGTAGCTCTAGCCTTTAGCTCAGTGCGAATGCTGCCCGTAATCCATGGCTTCTGGTTGGGGTATGTACGTACAGTCACTGTGGGGACGACGTCATCGATGCACTTATTGATGAAGCCAATGACTGATGTGGTGTACTCCTCAATGCCATCGGAAGAATCCTGGAACATATTCCAGTCTGTGCTAGCAAAACGTTAGTTTTAGTTTTAGTTTAGCATCTGTGTCATCTGACCACTTTTTCTATTGTAAGGTGAGGTTATTCCTGTACATCTCTAGTGTCCTCATAATTAATCAGAGGTAGAGGGCTGAATATAGCCAACAGAAGATAAAGGGAAATCACACTGAATGTTAAGTTGAAACTATGTTTAGCCTTGAACCAGGTAAATCATTGACAACATTCTCTTTTCCAGTAATAACCTGAACAAGATGAGACACTGTGCATTCTCATGGCAGGTGTGGGTTCACGTTAACTCATATCAGAGGTGGTGTGCACAACACAACACAACACACCACACAAACACCTTCATAGGATATTGTTCTCTCCTGTGGTTGGTTGTTGCAATAGATAAGTTGTGTTTGAATTGTGTCTTCAAATAACACACAAGCTAGTTGGAAGTACCAAGACCTGATGATCGCCATAGTAACAAATTATGACGACAATGATTGTTTTAAAATACCTTCCCAGCTCAAGGAAAATATTCTAAGGCTGGCAACAAGGTAGAGGGACCAATTGGGCTGGTGAATGAATCTAAAGGACAAGGCAGCAACATGGGGGGGTCACCTCACTGGGCTGGTGAATTAATCTAAAGGACATGGCAGCAACATGGGGGGGTCACCTCACTGGGCTGGTGAATGAATCTAAAGGACATGGCAGCAACATGGGGGGGTCACCTCACTGGGCTGGTGAATGAATCTAAAGGACATGGCAGCAACATGGGGGGGGTCACCTCACTGGGCTGGTGAATGAATCTAAAGGACATGGCAGCAACATGGGGGGGGTCACCTCACTGGGCTGGTGAATTAATCTAAAGGACATGGCAGCAACATGGGGGGGTCACCTCACTGGGGAGACTATGGGGAGTAGTTAGGACAGTTAGTAAAGTAGACTGGTAGGGAGGAAGTACCGGGCCACCCCGTGGCATCACCAAGCAAACTAGACTGGTAGGGAGGAAGTACCGGGCCGTGGCATCACCAAGCAAACTAGACTGGTAGGGAGGAAGTACCGGGCCACCCCGTGACATCACCAAGCAAACTAGACTGGTAGGGAGGAAGGACCGGGCCACCCCGTGACATCACCAAGCAAACTAGACTGGTAGGGAGGAAGGACCGGGCCGTGACATCACCAAGCAAACTAGACTGGTAGGGAGGAAGTACCGGGCCACCCCGTGACATCACCAAGCAAACTAGACTGGTAGGGAGGAAGTACCGGGCCACCCCGTGACATCACCAAGCAAACTAGACTGGTAGGGAGGAAGTACCGGGCCGTGGCATCATCAAGCAAACTAGACTGGTAGGGAGGAAGTACCGGGCCACCCCGTGACATCACCAAGCAAACTAGACTGGTAGGGAGGAAGTACCGGGCCACCCCGTGGCATCACCAAGCAAACTAGACTGGTAGGGAGGAAGTACCGGGCCACCCCGTGGCATCACCAAGCAAACTAGACTGGTAGGGAGGAAGTACCGGGCCACCCCGTGACATCACCAAGCAAACTAGACTGGTAGGGAGGAAGTACCGGGCCGTGGCATCAGGGAGGAGGAACCATACAGAACGGCTGGTGTGTTATCCATAGAAAACGCAATGAATAATAATCTGGATCCTTCAAACTCAACTCCGGACCGTCAAGCCAGTACCACTTCGTGTTTTCATTGTTCCCCTTTAATCGGGGACTGGTTTAGACCTGTGACACCAGGTGGGTGATTCCCCTTTAATCGGGGACTGGTTTAGACCTGTGACACCAGGTGGGTGCAATTAATTATCAGGTAGAACAGAAAGGCAGCGGGCTCCGGACATTAAGAAAGACCCCCCCTTCATCAGACTGACAGATAGTAGGAACAATCTGAGTCTCACTGCTCTTTATTCAGGTTATCACACAAAAACACCATGTTCTTTCTCCAATGCCTTTACAGAATTATACACATTGTAATGTCTTTCTTTCTGTTGGACATGAAGGTGAATTTGTACAACAAGTCCAACCAGTGTTCCGTTCTAACAAACGCGATGACATTATGCAACATGGGCACCGATCTGACAAATACACTTTAATGTTCTTACTCAGTCCTGTTCTTACTCAGTCCTGTTCTTACTCAGTCCTGTTCTTACTCAGTCCTGTTCTTACTCAGTCCTGTTCTTACTCAGTGCATCGGTCCTGTTCTTACTCAGTCCTGTTCTTACTCAGTCCTGTTCTTACTCAGTCCTGTTCTTACTCAGTCCTGTTCTTACTCAGTCCTGTTCTTACTCAGTCCTGTTCTTACTCAGTCCTGGTCCTACTCAGTCCTGGTCCTACTCAGTCCTGGTCTTACTCAGTCCTGGTCTTACTCAGTCCTGTTCTTACTCAGTCCATCAGTCCTGTTCTTTCTCAGTCCTGTTCTTACTCAGTCCATCAGTCCTGTTCTTTCTCAGTCCTGTTCTTACTCAGTCCTGGTCCTACTCAGTCCTGGTCCTACTCAGTCCTGGTCCTACTCAGTCCTGGTCTTACTCAGTCCTGGTCTTACTCAGTCCTGGTCTTACTCAGTCCTGGTCTTACTCAGTCCATCAGTCCTGTTCTTTCTCAGTCCTGTTCTTACTCAGTCCATCAGTCCTGTTCTTACTCAGTCCTGTTCTTACTCAGTCCTGTTCTTACTCAGTCCTGTTCTTACTCAGTCCTGTTCTTACTCAGTCCTGGTCCTACTCAGTCCTGGTCCTACTCAGTCCTGGTCCTACTCAGTCCTGGTCCTACTCAGTCCTGGTCTTACTCAGTCCTGGTCTTACTCAGTCCTGTTCTTACTCAGTCCATCAGTCCTGTTCTTTCTCAGTCCTGTTCTTACTCAGTCCATTAGTCCTGTTCTTACTCAGTCCTGTTCCTACTCAGTCCTGTTCCTACTCAGTCCTGTTCCTACTCAGTCCTGTTCCTACTCAGTCCTGTTCCTACTCAGTCCTGTTCCTACTCAGTCCTGTTCCTACTCAGTCCTGTTCTTTCTCAGTCCATCAGTCCTGTTCTTATTCAGTCCTGTTCCTACTCCTGTTCTTTCTCAGTCCATCAGTCCTGTTCTTACTCAGTCCTGTTCCTACTCAGTCCTGTTCTTGCTCAGTCCATCAGTCCTGTTCTTACTCAGTCCATCAGTCCTGTTCTTACTCAGTCCGGTTCTTGCTCAGTCCATCAGTCCTGTTCTTACTCAGTCCATCAGTCCTGTTCTTACTCAGTCCGGTTCTTGCTCAGTCCATCAGTCCTGTTCTTACTCAGTCCATCGGTCCTGTTCTTACTCAGTCCGGTTCTTGCTCAGTCCATCGGTCCTGTTCTTACTCAGTCCATCGGTCCTGTTCTTACTCAGTCCTGTTCTTACTCAGTCCTGTTCTTACTCAGTCCTGTTCTTACTCAGTCCTGTTCTTACTCAGTCCTGGTCCTACTCAGTCCTGGTCCTACTCAGTCCTGGTCCTACTCAGTCCTGGTCCTACTCAGTCCTGGTCCTACTCAGTCCTGGTCCTACTCAGTCCTGGTCCTACTCAGTCCTGGTCCTACTCAGTCCTGGTCCTACTCAGTCCTGGTCTTACTCAGTCCATCAGTCCTGTTCTTTCTCAGTCCTGTTCTTACTCAGTCCATTAGTCCTGTTCTTACTCAGTCCTGTTCCTACTCAGTCCTGTTCCTACTCAGTCCTGTTCCTACTCAGTCCTGTTCCTACTCAGTCCTGTTCCTACTCAGTCCTGTTCCTACTCAGTCCTGTTCCTACTCAGTCCTGTTCCTACTCAGTCCTGTTCCTACTCAGTCCTGTTCCTTCTCAGTCCATCAGTCCTGTTCTTATTCAGTCATGTTCCTACTCAGTCCTGTTCCTACTCAGTCCTGTTCCTACTCAGTCCTGTTCCTACTCAGTCCTGTTCCTACTCAGTCCTGTTCCTACTCAGTCCTGTTCCTACTCAGTCCTGTTCCTACTCAGTCCTGTTCTTACTCAGTCCATCAGTCCTGTTCTTTCTCAGTCCATCAGTCCTGTTCTTACTCAGTCCATCAGTCCTGTTCTTACTCAGTCCTGTTCTTTCTCAGTCCATCAGTTCTGTTCTTACTCAGTCCATCAGTCCTGTTCTTACTCAGTCCTGTTCCTACTCAGTCCTGTTCCTACTCAGTCCTGTTCCTACTCAGTCCTGTTCCTACTCAGTCCTGTTCTTACTCAGTCCATCAGTCCTGTTCTTACTCAGTCCATCAGTCCTGTTCTTACTCAGTCCATCAGTCCTGTTCTTACTCAGTCCTGTTCTTTCTCAGTCCATCAATCCTGTTCCTACTCAGTCCTGTTCTTTCTCAGTCCATCAGTCCTGTTCTTACTCAGTCCTGTTCTTACTCAGTCCATCAGTCCTGTTCTTACTCAGTCCATCAGTCCTGTTCTTTCTCAGTCCATCAGTCCTGTTCTTTCTCAGTCCATCAGTCCTGTTCTTTCTCAGTCCATCAGTCCTGTTCTTTCTCAGTCCATCAGTCCTGTTCTTACTCAGTCCATCAGTCCTGTTCTTACTCAGTCCATCAGTCCTGTTCTTTCTCAGTCCATCAGTCCTGTTCTTTCTCAGTCCATCAGTCCTGTTCTTTCTCAGTCCATCAGTCCTGTTCTTACTCAGTCCTGTTATTACTCAGTCCATCAGTCCTGTTCTTACTCAGTCCATGAGTCCTGTTCTTACTCAGTCCTGTTCTTACTCAGTCCATCAGTCCTGTTCTTAATCAGTCCATCAGTCCTGTTCTTACTCAGTCCATCAGTCCTGTTCTTTCTCAGTCCATCAGTCCTGTTCTTTCTCAGTCCATCAGTCCTGTTCTTAATCAGTCCATCAGTCCTGTTCTTACTCAGTCCATCAGTCCTGTTCTTTCTCAGTCCATCAGTCCTGTTCTTAAATCAGTCCATCAGTCCTGTTCTTACTCAGTCCTGTTCTTACTCAGTCCATCAGTCCTGTTCTTACTCAGTCCATCAGTCCTGTTCTTACTCAGTCCATCAGTCCTGTTCTTACTCAGTCCTGTTCTTACTCAGTCCTGTTCTTACTCAGTCCTGTTCTTACTCAGTCCTGTTCTTACTCAGTCCTGTTCTTACTCAGTCCTGTTCTTACTCAGTCCTGTTCTTACTCAGTCCTGTTCTTACTCAGTCCTGTTCTTACTCAGTCCTGTTCTTACTCAGTCCTGTTCTTACTCAACCCTATACACCATGATGTCATCATATACAAGATCTCTTATGCGTGTTTTGTCCTGAGATGATTGGTAGATGAACACTGCCTCTCTGTAGACATCAGCCAATGGCAGATAGGCTTCCTTCTCAGTCTCCTCTTCGGCCACCAATCGCCTTCTCAAGAGGAGCAAGGGGAGGGGCAGTCAGCCCAGGGTTTGTTGTGGCAGGAGTGAGATGGAGAGGTGTATATGACCCCTCCCCTGAGAGAGACTAAAGTACTGAGGGCAGGCTGTCAGTGAGTGAAGGAAGGAGGAAGGGACGACAGGTATTGAGGGATGTCCTTGTCTCTCCTCTCCTCAACAGGAGCAGTTCCCACAGCCCTTGACACTGTTCATGATCTCCTCCTGTAGTTTCTTCCTCTCCTCCTCCTTCTGGCTGAGTCTCTCTGGCTGCAGTTCCACCGGGCTGTTCTTAATGTTCAGTATCTTACTGTTCTGAGTGTTCCACAGGTCAGCATACAGAGAGCCTGGAGTAGCCAGGAGAGAGTGGTGGTCCCCTCGCTCTGCTATCTTACCCTGGAGGAGGAAGGGAGACAGAGGGAGAAGGACAGAGAGAGGGAGAGAGAGGATTATTCTACTATAAAATCTAGTTGAGTCTGACTAAAGTCCATGTAAAAAAGACTTTGACACAGAATGCAGTATTGAATGGGAGACATCGAGAATTAATTAGAATATCAACTCTAGAGTGATGAATAGTCAACTCTCCGTCTCTCTGAAACCCTCCCTCTCTACCTGACTCTTCCCTACTCTCCGTCTCTCTGAAACCCTCCCTCTCTACCTGACTCTTCCCTACTCTCCATCTCCCTGAAACCCTCCCTCTCTACCTGACTCTTCCCTACTCTCCGTCTCTCTGAAACCCTCCCTCTCTACCTGACTCTTCCCTACTCTCCATCTCTCTGAAACCCTCCCTCTCTACCTGACTCTTCCCTACTCTCCGTCTCTCTGAAACCCTCCCTCTCTACCTGACTCTTCCCTACTCTCCGTCTCTCTGAAACCCTCCCTCTCTACCTGACTCTTCCCTACTCTCCATCTCCCTGAAACCCTCCCTCTCTACCTGACTCTTCCCTACTCTCCGTCTCTCTGAAACCCTCCCTCTCTACCTGACTCTTCCCTACTCTCCGTCTCTCTGAAACCCTCCCTCTCTACCTGACTCTTCCCTACTCTCCGTCTCTCTGAAACCCTCCCTCTCTACCTGACTCTTCCCAACTCTCCGTCTCTCTGAAACCCTCCCTCTCTACCTGACTCTTCCCTACTCTCCGTCTCTCTGAAACCCTCCCTCTCTACCTGACTCTTCCCTACTCTCCATCTCCCTGAAACCCTCCCTCTCTACCTGACTCTTCCCTACTCTCCATCTCCCTGAAACCCTCCCTCTCTACCTGACTCTTCCCTACTCTCCGTCTCTCTGAAACCCTCCCTCTCTACCTGACTCTTCCCTACTCTCCATCTCCCTGAAACCCTCCCTCTCTACCTGACTCTTCCCTACTCTCCGTCTCTCTGAAACCCTCCCTCTCTACCTGACTCTTCCCTACTCTCCGTCTCTCTGAAACCCTCCCTCTCTACCTGACTCTTCCCTACTCTCCGTCTCTCTGAAACCCTCCCTCTCTACCTGAGTCTTCCCTACTCTCCGTCTCTCTGAAACCCTCCCTCTCTACCTGACTCTTCCCTACTCTCCGTCTCTCTGAAACCCTCCCTCTCTACCTGACTCTTCCCTACTCTCCGTCTCTCTGAAACCCTCCCTCTCTACCTGACTCTTCCCTACTCTCCATCTCCCTGAAACCCTCCCTCTCTACCTGACTCTTCCCTACTCTCCGTCTCTCTGAAACCCTCCCTCTCTACCTGACTCTTCCCTACTCTCTGTCTCTCTGAAACCCTCCCTCTCTACCTGACTCTTCCCTACTCTCCGTCTCTCTGAAACCCTCCCTCTCTACCTGACTCTTCCCTACTCTCCGTCTCTCTGAAACCCTCCCTCTCTACCTGACTCTTCCCTACTGGCACACGACAGCAGCACACCCCCCTCCCTCCCTCACCCACCCACCCACTCAGTAATAAAAGTATCCCACCCCCCAGGGAGCAAGGCAGAAGTGTTGGCACGGTGGGCATGCACGTAACTGACTGTTTCTAACTCTGTGACTTAACGAGCTGACACCATGGCGACACGGAATAACATGCCTCCTCGCCACGACGACCTTATGATCTCTCCATCTGACGCTCTGCCTCTGCTCACGGGGGAACATGGAAAACATCACCAACAGCTTTCAAAGAGCTAAGACACACCACAAGACAAACCAAACTTCAACCCCCTCTCCTCTCCTCTTTCTATTCCTCATTCCTCTCTCCTCCTACCTCACTAGATTAATGTTGTAAGTGAGAACACTACCTCAATAGATATAGTAGCCAAAAGAGGTACATAACTAACTAAACTTGGCAAAGGTTGTTGAGAACCTTCGCTAAGTGTGTTGTTGAGGACCTTCGCTAAGTGTGTTGTTGAGGACCTTCGCTAAGTGTGTTGTTGAGAACCTTCGCTAAGTGTGTTGTTGAGGCATTTGACGATACTGATAGGATTGAAAGAAAGGGAGTGCTGCTCTCGGATCAGATTTCGCTATTCAAATCTTTCCTTAACACTAGAATTATTCCACAATACTGACGACAGATCAGCTCCTGGAGAGACATTAGGCCTACCACCGATAGTAGCTATTATTGAGGCATCTCATTCTAATGCCTATCCTATAATTGTGACTCGTTTCAGGAAACTAAGAGTATGTCACGTGTGTCACTACTTCACAGGAGAACATGCATTCTGGTCAGAAATGCCTTCTGGAACATTTGAACTTTTATGTGCCTTAATAACAAACTTATATGCCATCTGTAAATATAAATACAATTGTTAAATTACGAGCATAGTTGGTTTCGCCTCTGAAAAAGTCAGAAACCTTCCCGCTAGCCATGATTGGCTGAGAAAATGGATGGGCTGAACATGCCGAGAGATGAGTTTGGATTGGTCTGTCACGAAGGACTGTCTATAATGAGCTGCTCAGTATGTTTTTTAATAAATGTTATTTTACCTTTATTTAACTGGGCAAGTCAGTTAATAAACACATTCTTATTTTCAATGACGGCTTAGGAACAGAGACTTGTTCAAGGGCAGAAGGACAGATTTTTACCTTGTCAGCTCAGGGATTCGATCTTGCAACCTTTCGGTTACTGGCCCACCTCTCTAACCACTAGGCTACCTGCCGATCTACATACACCTACAGTATGTGACTGTCTGATCACCTACAGTATGTATGTTAATAGTCCAATGCTCTAACCACTAGGCTACCTCTGCTACCCCAGTGGCTGGGCCTGGCACCCCAGTCGGTGGTCCTGGTATCCTAGTGGGTGGGCCTAGTACCCCAGTGGGTGGGCCTGGTACCCCAGTGGGTGGGCCTATGCCCTCCAAGGCCCAACTATGGCTATGCCGTTACCCAGTCATTTGAAATCCATAGATCACGACCAAATTAATTAATTTAATTAACTTTCCTTAAATGAACTGTAACTCAGTAAAAACGTTTAAATTGTTGCATGTTCCGTTTATATTTTTGTTCAGTGTACATTCCCAGATATATGTTTGTAATTTTGTCAGAAAGTCGTTTTCATTGCAAGTTAAAGCGTACAGTTAGCTAGCTAGCTAACGTTAGTTGGCTGGCTGTCTCGCTAGCCAAAGTTACATGTATGATCTGTCATGACGTTGACCTGAGGGGGAGGTTTATGACCCCCATAAATACCTTTTCCCTTTTTCCTCTCTCAACTCTACCGATGTGACTATTGAAAATCCCTTTGTTAAACATAGAGAGTCAGGGAACATCAAAAGTTGGGGGGAAAGGAAGCATATTTCGGTCATCCAACCAGTTGAAAAAATGCGTTGGTACTTAATGAATATGATGTCAGTTCGGTTGTCATCTGAGAAATTCTTATTAATGATAGGATGACATAAACGGTACAGTGGAAAGTCTACACATTCTAGTTATCAGATTCACATGGAATTGTTGTGCAATTGAAATGTTTCAATATTAAACTATTTGTGAAAAGATTAAATGTAATTTTAGCTTCCAAATGAGAGAATTGGTTTTCATAAGGTTAGCGCTCTGCTCAATCAGTGGCCCACCCCTGTGAAGAGACCTTGGTTATAAACTATGGAACACACCCTTCTCTCCCTCCACTATATAAGCCCTTTACGAAAATACAACTTTCTGTTCCGAGTACGCGAGGCCTGCAGCCTCTGCATTAAAAGGGCGAATAACTTTCTATTCCGGGTACATTAGGACGACGATCCGATGTCAGAGGGATTCAGATAATGACTACAGAACGAAGCCAACCTCAGCGAACTTTGAACTTTGAACTCTTATTCACTACAGAAGTGATACCTCCTAGCCGCTGAGTTAGCAGCGGCAACTGTAAACATGGGCTAGGAAAGGACGGACGACGGATCCAGTCTAACACACAACGACGATACTACAACGTATCCAGTTTACCACCAGAGACATTCTTCCGAGGACAGGAAGATCTCTGTACAATATTTATCTTGCAGTCATCTTGGTTTTCAGCCTATACTCTATTTATCTTGCAGTCATCTCGGTTTTCAGCCTATACTCTATTTATCGTGCAGTCATCTCGGTTTTCAGCCTATACTCTATTTATCGTGCAGTCATCTCGGTTTTCAGTCTATACTCTATTTATCTTGCAGTCATCTCGGTTTTCAGTCTATACTCTATTTATCGTGCAGTCATCTCGGTTTTCAGTCTATACAATATTTATCTTGCAGTCATCTCGGTTTTCAGCCTATACTCTATTTATCTTGCAGTCATCTCGGTTTTCAGACTATACTCTATTTATCTTGCAGTCATCTCGGTTTTCAGACTATACTCTATTTATCTTGCAGTCATCTCGGTTTTCAGACTATACTCTATTTATCTTGCAGTCATCTCGGTTTTCAGACTATACTCTATTTATCTTGCAGTCATCTCGGTTTTCAGACTATACTCTATTTATCTTGCAGTCATCTCGGTTTTCAGACTACACTATTTTGCAGTCAAATTGACACATAATAATGTTGATTATGTGTTTAGTGGAGTTTTTTTATTATTATTATTTATTATTTATTATTTCAACTTTACTGTTCTAGTGGTCTGAGGTAGTTGGTAAATAATGAGTGTTTTCAACTTTACTAACAATGGTTTTTATGATGCGGTCTCAAGGTTCTGTTCTGATGTGTGGTGCAGGTTGTCCTGGTGGATGGAAATTAAGATCAACCAAATGCGCCAGGCCAGGGACATTTTGGAAAAGATTTGGGACCTGAATGTTATTCAAGGTAGAAGAAATCGTTGTCTAATATCCCAAATCCTAAAACATTTTTGAACATTTCCTGTTGAAAAGTGATATCCGGGGCAGCAGGTAGCCTAGTGGTTAGAGCGTTGGGCCAGTAACCTACTTAATGTAGTGACAGTGTGGGGCGGCAGGTAGCCTAGTGGTTAGAGCGTTGGGCCAGTAACCTACTTAATGTAGTGACAGTGTGGGGCGGCAGGTAGCCTAGTGGTTAGAGCGTTGGGCCAGTAACCTACTTAATGTAGTGACAGTGTGGGGCAGCAGGTAGCCTAGTGGTTAGAGCGTTGGGCCAGTAACCTACTTAATGTAGTGACAGTGTGGGGCGGCAGGTAGCCTAGTGGTTAGAGCGTTGGGCCAGTAACCTACTTAATGTAGTGACAGTGTGGGGCGGCAGGTAGCCTAGTGGTTCGAGCGTTGGGCCAGTAACCTACTTAATGTAGTGACAGTGTGGGGCGGCAGGTAGCCTAGTGGTTAGAGCGTTGGGCCAGTAACCTACTTAATGTAGTGACAGTGTGGGGCGGCAGGTAGCCTAGTGGTTAGAGCGTTGGGCCAGTAACCTACTTAATGTAGTGACAGTGTGGGGCGGCAGGTAGCCTAGTGGTTAGAGCGTTGGGCCAGTAACCTACTTAATGTAGTGACAGTGTGGGGCGGCAGGTAGCCTAGTGGTTAGAGCGTTGGGCCAGTAACCTACTTAATGTAGTGACAGTGTGGGGCGGCAGGTAGCCTAGTGGTTAGAGCGTTGGGCCAGTAACCTACTTAATGTAGTGACAGTGTGGGGCGGCAGGTAGCCTAGTGGTTAGAGCGTTGGGCCAGTAACCTACTTAATGTAGTGACAGTGTGGGGCGGCAGGTAGCCTAGTGGTTAGAGCGTTGGGCCAGTAACCTACTTAATGTAGTGACAGTGTGGGGCGGCAGGTAGCCTAGTGGTTAGAGCGTTGGGCCAGTAACCTACTTAATGTAGTGACAGTGTGGGGCGGCAGGTAGCCTAGTGGTTAGAGCATTGGGCCAGTAACCTACTTAATGTAGTGACAGTGTGGGGCGGCAGGTAGCCTAGTGGTTAGAGCGTTGGGCCAGTAACCTACTTAATGTAGTGACAGTGTGGGGCGGCAGGTAGCCTAGTGGTTAGAGCGTTGGGCCAGTAACCTACTTAATGTAGTGACAGTGTGGGGCGGCAGGTAGCCTAGTGGTTAGAGCGTTGGGCCAGTAACCTACTTAATGTAGTGACAGTGTGGGGCGGCAGGTAGCCTAGTGGTTAGAGCGTTGGGCCAGTAACCTACTTAATGTAGTGACAGTGTGGGGCGGCAGGTAGCCTAGTGGTTAGAGCGTTGGGCCAGTAACCTACTTAATGTAGTGACAGTGTGGGGCGGCAGGTAGCCTAGTGGTTAGAGCGTTGGGCCAGTAACCTACTTAATGTAGTGACAGTGTGGGGCAGCAGGTAGCCTAGTGGTTAGAGCGTTGGGCCAGTAACATACTTAATGTAGTGACAGTGTGGGGCAGCAGGTAGCCTAGTGGTTAGAGCGTTGGGCCAGTAACCTACTTAATGTAGTGACAGTGTGGGGCGGCAGGTAGCCTAGTGGTTAGAGCGTTGGGCCAGTAACCTACTTAATGTAGTGACAGTGTGGGGCGGCAGGTAGCCTAGTGGTTAGAGCGTTGGGCCAGTAACCTACTTAATGTAGTGACAGTGTGGGGCGGCAGGTAGCCTAGTGGTTAGAGCGTTGGGCCAGTAACCTACTTAATGTAGTGACAGTGTGGGGCGGCAGGTAGTCTAGTGGTTAGAGCGTTTGGCCAGTAACCTACTTAATGTAGTGACAGTGTGGGGCAGCAGGTAGCCTAGTGGTTAGAGCGTTGGGCCAGTAACCTACTTAATGTAGTGACAGTGTGGGGCGGCAGGTAGCCTAGTGGTTAGAGCGTTGGGCCAGTAACATACTTAATGTAGTGACAGTGTGGGGCGGCAGGTAGCCAAGTGGTTAGAGCGTTGGGCCAGTAACCTACTTAATGTAGTGACAGTGTGGGGCGGCAGGTAGCCTAGTGGTTAGAGCGTTGGGCCAGTAACATACTTAATGTAGTGACAGTGTGGGGCGGCAGGTAGCCTAGTGGTTAGAGCGTTGGGCCAGTAACCTACTTAATGTAGTGACAGTGTGGGGCGGCAGGTAGCCTAGTGGTTAGAGCGTTGGGCCAGTAACCTACTTAATGTAGTGACAGTGTGGGGCGGCAGGTAGCCTAGTGGTTAGAGCGTTGGGCCAGTAACCTACTTAATGTAGTGACAGTGTGGGGCAGCAGGTAGCCTAGTGGTTAGAGCGTTGGGCCAGTAACCTACTTAATGTAGTGACAGTGTGGGGCGGCAGGTAGCCTAGTGGTTAGAGCGTTGGGCCAGTAACCTACTTAATGTAGTGACAGTGTGGGGCGGCAGGTAGCCTAGTGGTTAGAGCGTTGGGCCAGTAACCTACTTAATGTAGTGACAGTGTGGGGCGGCAGGTAGCCTAGTGGTTAGAGCGTTGGGCCAGTAACCTACTTAATGTAGTGACAGTGTGGGGCGGCAGGTAGCCTAGTGGTTAGAGCGTTGGGCCAGTAACCTACTTAATGTAGTGACAGTGTGGGGCGGCAGGTAGCCTAGTGGTTAGAGCGTTGGGCCAGTAACCTACTTAATGTAGTGACAGTGTGGGGCGGCAGGTAGCCTAGTGGTTAGAGCGTTGGGCCAGTAACCTACTTAATGTAGTGACAGTGTGGGGCGGCAGGTAGCCTAGTGGTTAGAGCGTTGGGCCAGTAACCTACTTAATGTAGTGACAGTGTGGGGCAGCAGGTAGCCTAGTGGTTAGAGCGTTGGGCCAGTAACCTACTTAATGTAGTGACAGTGTGGGGCGGCAGGTAGCCTAGTGGTTAGAGCGTTGGGCCAGTAACCTACTTAATGTAGTGACAGTGTGGGGCGGCAGGTAGCCTAGTGGTTAGAGCGTTGGGCCAGTAACCTACTTAATGTAGTGACAGTGTGGGGCGGCAGGTAGCCTAGTGGTTAGAGCGTTGGGCCAGTAACCTACTTAATGTAGTGACAGTGTGGGGCAGCAGGTAGCCTAGTGGTTAGAGCGTTGGGCCAGTAACCTACTTAATGTAGTGACAGTGCGGGGCGGCAGGTAGCCTAGTGGTTAGAGCGTTGGGCCAGTAACCTACTTAATGTAGTGACAGTGTGGGGCGGCAGGTAGCCTAGTGGTTAGAGCGTTGGGCCAGTAACCTACTTAATGTAGTGACAGTGTGGGGCGGCAGGTAGCCTAGTGGTTAGAGCGTTGGGCCAGTAACCTACTTAATGTAGTGACAGTGTGGGGCGGCAGGTAGCCTAGTGGTTAGAGCGTTGGGCCAGTAACCTACTTAATGTAGTGACAGTGTGGGGCGGCAGGTAGCCTAGTGGTTAGAGCGTTGGGCCAGTAACCTACTTAATGTAGTGACAGTGTGGGGCGGCAGGTAGCCTAGTGGTTAGAGCGTTGGGCCAGTAACCTACTTAATGTAGTGACAGTGTGGGGCGGCAGGTAGCCTAGTGGTTAGAGCGTTGGGCCAGTAACCTACTTAATGTAGTGACAGTGCGGGGCGGCAGGTAGCCTAGTGGTTAGAGCGTTGGGCCAGTAACATACTTAATGTAGTGACAGTGTGGGGCGGCAGGTAGCCTAGTGGTTAGAGCGTTGGGCCAGTAACCTACTTAATGTAGTGACAGTGTGGGGCAGCAGGTAGCCTAGTGGTTAGAGCGTTGGGCCAGTAACATACTTAATGTAGTGACAGTGTGGGGCGGCAGGTAGCCTAGTGGTTTCGAGCGTTGGGCCAGTAACATACTTAATGTAGTGACAGTGTGGGGCGGCAGGTAGCCTAGTGGTTAGAGCGTTGGGCCAGCAACCTACTTAATGTAGTGACAGTGTGGGGCGGCAGGTAGCCTAGTGGTTAGAGCGTTGGGCCAGTAACCTACTTAATGTAGTGACAGTGTGGGGCGGCAGGTAGCCTAGTGGTTAGAGCGTTGGGCCAGTAACCTACTTAATGTAGTGACAGTGCGGGGCGGCAGGTAGCCTAGTGGTTAGAGCGTTGGGCCAGTAACCTACTTAATGTAGTGACAGTGCGGGGCGGCAGGTAGCCTAGTGGTTAGAGCGTTGGGCCAGTAACCTACTTAATGTAGTGACAGTGTGGGGCGGCAGGTAGCCTAGTGGTTAGAGCGTTGGGCCAGTAACATACTTAATGTAGTGACAGTGTGGGGCGGCAGGTAGCCTAGTGGTTAGAGCGTTGGGCCAGTAACCTACTTAATGTAGTGACAGTGTGGGGCGGCAGGTAGCCTAGTGGTTAGAGCGTTGGGCCAGTAACCTACTTAATGTAGTGACAGTGTGGGGCGGCAGGTAGCCTAGTGGTTAGAGCGTTGGGCCAGTAACATACTTAATGTAGTGACAGTGTGGGGCGGCAGGTAGCCTAGTGGTTAGAGCGTTGGGCCAGTAACCTACTTAATGTAGTGACAGTGCGGGGCGGCAGGTAGCCTAGTGGTTAGAGCGTTGGGCCAGTAACCTACTTAATGTAGTGACAGTGTGGGGCGGCAGGTAGCCTAGTGGTTAGAGCGTTGGGCCAGTAACATACTTAATGTAGTGACAGTGTGGGGCGGCAGGTAGCCTAGTGGTTAGAGCGTTGGGCCAGTAACCTACTTAATGTAGTGACAGTGTGGGGCGGCAGGTAGCCTAGTGGTTAGAGCGTTGGGCCAGTAACCTACTTAATGTAGTGACAGTGTGGGGCAGCAGGTAGCCTAGTGGTTAGAGCGTTGGGCCAGTAACCTACTTAATGTAGTGACAGTGTGGGGCGGCAGGTAGCCTAGTGGTTAGAGCGTTGGGCCAGTAACCTACTTAATGTAGTGACAGTGCGGGGCGGCAGGTAGCCTAGTGGTTAGAGCGTTGGGCCAGTAACATACTTAATGTAGTGACAGTGTGGGGCGGCAGGTAGCCTAGTGGTTAGAGCGTTGGGCCAGTAACCTACTTAATGTAGTGACAGTGTGGGGCGGCAGGTAGCCTAGTGGTTAGAGCGTTGGGCCAGTAACCTACTTAATGTAGTGACAGTGTGGGGCAGCAGGTAACCTAGTGGTTAGAGCGTTGGGCCAGTAACCTACTTAATGTAGTGACAGTGTGGGGCGGCAGGTAACCTAGTGGTTAGAGCGTTGGGCCAGTAACCTACTTAATGTAGTGACAGTGTGGGGCGGCAGGTAGCCTAGTGGTTAGAGCGTTGGGCCAGTAACATACTTAATGTAGTGACAGTGTGGGGCGGCAGGTAGCCTAGTGGTTAGAGCGTTGGGCCAGTAACATACTTAATGTAGTGACAGTGTGGGGCGGCAGGTAGCCTAGTGGTTAGAGCGTTGGGCCAGTAACCTACTTAATGTAGTGACAGTGTGGGGCGGCAGGTAGCCTAGTGGTTAGAGCGTTGGGCCAGTAACCTACTTAATGTAGTGACAGTGCGGGGCGGCAGGTAGCCTAGTGGTTAGAGCGTTGGGCCAGTAACCTACTTAATGTAGTGACAGTGTGGGGCGGCAGGTAGCCTAGTGGTTAGAGCGTTGGGCCAGTAACCTACTTAATGTAGTGACAGTGTGGGGCAGCAGGTAGCCTAGTGGTTAGAGCGTTGGGCCAGTAACCTACTTAATGTAGTGACAGTGCGGGGCGGCAGGTAGCCTAGTGGTTAGAGCGTTGGGCCAGTAACCTACTTAATGTAGTGACAGTGTGGGGCGGCAGGTAGCCTAGTGGTTAGAGCGTTGGGCCAGTAACATACTTAATGTAGTGACAGTGTGGGGCGGCAGGTAGCCTAGTGGTTAGAGCGTTGGGCCAGTAACCTACTTAATGTAGTGACAGTGTGGGGCGGCAGGTAGCCTAGTGGTTAGAGCGTTGGGCCAGTAACCTACTTAATGTAGTGACAGTGTGGGGCGGCAGGTAGCCTAGTGGTTAGAGCGTTGGGCCAGTAACCTACTTAATGTAGTGACAGTGTGGGGCGGCAGGTAGCCTAGTGGTTAGAGCGTTGGGCCAGTAACCTACTTAATGTAGTGACAGTGTGGGGCGGCAGGTAGCCTAGTGGTTAGAGCGTTGGGCCAGTAACCTACTTAATGTAGTGACAGTGCGGGGCGGCAGGTAGCCTAGTGGTTAGAGCGTTGGGCCAGTAACCTACTTAATGTAGTGACAGTGCGGGGCGGCAGGTAGCCTAGTGGTTAGAGCGTTGGGCCAGTAACCTACTTAATGTAGTGACAGTGTGGGGCGGCAGGTAGCCTAGTGGTTAGAGCGTTGGGCCAGTAACCTACTTAATGTAGTGACAGTGTGGGGCAGCAGGTAGCCTAGTGGTTAGAGCGTTGGGCCAGTAACCTACTTAATGTAGTGACAGTGTGGGGCGGCAGGTAGCCTAGTGGTTAGAGCGTTGGGCCAGTAACCTACTTAATGTAGTGACAGTGTGGGGCGGCAGGTAGCCTAGTGGTTAGAGCGTTGGGCCAGTAACCTACTTAATGTAGTGACAGTGTGGGGCGGCAGGTAGCCTAGTGGTTAGAGCGTTGGGCCAGTAACCTACTTAATGTAGTGACAGTGTGGGGCAGCAGGTAGCCTAGTGGTTAGAGCGTTGGGCCAGTAACCTACTTAATGTAGTGACAGTGTGGGGCGGCAGGTAGCCTAGTGGTTAGAGCGTTGGGCCAGTAACATACTTAATGTAGTGACAGTGTGGGGCGGCAGGTAGCCTAGTGGTTAGAGCGTTGGGCCAGTAACCTACTTAATGTAGTGACAGTGTGGGGCGGCAGGTAGCCTAGTGGTTAGAGCGTTGGGCCAGTAACCTACTTAATGTAGTGACAGTGCGGGGCGGCAGGTAGCCTAGTGGTTAGAGCGTTGGGCCAGTAACCTACTTAATGTAGTGACAGTGTGGGGCGGCAGGTAACCTAGTGGTTAGAGCGTTGGGCCAGTAACCTACTTAATGTAGTGACAGTGTGGGGCGGCAGGTAGCCTAGTGGTTAGAGCGTTGGGCCAGTAACCTACTTAATGTAGTGACAGTGTGGGGCGGCAGGTAGCCTAGTGGTTTCGAGCGTTGGGCCAGTAACATACTTAATGTAGTGACAGTGTGGGGCGGCAGGTAGCCTAGTGGTTAGAGCGTTGGGCCAGTAACCTACTTAATGTAGTGACAGTGTGGGGCGGCAGGTAGCCTAGTGGTTAGAGCGTTGGGCCAGTAACCTACTTAATGTAGTGACAGTGTGGGGCGGCAGGTAGCCTAGTGGTTAGAGCGTTGGGCCAGTAACCTACTTAATGTAGTGACAGTGTGGGGCGGCAGGTAGCCTAGTGGTTAGAGCGTTGGGCCAGTAACCTACTTAATGTAGTGACAGTGTGGGGCGGCAGGTAGCCTAGTGGTTAGAGCGTTGGGCCAGTAACATACTTAATGTAGTGACAGTGTGGGGCGGCAGGTAACCTAGTGGTTAGAGCGTTGGGCCAGTAACCTACTTAATGTAGTGACAGTGTGGGGCGGCAGGTAGCCTAGTGGTTAGAGCGTTGGGCCAGTAACCTACTTAATGTAGTGACAGTGTGGGGCGGCAGGTAGCCTAGTGGTTAGAGCGTTGGGCCAGTAACCTACTTAATGTAGTGACAGTGTGGGGCAGCAGGTAGCCTAGTGGTTAGAGCGTTGGGCCAGTAACCTACTTAATGTAGTGACAGTGTGGGGCGGCAGGTAGCCTAGTGGTTAGAGCGTTGGGCCAGTAACCTACTTAATGTAGTGACAGTGTGGGGCGGCAGGTAGCCTAGTGGTTAGAGCGTTGGGCCAGTAACCTACTTAATGTAGTGACAGTGTGGGGCGGCAGGTAGCCTAGTGGTTAGAGCATTGGGCCAGTAACCTACTTAATGTAGTGACAGTGTGGGGCGGCAGGTAGCCTAGTGGTTAGAGCGTTGGGCCAGTAACCTACTTAATGTAGTGACAGTGTGGGGCGGCAGATAGCCTAGTGGTTAGAGCGTTGGGCCAGTAACCTACTTAATGTAGTGACAGTGTGGGGCAGCAGGTAGCCTAGTGGTTAGAGCGTTGGGCCAGTAACCTACTTAATGTAGTGACAGTGTGGGGCAGCAGGTAGCCTAGTGGTTAGAGCGTTGGGCCAGTAACCTACTTAATGTAGTGACAGTGTGGGGCGGCAGGTAGCCTAGTGGTTAGAGCGTTGGGCCAGTAACCTACTTAATGTAGTGACAGTGCGGGGCGGCAGGTAGCCTAGTGGTTAGAGCGTTGGGCCAGTAACCTACTTAATGTAGTGACAGTGTGGGGCGGCAGGTAGCCTAGTGGTTAGAGTGTTGGGCCAGTAACCTACTTAATGTAGTGACAGTGTGGGGCGGCAGGTAGCCTAGTGGTTAGAGCGTTGGGCCAGTAACCTACTTAATGTAGTGACAGTGTGGGGCGGCAGGTAGCCTAGTGGTTAGAGCGTTGGGCCAGTAACCTACTTAATGTAGTGACAGTGTGGGGCGGCAGGTAGCCTAGTGGTTAGAGCGTTGGGCCAGTAACCTACTTAATGTAGTGACAGTGTGGGGCGGCAGGTAGCCTAGTGGTTAGAGCGTTGGGCCAGTAACCTACTTAATGTAGTGACAGTGTGGGGCAGCAGGTAGCCTAGTGGTTAGAGCGTTGGGCCAGTAACCTACTTAATGTAGTGACAGTGTGGGGCAGCAGGTAACCTAGTGGTTAGAGCGTTGGGCCAGTAACCTACTTAATGTAGTGACAGTGTGGGGCGGCAGGTAGCCTAGTGGTTAGAGCGTTGGGCCAGTAACCTACTTAATGTAGTGACAGTGTGGGGCAGCAGGTAGCCTAGTGGTTAGAGCGTTGGGCCAGTAACCTACTTAATGTAGTGACAGTGTGGGGCAGCAGGTAGCCTAGTGGTTAGAGCGTTGGGCCAGTAACCTACTTAATGTAGTGACAGTGTGGGGCGGCAGGTAACCTAGTGGTTAGAGCGTTGGGCCAGTAACCTACTTAATGTAGTGACAGTGTGGGGCGGCAGGTAGCCTAGTGGTTAGAGCGTTGGGCCAGTAACCTACTTAATGTAGTGACAGTGTGGGGCGGCAGGTAACCTAGTGGTTAGAGCGTTGGGCCAGTAACCTACTTAATGTAGTGACAGTGTGGGGCGGCAGGTAGCCTAGTGGTTAGAGCGTTGGGCCAGTAACCTACTTAATGTAGTGACAGTGTGGGGCAGCAGGTAGCCTAGTGGTTAGAGCGTTGGGCCAGTAACCTACTTAATGTAGTGACAGTGTGGGGCGGCAGGTAGCCTAGTGGTTAGAGCGTTGGGCCAGTAACCTACTTAATGTAGTGACAGTGTGGGGCGGCAGGTAACCTAGTGGTTAGAGCGTTGGGCCAGTAACCTACTTAATGTAGTGACAGTGTGGGGCAGCAGGTAGCCTAGTGGTTAGAGCGTTGGGCCAGTAACCTACTTAATGTAGTGACAGTGTGGGGCGGCAGGTAGCCTAGTGGTTAGAGCGTTGGGCCAGTAACCTACTTAATGTAGTGACAGTGCGGGGCGGCAGGTAGCCTAGTGGTTAGAGCGTTGGGCCAGTAACCTACTTAATGTAGTGACAGTGTGGGGCGGCAGGTAGCCTAGTGGTTAGAGCGTTGGGCCAGTAACCTACTTAATGTAGTGACAGTGTGGGGCGGCAGGTAGCCTAGTGGTTAGAGCGTTGGGCCAGTAACCTACTTAATGTAGTGACAGTGTGGGGCGGCAGGTAACCTAGTGGTTAGAGCGTTGGGCCAGTAACCTACTTAATGTAGTGACAGTGTGGGGCGGCAGGTAGCCTAGTGGTTAGAGCGTTGGGCCAGTAACCTACTTAATGTAGTGACAGTGTGGGGCGGCAGGTAGCCTAGTGGTTAGAGCGTTGGGCCAGTAACCTACTTAATGTAGTGACAGTGTGGGGCGGCAGGTAGCCTAGTGGTTAGAGCGTTGGGCCAGTAACCTACTTAATGTAGTGACAGTGTGGGGCGGCAGGTAGCCTAGTGGTTAGAGCGTTGGGCCAGTAACCTACTTAATGTAGTGACAGTGTGGGGCGGCAGGTAGCCTAGTGGTTAGAGTGTTGGGCCAGTAACCTACTTAATGTAGTGACAGTGTGGGGCGGCAGGTAGCCTAGTGGTTAGAGCGTTGGGCCAGTAACATACTTAATGTAGTGACAGTGTGGGGCGGCAGGTAGCCTAGTGGTTAGAGCGTTGGGCCAGTAACATACTTAATGTAGTGACAGTGTGGGGCAGCAGGTAGCCTAGTGGTTAGAGCGTTGGGCCAGTAACCTACTTAATGTAGTGACAGTGTGGGGCGGCAGGTAGCCTAGTGGTTAGAGCGTTGGGCCAGTAACCTACTTAATGTAGTGACAGTGTGGGGCAGCAGGTAGCCTAGTGGTTAGAGCGTTGGGCCAGTAACCTACTTAATGTAGTGACAGTGTGGGGCGGCAGGTAACCTAGTGGTTAGAGCGTTGGGCCAGTAACCTACTTAATGTAGTGACAGTGCGGGGCGGCAGGTAGCCTAGTGGTTAGAGCGTTGGGCCAGTAACCTACTTAATGTAGTGACAGTGTGGGGCAGCAGGTAGCCTAGTGGTTAGAGCGTTGGGCCAGTAACCTACTTAATGTAGTGACAGTGTGGGGCGGCAGGTAACCTAGTGGTTAGAGCGTTGGGCCAGTAACCTACTTAATGTAGTGACAGTGTGGGGCGGCAGGTAGCCTAGTGGTTAGAGCGTTGGGCCAGTAACCTACTTAATGTAGTGACAGTGTGGGGCGGCAGGTAGCCTAGTGGTTAGAGCGTTGGGCCAGTAACCTACTTAATGTAGTGACAGTGTGGGGCGGCAGGTAGCCTAGTGGTTAGAGCGTTGGGCCAGTAACCTACTTAATGTAGTGACAGTGTGGGGCGGCAGGTAGCCTAGTGGTTAGAGCGTTGGGCCAGTAACCTACTTAATGTAGTGACAGTGTGGGGCAGCAGGTAGCCTAGTGGTTAGAGCGTTGGGCCAGTAACCTACTTAATGTAGTGACAGTGTGGGGCGGCAGGTAGCCTAGTGGTTAGAGCGTTGGGCCAGTAACCTACTTAATGTAGTGACAGTGTGGGGCAGCAGGTAGCCTAGTGGTTAGAGCGTTGGGCCAGTAACCTACTTAATGTAGTGACAGTGTGGGGCGGCAGGTAGCCTAGTGGTTAGAGCGTTGGGCCAGTAACCTACTTAATGTAGTGACAGTGTGGGGCGGCAGGTAGCCTAGTGGTTAGAGCGTTGGGCCAGTAACCTACTTAATGTAGTGACAGTGTGGGGCGGCAGGTAGCCTAGTGGTTAGAGCGTTGGGCCAGTAACATACTTAATGTAGTGACAGTGTGGGGCGGCAGGTAGCCTAGTGGTTAGAGCGTTGGGCCAGTAACCTACTTAATGTAGTGACAGTGTGGGGCGGCAGGTAGCCTAGTGGTTAGAGCGTTGGGCCAGTAACCTACTTAATGTAGTGACAGTGTGGGGCGGCAGGTAGCCTAGTGGTTAGAGCGTTGGGCCAGTAACCTACTTAATGTAGTGACAGTGTGGGGCAGCAGGTAGCCTAGTGGTTAGAGCGTTGGGCCAGTAACCTACTTAATGTAGTGACAGTGTGGGGCGGCAGGTAGCCTAGTGGTTAGAGCGTTGGGCCAGTAACCTACTTAATGTAGTGACAGTGTGGGGCGGCAGGTAGCCTAGTGGTTAGAGCGTTGGGCCAGTAACCTACTTAATGTAGTGACAGTGTGGGGCGGCAGGTAGCCTAGTGGTTAGAGCGTTGGGCCAGTAACCTACTTAATGTAGTGACAGTGTGGGGCGGCAGGTAGCCTAGTGGTTAGAGCGTTGGGCCAGTAACATACTTAATGTAGTGACAGTGTGGGGCGGCAGGTAGCCTAGTGGTTAGAGCGTTGGGCCAGTAACATACTTAATGTAGTGACAGTGTGGGGCGGCAGGTAGCCTAGTGGTTAGAGCGTTGGGCCAGTAACCTACTTAATGTAGTGACAGTGTGGGGCGGCAGGTAGCCTAGTGGTTAGAGTGTTGGGCCAGTAACCTACTTAATGTAGTGACAGTGTGGGGCAGCAGGTAGCCTAGTGGTTAGAGCGTTGGGCTAGTAACCTACTTAATGTAGTGACAGTGTGGGGCGGCAGGTAGCCTAGTGGTTAGAGCGTTGGGCCAGTAACCTACTTAATGTAGTGACAGTGTGGGGCGGCAGGTAGCCTAGTGGTTAGAGCGTTGGGCCAGTAACCTACTTAATGTAGTGACAGTGTGGGGCAGCAGGTAGCCTAGTGGTTAGAGCGTTGGGCCAGTAACCTACTTAATGTAGTGACAGTGTGGGGCAGCAGGTAGCCTAGTGGTTAGAGCGTTGGGCCAGTAACCTACTTAATGTAGTGACAGTGTGGGGCGGCAGGTAGCCTAGTGGTTAGAGCGTTGGGCCAGTAACCTACTTAATGTAGTGACAGTGTGGGGCGGCAGGTAGCCTAGTGGTTAGAGCGTTGGGCCAGTAACCTACTTAATGTAGTGACAGTGTGGGGCGGCAGGTAGCCTAGTGGTTAGAGCGTTGGGCCAGTAACCTACTTAATGTAGTGACAGTGTGGGGCGGCAGGTAGCCTAGTGGTTAGAGCGTTGGGCCAGTAACCTACTTAATGTAGTGACAGTGCGGGGCGGCAGGTAGCCTAGTGGTTAGAGCGTTGGGCCAGTAACCTACTTAATGTAGTGACAGTGTGGGGCGGCAGGTAGCCTAGTGGTTAGAGCGTTGGGCCAGTAACCTACTTAATGTAGTGACAGTGTGGGGCGGCAGGTAGCCTAGTGGTTAGAGCGTTGGGCCAGTAACCTACTTAATGTAGTGACAGTGTGGGGCAGCAGGTAGCCTAGTGGTTAGAGCGTTGGGCCAGTAACCTACTTAATGTAGTGACAGTGTGGGGCAGCAGGTAGCCTAGTGGTTAGAGCGTTGGGCCAGTAACCTACTTAATGTAGTGACAGTGTGGGGCGGCAGGTAGCCTAGTGGTTAGAGCGTTGGGCCAGTAACCTACTTAATGTAGTGACAGTGTGGGGCGGCAGGTAGCCTAGTGGTTAGAGCGTTGGGCCAGTAACCTACTTAATGTAGTGACAGTGTGGGGCGGCAGGTAGCCTAGTGGTTAGAGCGTTGGGCCAGTAACCTACTTAATGTAGTGACAGTGTGGGGCGGCAGGTAGCCTAGTGGTTAGAGCGTTGGGCCAGTAACCTACTTAATGTAGTGACAGTGTGGGGCGGCAGGTAGCCTAGTGGTTAGAGCGTTGGGCCAGTAACCTACTTAATGTAGTGACAGTGTGGGGCGGCAGGTAGCCTAGTGGTTAGAGCGTTGGGCCAGTAACCTACTTAATGTAGTGACAGTGTGGGGCGGCAGGTAGCCTAGTGGTTAGAGCGTTGGGCCAGTAACCTACTTAATGTAGTGACAGTGTGGGGCAGCAGGTAGCCTAGTGGTTAGAGCGTTGGGCCAGTAACCTACTTAATGTAGTGACAGTGTGGGGCGGCAGGTAGCCTAGTGGTTAGAGCGTTGGGCCAGTAACATACTTAATGTAGTGACAGTGTGGGGCGGCAGGTAGCCTAGTGGTTAGAGCGTTGGGCCAGTAACCTACTTAATGTAGTGACAGTGTGGGGCGGCAGGTAGCCTAGTGGTTAGAGCGTTGGGCCAGTAACATACTTAATGTAGTGACAGTGTGGGGCGGCAGGTAGCCAAGTGGTTAGAGCGTTGGGCCAGTAACCTACTTAATGTAGTGACAGTGTGGGGCGGCAGGTAGCCTAGTGGTTAGAGCGTTGGGCCAGTAACCTACTTAATGTAGTGACAGTGTGGGGCGGCAGGTAACCTAGTGGTTAGAGCGTTGGGCCAGTAACATACTTAATGTAGTGACAGTGTGGGGCAGCAGGTAGCCTAGTGGTTAGAGCGTTGGGCCAGTAACCTACTTAATGTAGTGACAGTGTGGGGCGGCAGGTAGCCTAGTGGTTAGAGCGTTGGGCCAGTAACATACTTAATGTAGTGACAGTGTGGGGCGGCAGGTAGCCTAGTGGTTAGAGCGTTGGGCCAGTAACCTACTTAATGTAGTGACAGTGTGGGGCGGCAGGTAGCCTAGTGGTTAGAGCGTTGGGCCAGTAACCTACTTAATGTAGTGACAGTGTGGGGCGGCAGGTAGCCTAGTGGTTAGAGCGTTGGGCCAGTAACCTACTTAATGTAGTGACAGTGTGGGGCAGCAGGTAGCCTAGTGGTTAGAGCGTTGGGCCAGTAACCTACTTAATGTAGTGACAGTGTGGGGCAGCAGGTAGCCTAGTGGTTAGAGCGTTGGGCCAGTAACCTACTTAATGTAGTGACAGTGTGGGGCGGCAGGTAGCCTAGTGGTTAGAGCGTTGGGCCAGTAACCTACTTAATGTAGTGACAGTGTGGGGCGGCAGGTAGCCTAGTGGTTAGAGCGTTGGGCCAGTAACCTACTTAATGTAGTGACAGTGTGGGGCGGCAGGTAGCCTAGTGGTTAGAGCGTTGGGCCAGTAACCTACTTAATGTAGTGACAGTGTGGGGCAGCAGGTAGCCTAGTGGTTAGAGCGTTGGGCCAGTAACCTACTTAATGTAGTGACAGTGTGGGGCGGCAGGTAGCCTAGTGGTTAGAGCGTTGGGCCAGTAACCTACTTAATGTAGTGACAGTGTGGGGCGGCAGGTAGCCTAGTGGTTAGAGCGTTGGGCCAGTAACCTACTTAATGTAGTGACAGTGTGGGGCGGCAGGTAGCCTAGTGGTTAGAGCGTTGGGCCAGTAACCTACTTAATGTAGTGACAGTGTGGGGCGGCAGGTAGCCTAGTGGTTAGAGCGTTGGGCCAGTAACCTACTTAATGTAGTGACAGTGTGGGGCGGCAGGTAGCCTAGTGGTTAGAGCGTTGGGCCAGTAACATACTTAATGTAGTGACAGTGTGGGGCGGCAGGTAGCCTAGTGGTTAGAGCGTTGGGCCAGTAACCTACTTAATGTAGTGACAGTGTGGGGCGGCAGGTAGCCTAGTGGTTAGAGCGTTGGGCCAGTAACCTACTTAATGTAGTGACAGTGTGGGGCAGCAGGTAGCCTAGTGGTTAGAGCGTTGGGCCAGTAACCTACTTAATGTAGTGACAGTGTGGGGCGGCAGGTAGCCTAGTGGTTAGAGCGTTGGGCCAGTAACATACTTAATGTAGTGACAGTGTGGGGCGGCAGGTAGCCTAGTGGTTAGAGCGTTGGGCCAGTAACATACTTAATGTAGTGACAGTGTGGGGCGGCAGGTAGCCTAGTGGTTAGAGCGTTGGGCCAGTAACCTACTTAATGTAGTGACAGTGTGGGGCGGCAGGTAGCCTAGTGGTTAGAGCGTTGGGCCAGTAACCTACTTAATGTAGTGACAGTGTGGGGCGGCAGGTAGCCTAGTGGTTAGAGCGTTGGGCCAGTAACATACTTAATGTAGTGACAGTGTGGGGCGGCAGGTAGCCTAGTGGTTAGAGCGTTGGGCCAGTAACCTACTTAATGTAGTGACAGTGTGGGGCGGCAGGTAGCCTAGTGGTTAGAGCGTTGGGCCAGTAACCTACTTAATGTAGTGACAGTGTGGGGCGGCAGGTAGCCTAGTGGTTAGAGCGTTGGGCCAGTAACATACTTAATGTAGTGACAGTGTGGGGCGGCAGGTAGCCTAGTGGTTAGAGCGTTGGGCCAGTAACCTACTTAATGTAGTGACAGTGTGGGGCGGCAGGTAGCCTAGTGGTTAGAGCGTTGGGCCAGTAACATACTTAATGTAGTGACAGTGTGGGGCGGCAGGTAGCCTAGTGGTTAGAGCGTTGGGCCAGTAACCTACTTAATGTAGTGACAGTGTGGGGCGGCAGGTAGCCTAGTGGTTAGAGCGTTGGGCCAGTAACCTACTTAATGTAGTGACAGTGTGGGGCGGCAGGTAGCCTAGTGGTTAGAGCGTTGGGCCAGTAACCTACTTAATGTAGTGACAGTGTGGGGCGGCAGGTAGCCTAGTGGTTTCGAGCGTTGGGCCAGTAACATACTTAATGTAGTGACAGTGTGGGGCGGCAGGTAGCCTAGTGGTTTCGAGCGTTGGGCCAGTAACATACTTAATGTAGTGACAGTGTGGGGCGGCAGGTAGCCTAGTGGTTAGAGCGTTGGGCCAGTAACCTACTTAATGTAGTGACAGTGTGGGGCGGCAGGTAGCCTAGTGGTTAGAGCGTTGGGCCAGTAACCTACTTAATGTAGTGACAGTGTGGGGCGGCAGGTAGCCTAGTGGTTAGAGCGTTGGGCCAGTAACCTACTTAATGTAGTGACAGTGCGGGGCGGCAGGTAGCCTAGTGGTTAGAGCGTTGGGCCAGTAACCTACTTAATGTAGTGACAGTGCGGGGCGGCAGGTAGCCTAGTGGTTAGAGCGTTGGGCCAGTAACATACTTAATGTAGTGACAGTGTGGGGCGGCAGGTAACCTAGTGGTTAGAGCGTTGGGCCAGTAACCTACTTAATGTAGTGACAGTGTGGGGCGGCAGGTAGCCTAGTGGTTAGAGCGTTGGGCCAGTAACCTACTTAATGTAGTGACAGTGTGGGGCAGCAGGTAGCCTAGTGGTTAGAGCGTTGGGCCAGTAACCTACTTAATGTAGTGACAGTGTGGGGCAGCAGGTAGCCTAGTGGTTAGAGCGTTGGGCCAGTAACCTACTTAATGTAGTGACAGTGTGGGGCGGCAGGTAGCCTAGTGGTTAGAGCGTTGGGCCAGTAACCTACTTAATGTAGTGACAGTGTGGGGCGGCAGGTAGCCTAGTGGTTAGAGCGTTGGGCCAGTAACATACTTAATGTAGTGACAGTGTGGGGCGGCAGGTAGCCTAGTGGTTAGAGCGTTGGGCCAGTAACCTACTTAATGTAGTGACAGTGTGGGGCGGCAGGTAGCCTAGTGGTTAGAGCGTTGGGCCAGTAACCTACTTAATGTAGTGACAGTGTGGGGCAGCAGGTAGCCTAGTGGTTAGAGCGTTGGGCCAGTAACCTACTTAATGTAGTGACAGTGTGGGGCGGCAGGTAGCCTAGTGGTTAGAGCGTTGGGCCAGTAACCTACTTAATGTAGTGACAGTGTGGGGCAGCAGGTAGCCTAGTGGTTAGAGCGTTGGGCCAGTAACCTACTTAATGTAGTGACAGTGTGGGGCGGCAGGTAGCCTAGTGGTTAGAGCGTTGGGCCAGTAACCTACTTAATGTAGTGACAGTGTGGGGCGGCAGGTAGCCTAGTGGTTAGAGCGTTGGGCCAGTAACCTACTTAATGTAGTGACAGTGTGGGGCAGCAGGTAGCCTAGTGGTTAGAGTGTTGGGCCAGTAACCTACTTAATGTAGTGACAGTGCGGGGCGGCAGGTAGCCTAGTGGTTAGAGCGTTGGGCCAGTAACCTACTTAATGTAGTGACAGTGTGGGGCAGCAGGTAGCCTAGTGGTTAGAGCGTTGGGCCAGTAACCTACTTAATGTAGTGACAGTGTGGGGCGGCAGGTAGCCTAGTGGTTAGAGCGTTGGGCCAGTAACCTACTTAATGTAGTGACAGTGTGGGGCAGCAGGTAGCCTAGTGGTTAGAGCGTTGGGCCAGTAACATACTTAATGTAGTGACAGTGTGGGGCAGCAGGTAGCCTAGTGGTTAGAGCGTTGGGCCAGTAACATACTTAATGTAGTGACAGTGTGGGGCGGCAGGTAGCCTAGTGGTTAGAGCGTTGGGCCAGTAACCTACTTAATGTAGTGACAGTGTGGGGCAGCAGGTAGCCTAGTGGTTAGAGCGTTGGGCCAGTAACATACTTAATGTAGTGACAGTGTGGGGCAGCAGGTAGCCTAGTGGTTAGAGCGTTGGGCCAGTAACCTACTTAATGTAGTGACAGTGTGGGGCGGCAGGTAGCCTAGTGGTTAGAGCGTTGGGCCAGTAACCTACTTAATGTAGTGACAGTGTGGGGCGGCAGGTAGCCTAGTGGTTAGAGCGTTGGGCCAGTAACCTACTTAATGTAGTGACAGTGTGGGGCGGCAGGTAGCCTAGTGGTTAGAGCGTTGGGCCAGTAACCTACTTAATGTAGTGACAGTGTGGGGCAGCAGGTAGCCTAGTGGTTAGAGCGTTGGGCCAGTAACCTACTTAATGTAGTGACAGTGTGGGGCAGCAGGTAACCTAGTGGTTAGAGCGTTGGGCCAGTAACCTACTTAATGTAGTGACAGTGTGGGGCGGCAGGTAGCCTAGTGGTTAGAGCGTTGGGCCAGTAACCTACTTAATGTAGTGACAGTGTGGGGCGGCAGGTAGCCTAGTGGTTAGAGCGTTGGGCCAGTAACATACTTAATGTAGTGACAGTGTGGGGCGGCAGGTAGCCTAGTGGTTAGAGCGTTGGGCCAGTAACCTACTTAATGTAGTGACAGTGTGGGGCGGCAGGTAGCCTAGTGGTTAGAGCGTTGGGCCAGTAACCTACTTAATGTAGTGACAGTGTGGGGCAGCAGGTAGCCTAGTGGTTAGAGCGTTGGGCCAGTAACCTACTTAATGTAGTGACAGTGTGGGGCAGCAGGTAACCTAGTGGTTAGAGCGTTGGGCCAGTAACCTACTTAATGTAGTGACAGTGTGGGGCAGCAGGTAGCCTAGTGGTTAGAGCGTTGGGCCAGTAACCTACTTAATGTAGTGACAGTGTGGGGCAGCAGGTAGTCTAGTGGTTAGAGCGTTGGGCCAGTAACCTACTTAATGTAGTGACAGTGCGGGGCGGCAGGTAGCCTAGTGGTTAGAGTGTTGGGCCAGTAACCTACTTAATGTAGTGACAGTGTGGGGCAGCAGGTAGCCTAGTGGTTAGAGCGTTGGGCCAGTAACCTACTTAATGTAGTGACAGTGTGGGGCGGCAGGTAGCCTAGTGGTTAGAGCGTTGGGCCAGTAACATACTTAATGTAGTGACAGTGTGGGGCGGCAGGTAGCCTAGTGGTTAGAGCGTTGGGCCAGTAACCTACTTAATGTAGTGACAGTGTGGGGCGGCAGGTAGCCTAGTGGTTAGAGCGTTGGGCCAGTAACCTACTTAATGTAGTGACAGTGTGGGGCGGCAGGTAGCCTAGTGGTTAGAGCGTTGGGCCAGTAACCTACTTAATGTAGTGACAGTGTGGGGCGGCAGGTAGCCTAGTGGTTAGAGCGTTGGGCCAGTAACCTACTTAATGTAGTGACAGTGTGGGGCGGCAGGTAGCCTAGTGGTTAGAGCGTTGGGCCAGTAACCTACTTAATGTAGTGACAGTGTGGGGCGGCAGGTAACCTAGTGGTTAGAGCGTTGGGCCAGTAACATACTTAATGTAGTGACAGTGTGGGGCAGCAGGTAGCCTAGTGGTTAGAGCGTTGGGCCAGTAACCTACTTAATGTAGTGACAGTGTGGGGCGGCAGGTAGCCTAGTGGTTAGAGCGTTGGGCCAGTAACCTACTTAATGTAGTGACAGTGTGGGGCAGCAGGTAGCCTAGTGGTTAGAGCGTTGGGCCAGTAACCTACTTAATGTAGTGACAGTGTGGGGCAGCAGGTAGCCTAGTGGTTAGAGCGTTGGGCCAGTAACCTACTTAATGTAGTGACAGTGTGGGGCGGCAGGTAGCCTAGTGGTTAGAGCGTTGGGCCAGTAACCTACTTAATGTAGTGACAGTGTGGGGCGGCAGGTAGCCTAGTGGTTAGAGCGTTGGGCCAGTAACCTACTTAATGTAGTGACAGTGTGGGGCGGCAGGTAGCCTAGTGGTTAGAGTGTTGGGCCAGTAACATACTTAATGTAGTGACAGTGTGGGGCAGCAGGTAGCCTAGTGGTTAGAGCGTTGGGCCAGTAACCTACTTAATGTAGTGACAGTGTGGGGCGGCAGGTAGCCTAGTGGTTAGAGCGTTGGGCCAGTAACCTACTTAATGTAGTGACAGTGTGGGGCGGCAGGTAGCCTAGTGGTTAGAGCGTTGGGCCAGTAACCTACTTAATGTAGTGACAGTGTGGGGCAGCAGGTAGCCTAGTGGTTAGAGCGTTGGGCCAGTAACCTACTTAATGTAGTGACAGTGTGGGGCGGCAGGTAGCCTAGTGGTTAGAGCGTTGGGCCAGTAACCTACTTAATGTAGTGACAGTGTGGGGCGGCAGGTAACCTAGTGGTTAGAGCGTTGGGCCAGCAATCAAAAGGTTGCTGGATCGAATCCCCGAGCTGACATGGTAAAAATCTGTTGTTCTGCCCCTGAACAGGCAGTTAACCCACTGTTCCTAGGCCATCATTGAAAATAAGAATTTGTTCTTAACTGACTTGCCTAGTTAAATAAAGGTAAAAAATAATAATAATAATAATAATATATCCCAAGTATATACAGTGCCTTGCGAAAGTATTCGGCCCCCTTGAACTTTGCGACCTTTTGCCACATTTCAGGCTTCAAACATAAAGATATAAAACTGTATTTTGTTGTGAAGAATCAACAACAAGTGGGACACAATCATGAAGTGGAATGACATTTATTGGATATTTCAAACTTTTTTAACAAATCAAAAACTGAAAAATTGGGTTTGCAAAATTATTCAGCCCCCTTAAGTTAATACTTTGTAGCGCCACCTTTTGCTGCGATTACAGCTGTAAGTCGCTTGGGGTATGTCTCTATCAGTTTTGCACATCGAGAGACTGACATTTTTTCCCATTCCTCCTTGCAAAACAGCTCGAGCTCAGTGAGGTTGGATGGAGAGCATTTGTGAACAGCAGTTTTCAGTTCTTTCCACAGATTCTCGATTGGATTCAGGTCTGGACTTTGACTTGGCCAGTCTAACACCTGGATATGTTTATTTTTGAACCATTCCATTGTAGATTTTGTTGGAAGACAAATCTCCGTCCCAGTCTCAGGTCTTTTGCAGACTCCATCAGGTTTTCTTCCAGAATGGTCCTGTATTTGGCTCCATCCATCTTCCCATCAATTTTAACCCTCTTCCCTGTCCCTGCTGAAGAAAAGCAGGACCAAACCATGATGCTGACACCACCATGTTTGACAGTGGGGATGGTGTGTTCAGCTGTGTTGCTTTTACGCCAAACATAACGTTTTGCATTGTTGCCAAAAAGTTCAATTTTGGTTTCATCTGACCAGAGCACCTTCTTCCACATGTTTGGTGTGTCTCCCAGGTGGCTTGTGGCAAACTTTAAACAACACTTTTCATGGATATCTTTAAGAAATGGCCTTCTTCTTGCCACTCTTCCATAAAGGCCAGATTTGTGCAATATACGGCTGATTGTTGTCCTATTGACAGAGTCTCCCACCTCAGCTGTAGATCTCTGCAGTTCATCCAGAGTGATCATGGGCCTCTTGGCTGCATCTCTGATCAGTCTTCTCCTTGTATGAGCTGAAAGTTTAGAGGGACAGCCAGGTCTTGGTAGATTGCAGTGGTCTGATACTCCTTCCATTTCAATATTATCGCTTGCACAGTGCTCCTTGGGATGTTTAAAGCTTGGGAAATCTTTTTGTATCCAAATCCGGCTTTAAACTTCTTCACAACAGTATCTCGGACCTGCCTGGTGTGTTCCTTGTTCTTCATGATGCTCTCTGCGCTTTTAACGGACCTCTGAGACTATCACAGTGCAGGTGCATTTATACGGAGACTTGATTACACACAGGTGGATTGTATTTATCATCATTAGTCATTTAGGTCAACATTGGATCATTCAGAGATCCTCACTGAACTTCTGGAGAGAGTTTGCTGCACTGAAAGTAAAGGGGCTGAATAATTTTGCACGCCCAATTTTTCAGTTTTTGATTTGTTAAAAAAGTTTGAAATATCCAATAAATGTCGTTCCACTTCATGATTGTGTCCCACTTGTTGTTGATTCTTCACAAAAAAATACAGTTTTATATCTTTATGTTTGAAGCCTGAAATGTGGCAAAAGGTCGCAAAGTTCAAGGGGGCCGAATACTTTCGCAAGGCACTAACTACTCCTTGAGGTTTGCAGTTGTATAAAAGAAAATTGTTTTGTTCCCAAATGTTGTTGTTTTTTACCCTTTCAGTGTGTGTAATTTTCTGTATTTATACTTGGGATAACGCTTTTCAACAGGAAAAGTTTATTTAAAAAAAAAAAAAAGCTCCCTCCTTGGAATAATCACTATGAGAAGGTCTTCTTACCTTGTTGAGTACGATGATCTCGTCTGCGTCTACAATGGTGGACAGTCTGTGAGCGATGAATACGGACGTCCGGTCCTGGACCAGACCCTTCATGGAACTAAGAATGTTCTAGAAGTACACAGAATCAACATGAAGTATTAGAAATAATTCTAGAACACTCTAGAATGAATTATTCGAAATTGTACTAGCATTTTGTAGAGAAACAGAGGAACATAAAGTATTAGAAACAGTTCTAGAACTTTCTACAACACAGAAACATTGAATGTTACAAATAGTTCTAGAAGGGTCTAGAACAACACAGGAACATGAAGAATTCAAAATGATTTCCAGAATGTTTCCAGAAAGTATTTTTTTTGGCAAGGAAAATATCGATATCGGCCAAAAATGTCATATCGGTGCATCATTAGTTAGGAGCCCGTAAAATGGCAGCCATCCCCTACGGCGCCATTATTATGGAACACAGGAACATCAAGTGTTAGAAATAGTTCTAGAACACTAGCGAAACAACACAGGAACATCAAGTGTTAGAAATAGTTCTAGAACACTAGCGAAACAACACAGGAACATCAAGTGTTAGAAATAGTTCTAGAACACTAGCGAAACAACACAGGAACATCAAGTGTTAGAAATAGTTATAGAACACTGTAGAGAAACAACACAGGAACATCAAGTGTTAGAAATAGTTATAGAACACTGTAGAGAAACAACACAGGAACATCAAGTGTTAGAAATAGTTCTAGAACACTAGCGAAACAACACAGGAACATCAAGTGTTAGAAATAGTTATAGAACACTGTAGAGAAACAACACAGGAACATCAAGTGTTAGAAATAGTTATAGAACACTGTAGAGAAACAACACAGGAACATCAAGTGTTAGAAATAGTTCTAGAACACTAGCGAAACAACACAGGAACATCAAGTGTTAGAAATAGTTATAGAACACTGTAGAGAAACAACACAGGAACATCAAGTGTTAGAAATAGTTCTAGAACACTAGCGAAACAACACAGGAACATCAAGTGTTAGAAATAGTTATAGAACACTGTAGAGAAACAACACAGGAACATCAAGTGTTAGAAATAGTTATAGAACACTGTAGAGAAACAACACAGGAACATCAAGTGTTAGAAATAGTTCTAGAACACTGTAGAGAAACAACACAGGAACATCAAGTGTTAGAAATAGTTCTAGAACACTGTAGAGAAACAACACAGGAACATCAAGTGTTAGAAATAGTTCTAGAATGTTCTAGGAGTACACCGATGCCAATATGACAGGCAGGATATATATGAAGCCGGTTTCTCTGAGAAAATGTCATTAAAACCACTAAGTCAACACAGCAGCAGCCAGCAATATCTCCTGTCATCATCCCCCCTCCTGCCCACCCCTGTGTGCTCCTGATGCTATTTACATATGCCCATATAAAAAGCTTCACAATAAGAAAGCAGTACACATCTACATGTAATTCAGTATGAAACTATAACAGGACATGTGGCCTGTTCTCTCCAACTTCAGGGCACAGTGTACTCTATCCCCTAACATCTACGCAGCTGATTGGTTGGTTGGTAAACTGAGCTGCAGAAGAGACAACAGCTGATTCTGTGTGGGTGTGTGTGTGTGTGTGTGTGTGTCAGTTACCTCCTCAGTGATAGAGTCCAGCGAGGAGGTAGCTTCATCATACAGCAGGATAGGAGGGTTCTTCAGTATGGCCCTGGCTATGGCCACACGTTGCTTCTCCCCACCTGAAACACACACAGCAAGTCAATAATACAGTCTTGAAACACACGGCAACAGAAACATAACAGCAAGTCAATAATGCAGTCTATTTGAGGTAGATATTTGAGTCCCCTCCCCCGACCAGGGTGTGTCTGACCTACCTGACAGTTTGAGTTCCCTCTCCCGACCAGGGTGTGTCTGACCTACCTGACAGTTTGAGTCCCCTCTCCCGACCAGGGTGTGTCTGACCTACCTGACAGTTTGAGTTCCCTCTCCCGACCAGGGTGTGTCTGACCTACCTGAGAGTTTGAGTCCCCTCTCCCGACCAGGGTGTGTCTGACCTACCTGACAGTTTGAGTCCCCTCTCCCGACCAGGGTGTGTCTGACCTACCTGACAGTTTGAGTCCCCTCTCCCGACCAGGGTGTGTCTGACCTACCTGACAGTTTGAGTCCCCTCTCCCGACCAGGGTGTGTCTGACCTACCTGACAGTTTGAGTTCCCTCTCCCGACCAGGGTGTGTCTGACCTACCTGACAGTTTGAGTCCCTTCTCCCGACCAGGGTGTGTCTGACCTACCTGACAGTTTGAGTCCCCTCTCCCGACCAGGGTGTGTCTGACCTACCTGACAGTTTGAGTCCCCTCTCCCGACCAGGGTGTGTCTGACCTACCTGACAGTTTGAGTCCCCTCTCGCCGACCTGAGTGTCGTATCCGTGAGGCATCCTAAGGATGGCGTCGTGGATCCCTGCCAGCCGTGCCACCTGGTACACCTCCTCTGGCGTGGCGTTGATGTTCCCGTACTGAAGGTTGTAGAAGATGGTGTTGTGGAAGAGCACTGCATCCTGGGTAGGGAGGAGGGTAGAGAGACAGAGTGAGGGAGGAAACAGTACAGTCAATCAATACCGTCAGCTCAACTTGAGGAGAGGACACATCGGGAGAGGACACATCGGGAGAGGACACATCGGGAGAGGACACATCGGGAGAGGACACATCGGGAGAGGACACATCGGGAGAGGACACATCAGGAGAGGACACATCAGGAGAGGAAACACTGTCGTGGCAGAATCAGAATTAGTTGGGTAACATAGATAATGTTTTATTTTCATAATATGCTTGTGAGTTACTTGTCATTTAGAATGCATCTTGTTGTACTATAGTGGTGGCCGGTTGCAGTTATCCTTGCTCTGTCCTGGGTTCAGTTACTTGTGCCACAGAAAGGGGAGAGGTCAAGCTTGTCTTCATATGTAAACGTATCTTTTAAACCATGTGAATGGATGATTGAGGGGGAACCAATTATCTCTTGGCTCCACAATGTCTGTGTGCCAGTCACTGTCTCTCTGTGATCTTGTCCAGGAGGGGGTGTATTTGATGTATGCCATTGGGTGAGGTAATGGTGTTGGTCCTGAGTGGTACCAAGAGCGAGATAAGAACATAGTTTAGGAGACCAAAGCTGAATGATAATTTATAGCCAATGCTGTCTGGCTATGTGTGTCTTTGCTATAAAGGATCTCAGTTGCAATGTGTAAGGGACTCTCAGAGAATTCATTTATAGACACTGAATTGATCTGAGAGTCACAGGGTTGTGATGGAGCTCATATAATTAAAGATGGACTTTATGATAACTCTGACTTGTATGGTGGTTTGCTCTCATGATTTGGTAAATACAGTACATTTCCACTACAACACACTGAACAAATACACATGTGAAGGAAAGAACCTGTAGTTTCTATTCGCTTCCACATCTGCCCCCTTGTTGTGGGAGTTGATTGTTGTCCAAGTCAACTTAATAAACAATCAATAAATTTAATCTAATCAAGTTAGTTTTACCTGTGGTACCACCCCTACGGCCCGTCGCAGGCTGTCCAGTCCAACGTCTCTGATGTTCTGTCCAGCGATGTAGATGTTTCCCTTCTGGGGCTCGTAAAACCGGAACAACATACGCATTATGGTGCTCTTCCTGAAACAACACAGAACCATGATTACTATGGTGCTCTTCCTGAAACAACACAGAACCATGGTTACTATGGTGCTCTTCCTGAAACAACACAGAACCATGGTTACTATGGTGCTCTTCCTGAAACAACACAGAACCATGATTACTATGGTGAGTTCAAGGCAAGGATCTCCTTCTAGAGAGACATCAGGGACTGTAACATACTCATGGAATCATGGCTCTCTCCGGGTATACTGCCCCCGTCCACGCAGCCAGCTGGGTTCTCAGTACATCACACAGAGAGGAAGAAAGAACTCTCCGGGAAGAAGGGCGGGGGTGTATGTTTCATGATTAACTACTCATGGTGTGATTGTGATAACGTACAGGAACTCAAGTCCTTTTGTTCACCTGACCTAGAATACCTCACAATCAAATGCCGACCGTACTACCTCCAGAGAGAATTCTCTTCAGTTGTAGTCAAGCCGATACCACAACGTCCCTCAAGGAACTACACTGGACTTTATGCAAACTGGAAACCACACATCCTGATGCCGCATTTATTGTAACTGGGGACTTTAACAAAGCAAATATGAGGAAAAAGCTACCGAAGATCAACATATTGCTTGTCATACTCGCGCTTCAAAAACTCTAGACCATTGTTACTCCCTCGCCCTCCATCCTCCTTCTCCCTTCCTATAGGCAGAAACTCAAGGAAGGACCCGTGCTAAGGTCTATTTAACGTTGGTCTGACCAATCAGAATCCATGCTTCAAGACTGTTTTGATCACGCAGACTGGGATATGTTCCGGGTAGGCTCTGAGAATAACATTGACGTAAACAGTTGAAAGTTTACGTACACCTTAACCAAATACATTTAAACTGAGTTTTTCACAGTTCCTGACATTTAATCCTAATAAAAATTCTCTGTCTTAAGTGGAGTCGCAATTCAACGGCTCAGACACGAGACGTATGTGGCAGAGTCTACAGGAAACGGATTACAAAGGGAAAACCAGCCACGTTGCAGACAAGCTTTGAGGATAACACAGCGCCACCGACGCGGCCTGCTCCCGAGAACTGTGGACTCTCCTTCTCCATGGCCGAAATGAGTGAGACATTTAAGAGTGTTAACCCTCGAAAGGCTGACGGCCCAGACAGCATCGCTAACCTCGTCCTCAGAGCATGCGCACACCAGCTGGCTGGAGTGTTTACGGACATATTCAGTCTCTCCTTATCCCAGTCTGCTGTCCCCACATGCTTCAAGATGTCCACCATTGTTTCTGTACCCAAGAAAGCAAAGCTATCTGAACTAAATGACTATCACCCCGTAGCACTCACTTCTGTCATCATGAAGTGCTTTGAGAGGCTAGTTAAGGACCATATCACATCCACCTTACCCGAAGATAGGTAACAACACCTCCAGTATGCTGATCCCAAACACAGGGGCCCCACAAGTGTGTGTGCTCAGCCCCCTCCTGTACTCCCTGTTCACCAATGACTGCGTGGCCATGCACACCTCCAACTCAATCATCAAGTTTGCAGACGTCATAAAAGTAGGCCTGATTACCAACAATGACGTGACAGCCAACAGGAAGGAGCTGAGGGCCCTGGGAGTGGTGCCAGGGAATAACCTTCCCTCAATGTCAACAAAATGAAGGAGCTGATCGTGGACTTGTGAGGTCTGCACAATGCAAATTACCTGCCCTCCAGGACACCTACACCACCCGATGTCACAGGAAGGCCATAAAGATCATCAAGGACAACAACCACCCGAGTCACGGCCTGTTCACCCAGCTACCATCCAGAAGGCGAGGTCAGTACAGGTGCATCAAAGCTGGGACCGAGAGACTGAAAAACAGCTTCTATTTCAAGGCCATCACTGTTAAATAGCCATCACTAGACAGCCTCCACCCAGTACCCTGCTCTGAATTGAGTCACTGTCACTAGCTGGCTACCACTCAACCCTGCACCTTAGAGGCTGCTGCCCTATGTACATAGACATGGAACACTGGTCACTTTAATAATATTTACATACTGCTTTACTCATCTCATATGTATATACTGTATTCTATTCTACTGTATTTTAGTCAATGCCCCTCCGACGTTGCTCGTCCTAATATTTATATATTAGTATTATTTTAGTTTTAGGTGTGTGTATTGTTGTGAATTGTTCGATTTTACTGCACTGTTGGTGCTAGGAACACCAGCATTACACTGTTGGAGCTAGGAACACCAGCATTTCACTGTTGGAGCTAGGAACACCAGCATTACACTGTTGGAGCTAGGAACACCAGCATTACACTGTTGGAGCTAGGAACACCAGCATTACACTGTTGGAGCTAGGAACACCAGCATTACACTGTTGGAGCTAGGAACACCAGCATTACACTGTTGGAGCTAGGAACACCAGCATTACACTGTTGGAGCTAGGAACACCAGCATTACACTGTTGGAGCTAGGAACACCAGCATTACACTGTTGGAGCTAGGAACACCAGCATTACACTGTTGGAGCTAGGAACACCAGCATTACACTGTTGGAGCTAGGAACACCAGCATTACACTGTTGGAGCTAGGAACACCAGCATTACACTGTTGGAGCTAGGAACACCAGCATTACACTGTTGGAGCTAGGAACACCAGCATTACACTGTTGGAGCTAGGAACACCAGCATTACACTGTTGGAGCTAGGAACACCAGCATTACACTGTTGGAGCTAGGAACACCAGCATTACACTGTTGGAGCTAGGAACACCAGCATTACACTGTTGGAGCTAGGAACACCAGCATTACACTGTTGGAGCTAGGAACACCAGCATTACACTGTTGGAGCTAGGAACACCAGCATTACACTGTTGGAGCTAGGAACACCAGCATTACACTGTTGGAGCTGGGAACACCAACATTACACTGTTGGAGCTGGGAACACCAGCATTACACTGTTGGAGCTAGGAACACCAGCATGTCACTGTTGGAGCTAGGAACACCAGCATTTCACTGTTGGAGCTAGGAACACCAGCATTACACTGTTGGAGCTAGGAACACCAGCATGTCACTGTTGGAGCTAGGAACACCAGCATTACACTGTTGGAGCTAGGAACACCAGCATTACACTGTTGGAGCTAGGAACACCAGCATTACACTGTTGGAGCTAGGAACACCAGCATTACACTGTTGGAGCTAGGAACACCAGCATTACACTGTTGGTGCTAGGAACACCAGCATTACACTGTTGGAGCTAGGAACACCAGCATTACACTGTTGGAGCTAGGAACACCAGCATTACACTGTTGGAGCTAGGAACACCAGCATTACACTGTTGGTGCTAGGAACACCAGCATTACACTGTTGGAGCTAGGAACACCAGCATTACACTGTTGGAGCTAGGAACACCAGCATTACACTGTTGGAGCTAGGAACACCAGCATTACACTGTTGGAGCTAGGAACACCAGCATTACACTGTTGGAGCTAGGAACACCAGCATTACACTGTTGGAGCTAGGAACACCAGCATTACACTGTTGGAGCTAGGAACACCAGCATTACACTGTTGGAGCTAGGAACACCAGCATTACACTGTTGGAGCTAGGAACACCAGCATTACACTGTTGGAGCTAGGAACACCAGCATTACACAGATGGAGCTAGGAACACCAGCATTACACTGTTGGAGCTAGGAACACCAGCATTACACTGTTGGAGCTAGGAACACCAGCATTACACTGTTGGTGCTAGGAACACCAGCATTACACTGTTGGTGCTAGGAACACCAGCATTACACTGTTGGAGCTAGGAACACCAGCATTACACTGTTGGAGCTAGGAACACCAGCATTACACTGTTGGAGCTTGGAACACCAGCATTACACTGTTGGAGCTAGGAACACCAGCATTACACTGTTGGTGCTAGGAACACCAGCATGTCACTGTTGGAGCTATGAACACCAGCATTACACTGTTGGAGCTAGGAACACCAGCATTACACTGTTGGTGCTAGGAACACCAGCATTACACTGTTGGAGCTAGGAACACCAGCATGTCACTGTTGGTGCTAGGAACACCAGCATTACACTGTTGGAGCTAGGAACACCAGCATTACACTGTTGGAGCTAGGAACACCAGCATTACACTGTTGGAGCTAGGAACACCAGCATTACACTGTTGGAGCTAGGAACACCAGCATTACACTGTTGGAGCTAGGAACACCAGCATTACACTGTTGGAGCTAGGAACACCAGCATTACACTGTTGGAGCTATGAACACCAGCATTACACTGTTGGAGCTAGGAACACCAGCATGTCACTGTTGGAGCTTGGAACACCAGCATTTCACTGTTGGAGCTAGGAACACCAGCATTACACTGTTGGAGCTAGGAACACCAGCATTACACTGTTGGAGCTAGGAACACCAGCATTACACAGATGGAGCTAGGAACACCAGCATTACACTGTTGGAGCTATGAACACCAGCATTACACTGTTGGAGCTAGGAACACCAGCATGTCACTGTTGGAGCTAGGAACACCAGCATTACACTGTTGGTGCTAGGAACACCAGCATTACACTGTTGGAGCTAGGAACACCAGCATTACACTGTTGGAGCTAGGAACACCAGCATTACACTGTTGGAGCTAGGAACACCAGCATGTCACTGTTGGAGCTATGAACACCAGCATTACACTGTTGGAGCTAGGAACACCAGCATGTCACTGTTGGAGCTAGGAACACCAGCATTACACTGTTGGAGCTAGGAACACCAGCATGTCACTGTTGGAGCTATGAACACCAGCATTACACTGTTGGAGCTATGAACACCAGCATTACACTGTTGGAGCTAGGAACACCAGCATTACACTGTTGGAGCTAGGAACACCAGCATGTCACTGTTGGAGCTAGGAACACCAGCATTACACTGTTGGAGCTAGGAACACCAGCATTACACTGTTGGAGCTAGGAACACCAGCATGTCACTGTTGGAGCTAGGAACACCAGCATTACACTGTTGGAGCTAGGAACACCAGCATTACACTGTTGGAGCTAGGAACACCAGCATGTCACTGTTGGAGCTAGGAACACCAGCATTACACTGTTGGAGCTAGGAACACCAGCATTACACTGTTGGAGCTAGGAACACCAGCATTACACTGTTGGAGCTAGGAACACCAGCATTACACTGTTGGAGCTAGGAACACCAGCATTACACTGTTGGAGCTAGGAACACCAGCATTACACTGTTGGAGCTAGGAACACCAGCATTACACTGTTGGAGCTAGGAACACCAGCATTACACTGTTGGAGCTAGGAACACCAGCATTACACTGTTGGAGCTAGGAACACCAGCATTACACTGTTGGAGCTAGGAACACCAGCATGTCACTGTTGGAGCTAGGAACACCAGCATTACACTGTTGGAGCTAGGAACACCAGCATTACACTGTTGGAGCTAGGAACACCAGCATGTCACTGTTGGAGCTAGGAACACCAGCATTACACTGTTGGAGCTAGGAACACCAGCATTACACTGTTGGAGCTAGGAACACCAGCATTACACTGTTGGAGCTAGGAACACCAGCATTACACTGTTGGAGCTAGGAACACCAGCATTCATTACACTATACTACTATAGTAGAAAGACTACGCTTGCAGAGCGATGCTGAATAAGCACCTAAAGGTTTTAACCCAGAATCTGAAGATATAATTGGAGAGGATAAGTTAAATACAGGTTAGGACCATAAGAGGCACATTTACACTTCAACACTAGAACAGATTAGTGAAGCAGCCGGCCAATTATGTACCAAGTAGAGCTGGTGAATAAGGGTTTCTACACAGAGACAGATCCCAGACCCAGTGACCATGTTTACATGCTACCTATATCCTGTTATTATTCGGGAGACTCAAGTATTCTGTTTTTGAGTTGACGCATATAAACATCATATCCCGTTTACAATAAACCCCGAAAAGGTTGTATCCCAGTTACGTGAAACCAGAATAAGATGCCTGGGATATGCTGATCTGAGACGGGATACTGTGGCATGTCAACATCTTATCTGATCCGAGACGGGATACTGTGGCATGTCAACATCTTATCTGATCTGAGACGGGATACTGTGGCATGTCAACATCTTATCTGATCTGAGACGGGATACTGTGGCATGTCAACATCTTATCTGATCTGAGACGGGATACTGTGGCATGTCAACATCTTATCTGATCTGAGACGGGATACTGTGGCATGTCAACATCTTATCTGATCTGAGACGGGATACTGTGGCATGTCAACATCTTATGCGGTTGACGGTTGTTTTTCACAGTCAGCGAAGGGCATATCAGGGGTGGCAGTCTATTTTAGACAAGTTTCTGCTTATAATTACTGACATCTGGTAGGCCATATTATAATTAATGACATCTCGTAGGCCATATTATAATTAATGACATCTCGTAGGCCATATTATAATTAATGACATCTCGTAGGCCATATCTTAATTTATTACATCTCGTAGGCCATATTATAATTAATGACATCTCGTAGGCCATATTATAATTCATGACATCTCGTAGGCCATATTATAATTAATGACATCTCGTAGGCCATATTATAATTAATGACATCTGGTAGGCTATATTATAATTAATGACATCTGGTAGGCTATATTATAATTAATGACATCTGGTAGGCCATATTATAATTAATGACATCTGGTAGGCTATATTATAATTAATGACATTTGGTAGGCCATATTATAATTAATGACATCTGGTAGGCTATATTATAATTAATGACATCTGGTAGGCCATATTATAATTAATGACATCTGGTAGGCCATATTATAATTAATGACATCTGGTAGGCCATATTATAATTAATGACATCTGGTAGGCCATATTATAATTAATGACATCTGGTAGGCCATATTATAATTAATGACATCTGGTAGGCCATATTATAATTAATGACATCTGGTAGGCCATATTATAATTAATGACATCTCGTAGGCTATATTATAATTAATGACATCTCGTAGGCCATATTATAATTAATGACATCTGGTAGGCCATATTATAATTAATGACATCTGGTAGGCCATATTATAATTAATGACATCTCGTAGGCCATATTATAATTAATGACATCTGGTAGGCCATATTATAATTAATGACATCTGGTAGGCCATATTATAATTAATGACATTTGGTAGGCCATATTATAATTAATGACATCTCGTAGGCCATATTATAATTAATGACATTTGGTAGGCCATATTATAATTAATGACATCTGGTAGGCTATATTATAATTAATGACATCTGGTAGGCCATATTATAATTAATGACATCTGGTAGGCTATATTATAATTAATGACATCTCGTAGGCCATATTATAATTAATGACATCTCGTAGGCCATATTATAATTAATGACATCTGGTAGGCCATATTATAATTAATGACATCTCGTAGGCCATATTATAATTAATGACATTTGGTAGGCTATATTATAATTAATGACATCTTGTAGGCCATTTGTTTGTCAACTATAGTTAGATACAGCTTCTCTTCTGTCATAACTTGTTGCCCCAGAAGACTAAATAAAGTAGTGCTCAGCAGAACAGCGACAGAATGAATTTATTAGTAATGTAGTTAACACCAATAATTAATTTATTAGTAATGTAGTTAACACCGAGAATGAATTTATTAGTAATGTAGTGAACACCGGTAAAGTTGTCTGTTTCCATTAGGAACCGGGAGAAAACTCAACAGCACCAAGAACAGTGGAAAGATTGGTCCTGTGCAACATGTCAAATGTCATCAGTTTGACCGATTTTAAGGAAATCAAAAGCTGAGAAAACGATTGAACATGTTTCTGATAAGACATATTTGATGTGGTGAAATACGGTGTGCTTAACAGAGTCAAAGATAATATTCTGTATTCTAGGAACACCAGCATGTCACTGTTGGAGCTAGACATATTTGATGTGGTGAAATACGGTGTGCTTAACAGAGTCAAAGATAACACATTAACCGCACTTTTGCATTTTCTATTTTCATATTTCTCCACTACTGTTCCTGAGACAAAATGCACATTTGTTGTATCCTTTTACTGCAAGAAATGCATCATTCTACAGGAATTAATAACATATTACTCTAAATGTGTGAGGTCATAGGCCTACAGGTGAGGTCATAGGCCTACAGGTGAGGTCATAGGCCTACAGGTGAGGTCATAGGCCTACAGGTGAGGTCATAGGCCTACAGGTGAGGTCACAGGCCTACAGGTGAGGTCACAGGCCTACAGGTGAAGTCACAGACCTACAGGTGAGGTCATAGGCCTACAGGTGAGGTCATAGGCTGACAGTCAGTGTCCAGACTTCAGTTACTATTCCATTTAACCCATATGAACTTCAATGAGGAATATTCTGTTTACTCAGGGTTATAGGGATACTTGTGAACAGGATATCAAAGGTGCATGCAAACAGCTCATCCTGAATAAGACCTTAAGCGGGATATGAGCTACATTGTGGAATACTGTGAGCATGTAAACATGGACAATCAGACACGGCCAAACCAGGATGTTACAGATGAACACTGTTGACTAACGTTGCAAAATCCTGGAAACATTCCCAAAATGTCCTGCTCCTGAAATCCCGCTTGAACGATACTGGATTTCCTGGTTATTCCCTCACAATTCCAGGGACTTTGAGAAAACTACCAGAAATGTGCAACCCTACTGTTGACCAGTGCACTTCATATGACCATTTCAGACAGGTCAAGGCCTTTCTAAATGAGAGCTTACCCTGATCCGCTCCCTCCTACGATGGCCACCTTCTTCCCAGCCGGCACCTGGAAGGAGACGCCCTCTAGAACCTTCTGTCCTTCCAGGTACTCAAAGTAGACATCCTCAAACCTGATGGTGGCTTCTTGAGGGGTGACGGAGAGAGGAGGTGCCAGCTCTCTTTCCTAGAGTAGAGAGACAGGAGAGTTAGGACTACCTACTACAGACTTACCCCTAGCCCCTGACCTCTAACCCTCCTGGGGAGGTGGAGGGGGTCACAAGGAGGGCAGAGGCCAGCTCCTTCTCCTATAGGAATACTGTGTGCAGCTAGCTAGTCAGTAATTACAGTGTTCTAGAACTGGACTATAAGTATAGAACCTTTAGGAATACTGTGTGCAGCTAGTCAGTAATTAGAGTGTTCTAGAACTGGACTATAAGTATAGAAACTTTAGGAATACTGTGTACAGCTAGCTAGTCAGTAATTACAGTGTTCTAGAACTGGACTATAAGTATAGAACCTTTAGGAATACTGTGTACAGCTAGTCAGTAATTACAGTGTTCTAGAACTGGACTATAAGTAACTAACCTTTAATAAAAATGTGTACAGCTAGTCAGTAATTACAGTGTTCTAGAACTGGACTATAAGTATAGAACCTTTAGGAATACTGTGTGCAGCTAGTCAGTAATTACAGTGTTCTAGAACTGGACTATAAGTATAGAACCTTTAGGAACACTGTGTGCAGCTAGTCAGTAATTACAGTGTTCTAGAACTGGACTATAAGTATAGAACCTTTAGGAATACTGTGTACAGCTAGTCAGTAATTACAGTGTTCTAGAACTGGACTATAAGTATAGAACCTTTAGGAATACTGTGTACAGCTAGTCAGTAATTACAGTGTTCTAGAACTGGACTATAAGTATAGAACCTTTAGGAATACTGTGTACAGCTAGTCAGTAATTACAGTGTTCTAGAACTGGACTATAAGTATAGAACCTTTAGGAATACTGTGTGCAGCTAGTCAGTAATTACAGTGTTCTAGAACTGGACTATAAGTATAGAACCTTTAGGAATACTGTGTACAGCTAGTCAGTAATTACAGTGTTCTAGAACTGGACTATAAGTATAGAACCTTTAGGAACACTGTGTGCAGCTAGTCAGTAATTACAGTGTTCTAGAACTGGACTATAAGTATAGAACCTTTAGGAATACTGTGTACAGCTAGTCAGTAATTACAGTGTTCTAGAACTGGACTATAAGTATAGAACCTTTAGGAACACTGTGTGCAGCTAGTCAGTAATTACAGTGTTCTAGAACTGGACTATAAGTATAGAACCTTTAGGAATACTGTGTACAGCTAGTCAGTAATTACAGTGTTCTAGAACTGGACTATAAGTATAGAACCTTTAGGAACACTGTGTGCAGCTAGTCAGTAATTACAGTGTTCTAGAACTGGACTATAAGTATAGAACCTTTAGGAATACTGTGTACAGCTAGTCAGTAATTACAGTGTTCTAGAACTGGACTATAAGTATAGAACCTTTAGGAACACTGTGTGCAGCTAGTCAGTAATTACAGTGTTCTAGAACTGGAGAACCTAACCCTTAGGAAACCTTGTGTTACCTTGATCTTGTTGTGTGTTACCTTAATCTTGGTGTCAACACTGAGCAGTGTGAAGAGTGTATTCATGTCGATGAGGGCCTGGCGTGTCTCTCTGTACACGGTGCCCAGGAAGTTAAGAGGCAGAGAGAGCTGGAACAGCAGACCATTCACCATCACCAGGTCTCCTACTGTCATAGAGCCTGTCAACAACAACAGGAAGTTAAGAGACAGAGAGAGCTGGAACAGCAGACCATTCACCATCACCAGGTCTCCTACTGTCATAGAGCCTGTCAACAACAACAGGAAGTTAAGAGACAGAGAGAGCTGGAACAGCAGACCATTCACCATCACCAGGTCTCCTACTGTCATAGAGCCTGTCAACAACAACAGGAAGTTAAGAGACAGAGAGAGCTGAAACAGCAGACCATTCACCATCACCAGGTCTCCTACTGTCATAGAGCCTTCAACAACACACTGTCAAACATCCACAACTGATTAAAAGAGGAATCTGCAGGAATGGAATGTTGATTTTGTAATGTCAATTGATTTGGAAAGGGTTCTCAACATTCTATTTCTGGACCCTCTCCTCACCTGTCATGATGCCCTTGGTAGGACTAGGGTTAGTTAGGGTGTAGGGGTTAGTTAGGGTGTAGGGGTTAGTTAGGGTGTAGGGGTTAGGGTTATTTAGGGTGTAGGGGATAGTTAGGGTGTATGGGTTAGGTTTAGTTAGGGTGTAGGGGTCAGTTAGGGTGTAGGGGTTAGGGTTAGTTACAGTGTAGGGTTAGTTAGGGTGTAGGGGTTAGGGTTAGTTAGGGTGTAGGGGATAGTTAGGGTGTATGGGTTAGGTTTAGTTAGGGTGTAGGGGTTAGTTAGGGTGTAGGGGTTAGTTAGGGTGTAGGGGTTAGGGTTAGTTAGGGTGTAGGGGTTAGGGTTATTTAGGGTGTAGGGGATAGTTAGGGTGTATGGGTTAGGTTTAGTTAGGGTGTAGGGGTCAGTTAGGGTGTAGGGGTTAGGGTTAGTTACAGTGTAGGGTTAGTTAGGGTGTAGGGGTTAGGGTTAGTTAGGGTGTAGGGGTTAGGGTTAGTTAGGGTTAGTTAGGGTGTAGGGGATAGTTAGGGTGTATGGGTTAGGTTTAGTTAGGGTGTAGGGGTTAGTTAGGGTGTAGGGGTTAGGGTTAGTTAGGGTGTAGGGGTTAGGGTTATTTAGGGTGTAGGGGATAGTTAGGGTGTATGGGTTAGGTTTAGTTAGGGTGTAGGGGTTAGTTACGGTGTAGGGTTAGTTAGGGTGTAGGGGTTAGGGTTAGTTAGGGTGTAGGGGTTAGGGTTAGTTAGGGTGTAGGGGTTAGGGTTAGTTACGGTGTAGTGGTTAGGGTTAGTTACGGTGTAGGGGTTAGTTAGGGTGTAGGGGTTAGTTAGGGTGTAGGGGTTAGGGTTAGTTAGGGTGTAGGGGTTAGGGTTAGTTACGGTGTAGGGGTTAGGGTTAGTTACGGTGTAGGGGTTAGGTTTAGTTAGGGTGTAGGGGTTAGGGTTAGTTAGGGTGTAGGGGTTAGGGTTAGTTAGGGTGTAGGGGTTAGGGTTAGTTAGGGTGTAGGGTTTAGGGTTAGTTAGGGTGTAGGGGTTAGGGTTAGTTACGGTGTAGGGGTTAGGTTTAGTTAGGGTGTAGGGGTTAGTTAGGGTGTAGGGGTTAGTTAGAGTGTAGGGGTTAGGTTTAGTTAGGGTGTAGGGGTTAGGGTTAGTTAGGGTGTAGGGGTTAGGGTTAGTTAGGGTGTAGGGGTTAGGGTTAGTTACGGTGTAGGGGTTAGGGTTATTTAGGGTGTAGGGGATAGTTAGGGTGTATGGGTTAGGTTTAGTTAGGGTGTAGGGGTCAGTTAGGGTGTAGGGGTTAGGGTTAGTTACAGTGTAGGGTTAGTTAGGGTGTAGGGGTTAGGGTTAGTTAGGGTGTAGGGGTTAGGGTTAGTTAGGGTTAGTTAGGGTGTAGGGGATAGTTAGGGTGTATGGGTTAGGTTTAGTTAGGGTGTAGGGGTTAGTTAGGGTGTAGGGGTTAGGGTTAGTTAGGGTGTAGGGGTTAGGGTTATTTAGGGTGTAGTGGTTAGGGTTAGTTACGGTGTAGGGTTAGTTAGGGTGTAGGGGTTAGGGTTAGTTAGGGTGTAGGGGTTAGGGTTAGTTAGGGTGTAGGGGTTAGGGTTAGTTACGGTGTAGTGGTTAGGGTTAGTTACGGTGTAGGGGTTAGTTAGGGTGTAGGGGTTAGTTAGGGTGTAGGGGTTAGTTAGGGTGTAGGGGTTAGGGTTAGTTACGGTGTAGGGGTTAGGGTTAGTTACGGTGTAGGGGTTAGGTTTAGTTAGGGTGTAGGGGTTAGGGTTAGTTAGGGTGTAGGGGTTAGGGTTAGTTAGGGTGTAGGGGTTAGGGTTAGTTAGGGTGTAGGGGTTAGGGTTAGTTAGGGTGTAGGGGTTAGGGTTAGTTAGGGTGTAGGGGTTAGGGTTAGTTAGGGTGTAGGGGTTAGGGTTAGTTAGGGTGTAGGGGTTAGGGTTAGTTACGGTGTAGGGGTTAGGTTTAGTTAGGGTGTAGGGGTTAGTTAGGGTGTAGGGGTTAGTTAGGGTGTAGGGGTTAGGTTTAGTTAGGGTGTAGGGGTTAGGGTTAGTTAGGGTGTAGGGGTTAGGGTTAGTTAGGGTGTAGGGGTTAGGGTTAGTTACGGTGTAGGGGTTAGGTTTAGTTACGGTGTAGGGTTTAGTTAGGGTGTAGGGGTTAGGTTTAGTTATGGTGTAGGGGTTAGGTTTAGTTAGGGTGTAGGGGTTAGGGTTAGTTAGGGTGTAGGGGTTAGGGTTAGTTACGGTGTAGGGGTTAGGTTTAGTTAGGGTGTAGGGGTTAGTTAGGGTGTAGGGGTTAGTTAGGGTGTAGGGGTTAGGTTTAGTTAGGGTGTAGGGGTTAGGGTTAGTTAGGGTGTAGGGGTTAGGGTTAGTTAGGGTGTAGGGGTTAGGGTTAGTTACGGTGTAGGGGTTAGGTTTAGTTACGGTGTAGGGTTTAGTTAGGGTGTAGGGGTTAGTTAGGGTGTAGGGGTTAGGTTTAGTTACGGTGTAGGGGTTAGGTTTAGTTAGGGTGTAGGGGTTAGGGTTAGTTAGGGTGTAGGGGTTAGGGTTAGTTAGGGTGTAGGGGTTAGGGTTAGTTACGGTGTAGGGTTTAGTTAGAGTGTAGGGGTTAGGGTTAGTTAGGGTGTAGGGGTTAGGGTTAGTTAGGGTGTAGGGGTTAGGGTTAGTTACGGTGTAGGGTTTAGTTAGGGTGTAGGGGTTAGGGTTAGTTAGGGTGTAGGGGATAGTTAGGGTGTATGGGTTAGGTTTAGTTAGGGTGTAGGGGTTAGTTAGGGTGTAGGGGTTAGGGTTAGTTAGGGTGTATGGGTTAGGGTTAGTTAGGGTATAGGGGTTAGTTAGGGTGTAGGGGTTAGGGTTAGTTAGGGTGTAGGGGTTAGGTAGGGTGTAGGGGTTAGCGTGTAGGGGTTAGGGTGTAGGGGTTAGTTAGGGTGAAGGGGTTAGGGTGTAGGGGATAGGGTTTAGGGGTTAGTTAGGGTGTAGGGGTTAGGGTGTAGGGGATAGGGTTTAGCAGTTAGTTAGGGTGTAGGGGTTAGGGGTGTAAGGGTTAGTTAGGGTGTAGGGGTTAGGGTGTAGTAGTTAAGGTTAGTTAGGGTGTAGGGGTTAGTTAGGGTGTAGGGATTCGGGTTAGTTAGGGTGTAGGGATTCGGGTTAGTTAGGGTGTAAGGGTTCGGGTGTAGGGGTTAGGGTTAGTTTGGGTTAGTTAGGGTGTAGGGGTTCGGGTTAGTTAGGGTGTAGGGGTTAGGGTTAGTTTGGGTTAGTTAGGGTGTAGGGGTTCGGGTTAGTTAGGGTGTAGGGGTTCGGGTTAGTTAGGGTGTAGGGATTCGGGTTAGTTAGGCTGTAGGGGTAGACTGACCTGTCATGATCCCCTTGCTAGCTAGTACCATGATACCAGTTAGGCCCACACTAAAGATGACACTCTGTCCAAAGTTGAGCATGGCCAGGGTATAGGTGGTCTTCAGGGAGGAGGACTCGTAGCTCTTCAGATAACCATCATACTTCTCTGCTTCATACTTCTCATTGTTGAAATACTGGAACAGAGAGAGAGGGAGGTAAGGTGAGGTCAGACAGTATCGTGTAGTAGAATACTGGAACAGAGAGAGAGGGAGGTAAGGTGAGGTCAGACAGTATTGTGTAGTAGAATACTGGAACAGAGAGAGAGGGAGGTAAGGTGAGGTCAGACAGTATTGTGTAGTAGAATACTGGAACAGAGAGAGAGGGAGGTAAGGTGAGGTCAGACAGTATTGTGTAGTAGAATACTGGAACAGAGAGAGAGGGAGGTAAGGTGAGGTCAGACAGTATTGTGTAGTAGAATACTGGAACAGAGAGAGAGGGAGGTAAGGTGAGGTCAGACAGTATCGTGTAGTAGAATACTGGAACAGAGAGAGAGGGAGGTAAGGTAAGATCAGGTGAGGTCAGACAGTATCGTGTAGTAGAATACTGGAACAGAGAGAGAGGGAGGTAAGGTAAGATCAGGTGAGGTCAGACAGTATCGTGTAGTAGAATACTGGAACAGAGAGAGAGGGAGGTAAGGTAAGATCAGGTGAGGTCAGACAGTATCGTGTAGTAGAATACTGGAACAGAGAGAGAGGGAGGTAAGGTGAGGTCAGACAGTATCGTGTAGTAGAATACTGGAACAGAGAGAGGGAGGTAAGGTGAGGTCAGACAGTATCGTGTAGTAGAATACTGGAACACAGAGAGAGGGAGGTAAGGTGAAGTCAGACAGTATCGTGTAGTAGAATACTGGAACAGAGAGAGAGGGAGGTAAGGTGAGGTCAGACAGTATTGTGTAGTAGAATACTGGAACAGAGAGAGAGGGAGGTAAGGTGAGGTCAGACAGTATCGTGTAGTAGAATACTGGAACAGAGAGAGAGGGAGGTAAGGTGAGGTCAGACAGTATCGTGTAGTAGAATACTGGAACAGAGAGAGAGGGAGGTAAGGTGAGGTCAGACAGTATCGTGTAGTAGAATACTGGAACAGAGAGAGAGGGAGGTAAGGTGAGGTCAGACAGTATCGTGTAGTAGAATACTGGAACAGAGAGAGAGGGAGGTAAGGTGAGGTCAGACAGTATCGTGTAGTAGAATACTGGAACAGAGAGAGAGGGAGGTAAGGTGGGGTCAGACAGTATTGTGTAGTAGAATACTGGAACAGAGAGAGAGGGAGGTAAGGTGAGGTCAGACAGTATTGTGTAGTAGAATACTGGAACAGAGATAGAGGGAGGTAAGGTGAGGTCAGGTCAGGTGAGATCAGATAAGGTGAGTTCAGGTGAGATCAGGTAAGGTCAAGTGAGGTCAGGTGAGATCAGGTCAGGTGAGATCAGATAAGGTGAGGTCAGGTTAGATCAGGTAAGATCAAGTGAGGTCAGGTAAGGTCAGGTAAGGTCAGGTAAGGTCAGGTGAGATCAGGTAAGGTGAGGTCAGGTGAGGTCAGGAAAGGTAAGGTCAGGTGAGATCAGGTAAGGTCAAGTGAGGTCAGGTAAGGTCAAGTGAGGTCAGGAAAGGTAAGGTCAGGTGAGATCAGGTAAGGTCAGGTGAGGTCAGGTAAGGTGAGGTCAGGTCAGGTCAGGTAAGGTCAGGTAAGGTGAGGTCAGGTAAGGACAGGTCAGGTAAGTTCAGGTAAGGTCAGGTGAGATCAGGTAAGGTGAAGTCAGGTAAGGTGAGATCAGGTAAGGTCAGGTCAGGTGAGATCAGGTGAGATCAGGTAAGATGAGGTCAGGTCAGGTGAGGTCAGGAAAGGTAAGGTAAGGTCAGGTGAGATCAGGTAAGGTCAGGTGAGGTCAGGTAAGGTCAGGTGAGGTCAGGTAAGGTAAGGTCAGGTGAGGTCAGGTAAGGTCAGGTAAGGTGAGGTCAGGTCAGGTCAGGTAAGGTGAGATCAGGTAAGATGAGGTCAGGTAAGATGAGGTCAGGTGAGATCAGGTGAGGTGAGGTCAGGTAAGGTGAGGTCAGACAGTACTGTGTAATAGAGAATGAAGACAGACAGGTCAGGTCAGGTAAGGTGAGGTCAGACAGATGTCTGGGCGGGGGGGGGGGGTTATTGTGGAAGTCCGGGCAGAGGGGGGGGGGGGGGGTTATTGCGGATGTCTGGGCGGGGGGGGTATTGCAGATGTCTGGGCGGGGGGGGGGTTATTGTGGCAGTCCGGGCAGAGGGGGGGGGGGGGGGGGGGGTATTGCGGATGTCTGGGCGGGGGGGGGGGTTTGCAGATGTCTGGGCGGGGGGGGGGTTTGCAGATGTCTGGGTGGGGGGGGGTTTGCAGATGTCTGGGTGGGGGGGGGTTTGCAGATGTCTGGGCGGGGGGGGTTATTGCGGATGTCTGGGCGGGGGGGGGGGTATTGCAGATGACTGGGCAGGGAGGGGGGGGGTATTGTGGATGTCTGGGCAGGGGGGGGGGGGGGGGGGTTTGCAGATGTCTGGGCGGGGGGGGGTTTGCAGATGTCTGGGCGGGGGGGGTTTGCAGATGTCTGGGCGGGGGGGGGGTTTGCAGATGTCTGGGCGGGGGGGGGGTTATTGCGGATGGCTGGGCGGGGGGGGGTATTGCAGATGACTGGGCAGGGAGGGGGGGGGGGGGGGGGGGGTTATTGCGGATGTCTGTGTGGAAGTCCGGGCAGAGGGGGGGGGGGGGGGTTATTGTGGAAGTCCGGGCAGAGGGGGGGGGGGGGGTATTGCAGATGACTGGGGAGGGGGGGGCTATTGTGGATGTCTGGGCGGGGGGGTGGGGGGCTGGATTAATTCCTCCAAATAACATGAATATCTGTCCATGTGACTGAGCAGCAGACGATTAAGGCGGAGAAGGAAGGTGGAGAAGGAGAGAGCAGAGAGGTGGAGAGAGAAACGGTCTCACCTTAACGGTCTCATAGTTGAGTAAAGAGTCAATAGCAGCGTTTCCTGCCTCGTTGTCTGCCTTGTTCATCTCTATCCTGAACCGAGTCCTAGAGAACAAGATGGACGACAAGGGGTACACAGCTGGGAAGATTTCACAGGAAAAGGTAGCTTCAGCTTTTCTAAACTGCTAGCTATAGCTAGGCCAACCACATTCAGAGCATTCGGTCAGTATTCAGACCACTTTTCCATTTAGTTACGTTACAGCCTTTTTTCCTCATCAATGTTGAACACAACACCCCATGATGTCAAAGCAAAAGTTTAGAATTTTTTACAAATGTATAAAAATAAACTGAAATATTACATTTACAGTACCAGTCAACAGTCTGGACACACCTACTCATTCAAGGGTTTTTTCTTTATTTTTACTACTTTCTACAATGTAGAATAATAGTGAAGACATCAAAACTATGAAATAACACATATGGAATCATGTAGTAACCAAAAAAGTTGTTAAACAAATGAAAATATAATTTCAGATTTTTCGAAGTAGCATTCTCTCAACCAGCTTCACCTGGAAGGCTTTTCCAACAGTCTTGAAATCCTCATCTAATTTGGAATAAGGCTGTAACATATCAAAATGTGGAAAATGTAAATGGGTCTGAATACTTTCTGAAGGCACTGTATTTACCTAGTACAATGAACACCAAACGGTTAGCTACGGTGAAGGCCATCTGTCAACAACAACAACAACCTAGTGGACTGTACCTCCACTGTGTGACAGCAATGGTGAAGGCTGTATACGCTCCCAGAGTACCCAGAGTCACCGCAGCAAATTCCACCCCGCATTTATAATACTGAGGAGAGAGAGACATGTTAATATTGTAGAAAAGAAGAAAGCATAATGCTGAGTAAAGAGGGAGAAAGACAAAACTGGAGCTGGATAAAGACATTACCAAGCTATCATTACAACGTATGACTATAGCTAGAACAGAGCAGAACATCAGGAGAAAAACAAGATTAGTCTCACCAGGTAGATAACACTATTATAATATAAAGACATTACCAAGCTAGAACATCAGGAGAAAAACAAGACGAGCCATTAGTCTCACCAGGTAGATAACACTAATATAATATAAAGACTCCAGCCACCTAACCCATAGACTGTTCACTCTGCTCCCTAAACTGTGGATTTGCACAAACTGTCAGAAACAGTGTCAGTTAAGCTCATCTGCGTGCTCGTCGTCCTCACCAGGATCTTGACCCGACTGCAGTTCGGCGTCGTGACCGACTTCCTAACCGACTGTACCGGGCAGATGGCAGACCACATGTCTGGTGTAGTGTGGGCGAGCGGTTTGCTGATATCAACTTTGAACAGACGAGATCCTGAGGAGGCCCGATGTAGCAAAGATCTGTACACAATTCCTGGAAGATAAAACTGTCCTCGAGTACGTTCCAGTTCCCGGCAATATCCAACAACACAGCCATCGAAGAGGAATGGGACAACATTCCACAGGCCACAATCCACAGCCTGATCAACTCAACACAAAGGAGATGTCATACGACAATGGGCCTAAGGATCTTGTCACGGTGTCTCTGTGCATTCAAACTGTCATGGATAAAATGGCGGTGTGTGAAGCTCGCCGCCATTAAACTCTGGAGTGAAGAATCACGCTTCACCATCTGGCATTCTGACGGACAAATCTCGGTTTGGCGGATGCCAGAAGAACACTACCTGCCGCAATGCATCGTGCCAACTGTAAAGTTTGGTGGATGAGGAATAATGGTCTGGGGATGTTTTTCATGGATGGGACTAGGCCCCTTAGTTCCAGTGAAGGAACATCTTAACACAACAGCATACAATAACATTCTAGACAATTGTGCTTCCAACTTTGCGGCAACAGTTGGGGGCCTTTTCATGTTTCAGCATGACAATGCCACCGTGCACAAAGAGGTCCATACAGAAATAGTTTGTCTAGATTGGTGTGGAAGAACTTGACTTGGCTGCACAGAACCCTGACCTCAACCCCAATGAACACCTTTGGGATGAATTGGAACGCCGAATGCGAGCCAGGCCTAATCCAACAATCCCAACATCAGTGCCCTGACCTTACTAATGGTCTTGTGGCTGAATGGAAGCAAGTCTCTGCATCAATGTTCCAACATCTAGTAAAAAGTCTTCCCAGAAGAGTGGAGGCTGTTACAGCTGCAAAGGGGGACCAACTCCATATTAATGCCCATGATTTTGGAATAAGATGTTGGACAAGCAGGTGTCCACATACTTTTGGTCATGTGGTGGACTTCCATAGAAATGTTTACCTGGTACCTGGGGACCTTCAGATGAGTCTTGTGAGGCCTGTGGGCATCCTAGATCAAAACCACGTCAGTGTAGCCCAAACTGTTCAGACAGAAGTTGGCAGATCAGCTGTACCGACTTCAGACGAGACCCAAGACGCTTGTGGTGGGTTGTAGAACAAAACGGAGAACACCATCGTGTTCCTGAGAGTCACCCAAACCACTCCAGAGACGTGAGAAGACCAAATTGGGGATAATCTGACAAACCCTGCTCTAGCCCGGACACCTTACACCAGATGCAGAAGTCGACAAGTCGATGTGGTATATTGAGACGCATCCAATGCAAAAAATAACAGATACCTCTGGCAGGATCAACTAGAGAGTCAAAACGCAGGGCAGGATCAACTAGGGAGTCAAAACGCAGGGCAGGATCAACTAGGGAGTCAAAACACAGGGCAGGATCAACTAGGGAGTCAAAACGCAGGATCAACTAGGGAGTCAAAACGCAGGATCAACTAGGGAATCATAGTGTTTATTTCACCTTTATTTAACTAGGCAAATCAGTTTTGAACAAATTCTTATTTTCAATGACGGACTGGGAACAGTGGGTTAACTGCCTGTTCAGGGGCAGAACGACAGATTTGTACCTTGTCAGCTCGGGGATTTCAACTTGCAAGCTTTCGGTTACTAGTCCAACGCTCTAACCACTAGGCAACCCTCGACCCCCAAGTCTTGGGGTCGAGGATGGACGGAATTAAAGATTTGGGTAAAGGACATTGTTACATTTGAGCACGTCCAAGTTAAGATTATACCCCGTATAAGACTACAGTACAGGGTTAGGGCTGGTACAGTGTCGGTACTCACTCAGGGGCAGTGTCGGTACAGTGTCGGTACTCACTCAGGGGCAGTGTCGGTACAGTGTCGGTACTCACTCAGGGGCAGTGTCGGTACAGTGTCGGTACAGTGTCGGTACAGTGTCGGTACAGTGACGGTACTCACTCAGGGGCAGTGTCGGTACAGTGACGGTACTCACTCAGGGGCAGTGTCGGTACAGTGACGGTACTCACTCAGGGGCAGTGTCGGTACAGTGACGGTACTCACTCAGGGGCAGTGTCGGTACAGTGACGGTACTCACTCAGGGGCAGTGTCGGTACAGTGACGGTACTCACTCAGGGGCAGTGTCGGTACAGTGACGGTACTCAGGGGCAGTGTCGGTACAGTGACGGTACTCAGGGGCAGTGTCGGTACAGTGACGGTACTCAGGGGCAGTGTCGGTACAGTGTCGGTACTCAGGGGCAGTGTCGGTACAGTGTCGGTACTCAGGGGCAGTGTCGGTACAGTGTCGGTACTCAGGGGCAGTGTCGGTACTCAGGGGCAGTGTCGGTACAGTGTCGGTACTCAGGGGCAGTGTCGGTACAGTGTCGGTACTCAGGGGCAGTGTCGGTACAGTGTCGGTACTCAGGGGCAGTGTCGGTACAGTGTCGGTACTCAGGGGCAGTGTCGGTACAGTGTCGGTACTCAGGGGCAGTGTCGGTACAGTGTCGGTAGTCAAGGGCAGTGTCGGTACAGTGTCGGTAGTCAGGTGCAGTGTCGGTACAGTGTCGTTACTCAGGGGCAGTGTCGGTACAGTGTCGGTACTCAGGGGCAGTGTTGGTACACAGGGGCAGTGTCGGTACAGTGTCGGTACTCAGGGCCAGTGTTGGTACAGTGTCGGTACTCAGGGGCAGTGTCGGTACTCAGGGGCAGTGTCGGTACAGTGTCGGTACTCAGGGGCAGTGTCGGTACTCAGGGGCAGTGTCGGTACAGTGTCGGTACTCAGGGGCAGTGTCGGTACTCAGGGGCAGTGTCGGTACTCAGGGGCAGTGTCGGTACTCAGGGGCAGTACTCAGGGGCAGTACTCAGGGGCAGTGTCGGTACTCAGGGGCAGTGTCGGTACTCAGGGGCAGTGTCGGTACTCAGGGGCAGTGTCGGTACTCAGGGGCAGTGTCGGTACTCAGGGGCAGTGTCGGTACTCAGGGGCAGTGTTGGTACAGTGTTGGTACTCGGGGGCAGTGTCGGTACAGTGATATATGCTCCTACTCTCCTGTCAAACTAACACACTAATGTTCATGATAGTATTGATATATGGAGGCAGGGGGACTTTACCCACCAGGATAGCAGAGACCAGCCCCATCTCAAAAACAGTGGGTCCCAGGTTGAAGACAATGGCAGAGAGGACGAAGGAGATGCCCCTGGTGCCCCTATCAATGGCCTTTGACATCGCCCCCGTCTGGCGGGACAGGTGGAAACCCAGGTCCAGGCTGTGGAGGTGCAGGAACACGTTCTTGGCAATACGCCGGATGGAACTCTGGGCCACCTTCCCAAACACGGCGTTACGCAGCTCGTTGAAGAGGGCCGAACCGGCACGGGACACACCATCTGGGAGAAGAGAAAGAGGATTTCATCACGGCTTTGCCTACATAGGGGCGGAGCTCAGCGGAGAGAGGGTCAAGACAACCTTTGTACAAAAATTGAGATCCATTGATTTGATTAAACTAGGCAAGTCAAGAGGTTAACCTCAGGTACTTGAAAAAATACATACTATTAGGGTTAAATACTATTAGGACCCAGGTCTGGCTCAAAATGGACATGGCTGGCAAATCTAGCCTGAATTTATGAGAGAGGAGACTGTTCCGGCCCAGGCCAGCCCATGTAATAATAGAGACAGTTCCAACCCAGGCCAGACTGGTAACTAATAAATGTATCCTCTGCAGCAGAGGTAACTCTGGGTCTTCCATTCCTGTCGCTGTCTTCATGAGAGCCAGTTTCATCATAGCAGAGGTAACTCTGGGTCTTCCATTCCTGTCGCTGTCTTCATGAGAGCCAGTTTCATCATAGCGCTTGATGGTTTTCGCAACTGGACTTGAAGAAACTTTCAAAGTTCTTTAAAATGTTCCGTATTGACTGACCTTCATGTCTTAAAGTAATGGACTGTCGTTTCTCAAAACAAACTTTGTCACATGCGCCAAATACAACAAGTTTAGACTTTACCGTGAAATTCTTACTTTCAAGCTCTTAACTCTTCTTGATGTCCACTGTTGGTTAAGAAAATATTTACCAAGTACACTAAAGTAAAAAGTAACACAATAAGAATAACGAGGCTATATACAGGGGGCACCGGTACTGAGTCAGTGTGCGGGGGTACAGGTTAGTTGAGGTTATTTGTACATGTAGGTAGGGGTGAAGTGACTATGCATAGATAATAAACAGCGAGTAGCAGCAATGTACAAAGGGGGGGTCAATGTAAATTGTCCGGTGGAGATTTTATTAATTGTTCAGCTCGAGGAGCCTTTTGGTCAAAGACTTAGCACTCCGGTACGGCTTGCCGAGCGGTAGCAGAAAAATGTGGGCTTTCCCCGCCTATTATATAGGTCCTGGATGGCAGGAAGCTGGGCCCCAGTGATGTACTGGTCCGTTCGCACTACCCTCTGTAGAGACTTTCGGTCAGATGCCTAGCAGTTGCCATACCAGGCGGTGATGCAACCGGTCAGGATGCTCTTGATGGTGCAGCTGTAGAACTTTGAGGATCTGGGGACCCATGCCAAATCTTTTCAGTCTCTTGAGGGGGAAAAGGTTTTGAGATGCCCTCTTCACGACTGTCTTGGTATGTTTGGACCATGTTAGTTTGTTGGTGATGTGGACACCAAGGAACTTGAAACTCTCGACCTGCTCCACTACAGCCTCGTCAATGTTAATGGGGGCCTGTTCAACTTGCCTTTTCCTGTAGTCCACGATAATCTCCTTTGTCTTGCTCACATTAAGGGAGAGGTTGTTGTCGTCTCTGACCACCTCCCTATAGGCCCCGGATGGGTCTGGCAGAACCCTCTGCTACAGCCCCGGATGGGTCTGGCAGAACCCTCTGCTACATCCCCGGATGGGTCTGGCAGAACCCTCTGCTACATCCCCGGATGGGTCTGGCAGAACCCTCTGCTACAGCCCCGGATGGGTCTGGCAGAACCCTCTGCTACAGCCCCGGATGGGTCTGGCAGAACCCTCTGCTACATCCCCGGATGGGTCTGGCAGAACCCTCTGCTACAGCCCCGGATGGGTCTGGCAGAACCCTCTGCTACATCCCCGGATGGGTCTGGCAGAACCCTCTGCTACAGCCCCGGATGGGTCTGGCAGAACCCTCTGCTACAGCCCCGGATGGGTCTGGCAGAACCATTCATAAACATCAATATCCTGCAGGCAGGGTTGAATCTGCCTTGCTGGGAGGCAGTGTGGGTGGAATGAGCGATCTCGCCTTGCCTAATCAGTCAGTTATGTATCGCCTGGCAACCAGAGCGCCAAACACATGAGGAAATACAATTCTGTAGTATGCCTAGGAATTCACAAGGCATATATATATATATCTCCTCCTCTCCTTTTAATTCAAGTACTTTTCAAGTACCAACTTGAGAAAGCGTCAGATTTTCAAGGTATCCCAGTACCTGAATATCAGTATGCCAAATTCAAATACGTTAAGCACCTCAAGCCAATCCTGGTGTCTAGCTAGCTACCGTTGTTCATTAGTTGTTTTCATCAGCAGTCAGAGCCAGGGTTAGGGAGGCAGTCTGGACTCATAGGAAGGACTGGTCACCAACACCCTGACCTCTGACCTCTAGTCTATTCACAGAGTGACAGCAGAGAGGTCGGGACACAGAGACTAGGTTTGATATACTTATTGTTTAATGGTTCCCAGATTTATTCTATAATAACTCCTGGACTGTGACAATATTCGGGTTCCAAGATATTCAAATACATACATTTTTTGTGGGACTTACAGCCAATCAGAACAGCAGTTGCCACGGTAGCCACGGTGCTGGGGGCGTCGCTCAAGTTCAACATATGACCTGAAAGTCCATTCAGCTCGTCCACAGCATACTTAAACATGAAGGGTACCATCACGTTGGTCATCTAGAGAGCGAGGGAGGGGGGGGGGGGGGGGGGGGAGAGATGTGAAATCATTAATTTCCACTCTGATGATAGAAGCTAGGTGCAATACGGCTGGCTGTGTGTGGGCTTGTATTACTATCCTGGTGGGGACCGGAGAAGTCAGGATAGTAAAACAAGGAAAAGTCAATGTTCCACAGGTAAAGCTATCGGTTCCAGAAATCAGGAATGCAGACAGACTCTATAGACCTCTATATCTACATGAATGACTTGTCCAACATACCCAATATAACAGGTGGTGGTGGTTACTAACCTAAACATTTTAATCAACATACATATAAAAACAAATATTCAATGAGAATTGTTAAAGGAAACACAGGCACCACATTACTACAGGACAAAACAGCTCCATCAAGCCTGATGGTTCGTAGGAAAGATGTTTTATTCTAAATATGGAAACACACTTTTAAAGGAAGTGGAACGAGGTAATGTCTTAGTGTGGGAAGAATGCATTACCTTACCTTGTATGCGGTACAAATCACATTATTATGGGAGCACCTTCGAGAGTATGGATTAGGCTGTTTGAGAAGGTTTGAATCTTAAGCTACCTGCCTACACATTGTTGAAGAGTTTGGAAGGCACTATGGTGTTGAAGGCTGAGCTGTAGTCAATGAACAGCATTCTCACATAGGTGTTCCTTATGTCCGGGTGGGAAAGGGCAGTGTGGAGTGTAATTCCGTCATCTATGGATCTGTAGGGGCAGTATGTGAATTGGACCACTGGGTCCAGGGTGTCTGGGATGATGGTGTTGATGTGAGACATGACCAGCCTTTCATGGCAATAGGACGTAAATGGGCGATAGTCCGTAGCACATGTTACCTTGGCATTCTTGGGCACGGGGACTATGGTGGTCTGCTTGAAACATGTTGGTATTACAGACTGGGTCATGGAGAGGTTGAAAATGTCTGAAGACACTTGCATTCTGGGTACATGTCCTGGTATGCTGTCTTTGCCTGTTTGATGGCTCGTCTCATTCTAAAAATCGGGCAATAAAAGCCCAGGAGTCAATGAATGAACGATACAGGTGACATTTCCCAGCTTTAACCCTGATGACAATAGGGGCTGAGTGTTTACAATACTGTCCCTCTGGTCTCCTGGAACTAACCACTGCTGCCGAGACAACTGAAATGCCTTACAGAACAGCCAAAACATGACTACTGCTGAAATAACCTCACCCCAGGCTATTGCATACAGTATTTAAGCCTGCGATAACAATTTAAAGTTGGCCTTAGTAGGAGTGATCATTGAATTTATATGGGAGTGACCTTACTGAGTAAAGTTTAGGTAATTAAAGCAAATCACATGTCTGCGAGGCATGGCTCCAAATGGAAATAAAACACATATAGGGGAGGGTTAGGGGAAAGAGCTGTGTGAGATGATTGGTTAGTAGATTAAGCCGATGCACTGGGAGCTTCTCCTTGCTGTTCTATTGGCTAATGAAGGACAAGTTTGACGAGTCGGTCCACCAGACTCTTTGCGCATTTGGGAGGAAGTGTCTGGTAACAAGATTACTGATACGATGGACGGGGTCTTTTCCAATTATAAAGCTGAAGATAATCCTCGTTTAACACACCGTGCCAATCTCGACATCAGGTGAAATAGACTGAGGTAGAGATAAAGACATCTGGTCTAGACGGAGAGATGAGGATACTCTGTGCCCTCAGGCCATGGCAGGACAGATGAGGATACGGTGCCGCCCAACTCCCCGGTACGGTGCCGCCCAACGCCCCGGTACCTCCCAACGCCCCGGTACCTCCCAACGCCCCGGTACCTCCCAACGCCCCGGTACCTCCCAACGCCCCGGTACGGTACCACCAAACGCCCAACTGTTTCATCATCCCATCACTTCTTCAACGATCTACACAAAACACTGTCAAAGTAAAAAAGAAATGAAAACAGTAATATACATCTTCATTGTCATAAGTGTTCAGCTCCCTGGGTAAATACATGTTGGAAACACCTTTGGTAGCGACTACAGCTGGGAGTCCCCTTTGTTAACTCTCATAAGAGATTTGCACACCTGGATTCTACAATATTTTCCCATTATTCTATTCAAAATAAATTCTTAAAAGCTCTTTCAAGGTGTTGGGGATTATGGCAAGACAACCATTCAAGTCAAGTATTGACGTAGATTTTCAAGCAGATTTAAGTAAAAATAAAAACACTTGGCCACTCGAACATTCACTGTCTTCTTGGTAAGCAACTCCAATGTAGATATGGCCTTGTGTTTTAGGTTATTGTCCTGCTGAAAGATGAATTCATCTCCCAGTGTCTCCCAGGAAAGCAGACTGAACCAGGTTTTCCCTCTAGGATTTTTCCTGTGCTGAATTCCATCCCTTTCTTTTCATCCTGAAAAACTCCCCAGTCTTTTGTCGATGTCAAGAATACCCATAACCATGCAGCCATAACCATGCTTGAAAATAAGGAGGCAGTTACTCAATGATGCGTTTGACTTTCCACAAATGTTAAGGCTTTGCATTTAGGCCCAACATTTTGTTTTGTACAGTATTACTTTAGTGCCTCAGTGCATGTTTCGGAAAATATTTGTAATCTTATCACTCTATCGTTTAGGTCATTATTATGGAATCACTACAATGTTGTTGATCCATCCTCAGTTCACCCATTACAGCCATCGACCTCTGTAGCCATTTTATAATCACCAATGGCCTCATGGTGACACCCCTAAGCAGTTTCCTTCCTCTCCTGCAGCTCAGTCCAGAAGGGCGTGTGGTTTACAGTGTTTTCAGGTTGGCTATACAGCTGATTGTAGGCTAACTTTCAGCCGGTTACTAGAGCCGCTAGTCAGAAGGAAAAAAAGTCTGCTGACCCACTAGAATTAACCTAATGTAGCAGGCATAAAAGGAAACACCTGAGCGAAGTTGGCACATCCGGTTGAAGATGGCTGTATCCCTGAGAACCAGAAGCACCCGGTTGAAGACGGCTGTATCCCTGAGAACCAGAAGCACCCGGTTGAAGACGGCTGTATCCCTGAGAACCAGAAGCACCCGGTTGAAGACGGCTGTATCCCTGAGAACCAGAAGCACCCGGTTGAAGACGGCTGTATCCCTGAGAACCAGAAGCACCCGGTTGAAGACGGCTGTATCCCTGAGAACCAGAAGCACCCGGTTGAAGACGGCTGTATCCCTGAGAACCAGAAGCACCCGGTTGAAGATGGCTGTATCCCTGAGAACCAGAAGCACCCGGTTGAAGATGGCTGTATCCCTGAGAACCAGAAGCACCCGGTTGAAGATGGCTGTATCCCTGAGAACCAGAAGCACCCGGTTGAAGATGGCTGTATCCCTGAGAACCAGAAGCACCCGGTTGAAGACGGCTGTATCCCTGAGAACCAGAAGCACCCGGTTGAAGATGGCTGTATCCCTGAGAACCAGAAGCACCCGGTTGAAGATGGCTGTATCCCTGAGAACCAGAAGCACCCGGTTGAAGACGGCTGTATCCCTGAGAACCAGAAGCACCCGGTTGAAGATGGCTGTATCCCTGAGAACCAGAAGCACCCGGTTGAAGATGGCTGTATCCCTGAGAACCAGAAGCACCCGGTTGAAGACGGCTGTATCCCTGAGAACCAGAAGCACCCGGTTGAAGATGGCTGTATCCCTGAGAACCAGAAGCACCCGGTTGAAGACGGCTGTATCCCTGAGAACCAGAAGCACCCGGTTGAAGATGGCTGTATCCCTGAGAACCAGAAGCACCCGGTTGAAGATGGCTGTATCCCTGAGAACCAGAAGCACCCGGTTGAAGACGGCTGTATCCCTGAGAACCAGAAGCACCCGGTTGAAGACGGCTGTATCCCTGAGAACCAGAAGCACCCGGTTGAAGACGGCTGTATCCCTGAGAACCAGAAGCACCCGGTTGAAGATGGCTGTATCCCTGAGAACCAGAAGCACCCGGTTGAAGATGGCTGTATCCCTGAGAACCAGAAGCACCCGGTTGAAGATGGCTGTATCCCTGAGAACCAGAAGCACCCGGTTGAAGATGGCTGTATCCCTGAGAACCAGAAGCATCCGGTTGTTGGCAACTCCGATAAGGGTGCACTAGAATTAACAATATGCATCTATCTTCTAGACAGGACAGGAGCCTGTCAGTCACAAAGGTGACAGAGAAACACTGCTGGTTTGACAGTCTGCTGTCTGTCCCGCCTCTCGGTACCTGGGTGTGTTGTGTGCGCTGTGGTTGGGGTTGAATTTCTACACGGAGGGAGAAAGCATCAATTTACACGTCCCATATAATGTGAGTGAATAATATACACGCCCCATATATAAACAGAGTGAATATAATATATAATGTATATATTACATATATAATGTATGTATAATGAAGAGTCAAAATCCACTTAGCCCATTGTTTTCTGGCACTTTCATTTATTTTCCTTCTCGGTCCGACATTACTGCCCAGGACCAGTAGAAACACTGGCCAGTGGAGCTCGTCAGGCCAGTAGAAACACTGGTCAGTGGAGCTCGTCAGGCCAGTGGAGCTCGTCAGACCAGTAGAAACACGTGGGGCCAGTGGAGCTCGTCAGGCCAGTGGAGCTCGTCAGGCCAGTGGAGCTCGTCAGGCCAGTGGAGCTCGTCAGGCCAGTGGAGCTCGTCAGGCCAGTGGAGCTCGTCAGACCAGTAGAAACACGTGGGGCCAGTGGAGCTCGTCAGGCCAGTGGAGCTCGTCAGGCCAGTGGAGCTCGTCAGACCAGTGGAGCTCGTCAGGCCAGTGGAGCTCGTCAGGCCAGTGGAGCGCGTCAGGCCAGTGGAGCTCGTCAGGTCAGTGGAGATCGTCAGACCAGTAGAAACACGTGGGGCCAGTGGAGCTCGTCAGGCCAGTAGAAACACGTGGGGCCAGTGGAGCTCGTCAGGCCAGTGGAGCTCGTCAGGCCAGTAGAAACACGTGGGGCCAGTGGAGCTCGTCAGGCCAGTGGAGCTCGTCAGGCCAGTAGAAACACGTGGGGCCAGTGGAGCTCGTCAGGCCAGTGGAGCTCGTCAGGCCAGTAGAAACACGTGGGGCCAGTGGAGCTCGTCAGGCCAGTGGAGCTCGTCAGGCCAGTAGAAACACGTGGGGCCAGTGGAGCTCGTCAGGCCAGTGGAGCTCGTCAGGCCAGTGGAGCTCGTCAGGCCAGTGGAGATCGTCAGGTCAGTGGAGATCGTCAGGCCAGTGGAGCTCGTCAGGCCAGTGGAGCTCGTCAGGCCAGTAGAAACACTGGCCAGTGGAGCTCGTCAGGCCAGTGGAGCTCGTCAGGCCAGTGGAGCTCGTCAGGCCAGTGGAGCTCGTCAGGCCAGTAGAAACACTGGCCAGTGGAGCTCGTCAGGCCAGTGGAGCTCGTCAGGCCAGTGGAGCTCGTCAGGCCAGTGGAGCTCATCAGGCCAGTGGAGCTCGTCAGGCCAGTGGAAACACGTGGTGCCAGTGGAGCTCGTCAGGCCAGTGGAGCTCGTCAGGCCAGTGGAGCTCGTCAGGCCAGTGGAGCTCGTCAGGCCAGTGGAGCTCGTCAGGCCAGTGGAGCTCGTCAGGCCAGTAGAAACACGTGGGGCCAGTGGAGCTCGTCAGGCCAGTGGAGCTCGTCAGGCCAGTGGAGCTCATCAGGCCAGTGGAGCTCGTCAGGCCAGTGGAAACACGTGGGGCCAGTGGAGCTCGTCAGGCCAGTGGAGCTCGTCAGGCCAGTGGAGCTCGTCAGGCCAGTGGAGCTCGTCAGGCCAGTGGAGCTCGTCAGGCCAGTGGAGCTCGTCAGGCCAGTGGAGCTCGTCAGGCCAGTAGAAACACGTGGGGCCAGTGGAGCTTGTCAGGCCAGTGGAGCTCGTCAGGCCAGTGGAGCTCATCAGGCCAGTGGAGCTCGTCAGGCCAGTGGAAACACGTGGGGCCAGTGGAGCTCGTCAGGCCAGTGGAGCTCGTCAGGCCAGTGGAGCTCGTCAGGCCAGTGGAGCTCGTCAGGCCAGTGGAGCTCGTCAGGCCAGTAGAAACACGTGGGGCCAGTGGAGCTCGTCAGGCCAGTGGAGCTCGTCAGGTCAGTGGAGCTCGTCAGACCAGTAGAAACACGTGGGGCCAGTGGAGCTCGTCAGGTCAGTGGAGCTCGTCAGGCCAGTGGAGCTCGTCAGACCAGTGGAGATCGTCAGGCCAGTGGAGATCGTCAGGCCAGTGGAGCTCGTCAGGCCAGTGGAGCTCGTCAGGCCAGTGGAGCTCGTCAGGCCAGTGGAGCTCGTCAGACCAGTGGAGATCGTCAGGCCAGTGGAGCTCGTCAGGCCAGTGGAGCTCGTCAGACCAGTGGAGATCGTCAGGCCAGTGGAGATCGTCAGGCCAGTGGAGCTCGTCAGGCCAGTGGAGCTCGTCAGGCCAGTGGAGCTCGTCAGGCCAGTGGAGCTCGTCAGACCAGTGGAGATCGTCAGGCCAGTGGAGCTCGTCAGGCCAGTGGAGCTCGTCAGACCAGTGGAGATCGTCAGACCAGTGGAGATCGTCAGACCAGTGGAGATCGTCAGGTCAGTGGAGCTCGTCAGGCCAGTATCTTTTCAGAGCTTTTTGCATTCCATTTCCAACATTTACCTGCTCTGCCTACTACTGAAAACCATTGAAGACCTAAATGTCATACGCTCTTTGTATTTGGAGCAATACGATTGGCCATTCATTCAAGTATCATCCAGAGCTCCCACGAGTCACAACTTCTCGAGCAGTCCAGGAGTTGATGCCATCACACAACACGCCAGAGCAGTCCAGGAGTTGATGACCTAGTGGGTTAACGGTCTTGATCAGGGGCCGAACAGATATTTACCTTGTCAGCACGGGGATTCGATCTTGCAACCTTTCGGTTACGGGCCCAATGCTCTAACCACAAGGCTCCCTGCTGCCCCATATATGGGGGACAGAGGAAGGGTTAGTCCTTCAAAAATCATGTCAACTCCTATTATTTTACCCAGAGTGAATCCATGTAACTTATTTCATCCAGAGTGAGTCCATGTAACTTATTTCATCCAGAGTGAGTCCATGTAACTTATTTCATCCAGAGTGAGTTCATGTAACTTATTTCATCCAGAGTGAGTCCATGTAACTTATTTCATCCAGAGTGAGTCCATGTAACTTATTTCATCCAGAGTGAGTCCATGTAACTTATTTCATCCAGAGTGAGTCCATGTAACTTATTTCATCCAGAGTGAGTCCATGTAACTTATTTCATCCAGAGTGAGTCCATGTAACTTATTTCATCCAGAGTGAGTCCATGTAACTTATTTCATCCAGAGTGAGTCCATGTAACTTATTTCATCCAGAGTGAGTCCATGTAACTTATTTCATCCAGAGTGAGTCCATGTAACTTATTTCATCCAGAGTGAGTCCATGTAACTTATTTCATCCAGAGTGGGTCCATGTAACTTATTTCATCCAGAGTGAATCCATGTAACTTATTTCATCCAGAGTGAATCCATGTAACTTATGTGATTTATTAAGACACATTATACTCCTGAACTATATTTTAGTTATTTAATTATTAATTTGTAAAAATGTGTAGAATTCTATTTTCACTTTGACACTGAGTATTGTGTAGATATATATTTCAATCCCACATCGTAACTCAACAAAATGTGAAAAAAGTTGGATGCGTAGACTTTCTAGAAGCACTGTACCTCCCAGCCAGCAGCTGTCTGTCTTCCAGCAGCCTACCTTAGCTCCAGCCAGCAGCCCCAGGGCAATGGCTACTCTAGCCCGAAGATCAGGCCGGTCCTTGGGCCACACGTAGGACAACATGTTAGACAAGATGGTCCGGGAATTCACCTCTTTCAACTGCCACCGGGACACAAGAAAAACACTGTTAGATGATATAATTGTTTATTCACATGGGTCAATTGGTAGAGCATGGCGGTTGCAAAGACAAGGAATTTGGGTTTAATTCCCGCTGGGGCCTCCTATACACACACATGACTAAGTTGCTTTGGATAATAGCGGCTTCTGAATGGCATCCACTATTATTTATGTATTTGTTCCTCCTCACTGACCACAGAACAGGAAGGTAAACGGACCAAACGTCACAAGGCTTTGAAAAAAGCTGCACTCGTCCAAAACATAGACAGAGTAACGACAGACAGAGTAACGACAGAGAGTAACGACAGACAGAGAGTAACGACAGACAGAGTAACGACAGACAGAGTAACGACAGACAGAGTAACGACAGACAGAGTAACGACAGACAGAGTAACGACAGACAGAGTAACGACAGACAGAGTAACGACAGACAGAGTAACGACAGACAGAGTAACGACAGACAGAGTAACGACAGACAGAGTAGTAAGTCATAATAATAGAGTAATAATAAAAATAGTCAGTAATAGTCAGTAATAGTCAGAGTAACAGTAATAGTCAGTAATAGTCACAGTAACAGTAATAGTCAGTAATAGTCAGAGTAACTGTAATAGTCAGTAATAGTCAGAGTAACAGTAATAGTCAGTAATAGTCAGAGTAACAGTAATAGTCAGTAATAGTCAGAGTAACAGTAAGTAATAGTCAGTAATAGTCAGAGTAACAGTAATAGTCAGTAATAGTCAGAGTAACAGTAATAGTCAGTAAAAGTCAGAGTAACAGTAAGTAAGTCAGTAATAGTCAGTAATAGTCAGAGTAATAGTCAGTAATAGTCAGAGTAATAGTAATAGTCAGTAATAGTCAGAGTAACAGTAATAGTCAGTAATAGTCAGTAATAGTCAGAGTAACAGTAATAGTCAGTAATAGTCAGTAACAGTAATAGTCAGTAATAGTCAGAGTAACAGTAATAGTCAGAGTAACAGTAATAGTCAGTAATAGTCAGTAATAGTCAGAGTAACAGTAATAGTCAGTAATAGACAGAGTAACAGTAATAGTCAGTAATAGTCCGAGTAACAGTAAGTCAGTAATAGTCAGAGTAACAGTAATAGTCAGTAATAGTCAGTAATAGTCAGAGTAACAGTAATAGTCAGTAATAGTCAGAGTAACAGTAATAGTCAGTAATAGTCAGTAATAGTCAGAGTAACAGTAATAGTCAGTAATAGTTAGTAATAGTCAGAGTAATAGTAATAGTCAGTAATAGTCAGAGTAACAGTAATAGTCAGAGTAACAGTAATAGTCAGTAATAGTCAGAGTAACAGTAATAGTCAGTAATAGTCAGTAATAGTCAGAGTAACAGTAATAGTCAGTAATAGTGAGTAATAGTCAGAGTAACAGTAATAGTCAGTAATAGTCAGAGTAACAGTAATAGTCAGTAATAGTCAGAGTAACAGTAATAGTCAGTAATAGTCAGAGTAACAGTAAGTAATAGTCAGAGTAACAGTAATAGTCAGTAATAGGCAGAGTAATAGTAATAGTCAGTAATAGTCAGAGTAACAGTAATAGTCAGTAATAGTCAGTAATAGTCAGAGTAACAGTAATAGTCAGTAATAGTCAGTAACAGTAATAGTCAGTAATAGTCAGTAACAGTAATAGTCAGTAATAGTCAGAGTAACAGTAATAGTCAGTAATAGTCAGTAATAGTCAGAGTAACAGTAATAGTCAGTAATAGTCAGAGTAATAGTAATAGTCAGTAATAGTCAGAGTAACAGTAATAGTCAGTAATAGTCAGTAATAGTCAGAGTAACAGTAATAGTCAGTAATAGTCAGTAACAGTAATAGTCAGTAATAGTCAGAGTAACAGTAATAGTCAGAGTAACAGTAATAGTCAGTAATAGTCAGTAATAGTCAGAGTAACAGTAATAGTCAGTAATAGCCAGAGTAACAGTAATAGTCAGTAATAGTCCGAGTAACAGTAAGTCAGTAATAGTCAGAGTAACAGTAATAGTCAGTAATAGTCAGTAATAGTCAGAGTAACAGTAATAGTCAGTAATAGTCAGAGTAACAGTAATAGTCAGTAATAGTCAGAGTAACAGTAATAGTCAGTAATAGTCAGTAATAGTCAGAGTAACAGTAATAGTCAGTAATAGTTAGTAATAGTCAGAGTAATAGTAATAGTCAGTAATAGTCAGAGTAACAGTAATAGTCAGTAATAGTCAGAGTAACAGTAATAGTCAGTAATAGTCAGTAATAGTCAGAGTAACAGTAATAGTCAGTAATAGTGAGTAATAGTCAGAGTAACAGTAATAGTCAGTAATAGTCAGAGTAACAGTAATAGTCAGTAATAGTCAGAGTAACAGTAATAGTCAGTAATAGTCAGAGTAACAGTAAGTAATAGTCAGAGTAACAGTAATAGTCAGTAATAGGCAGAGTAACAGTAATAGTCAGAGTAACAGTAATAGTCAGTAATAGTCAGAGTAACAGTAATAGTCAGTAATAGTCAGAGTAACAGTAATAGTCAGTAATAGTCAGAGTAACAGTAAGTCAGTAATAGTCAGAGTAACAGTAAGTCAGTAATAGTCAGAGTAACAGTAATAGTCAGAGTAACAGTAATAGTCAGAGTAACAGTAATAGTCCAAATGTTTCTGAAGCAGTAGCACGGCCGGGGCTGCTTTTACAGCAATATGACAAGACATATTGGCTCTCTTTCCCAATTGCTTTGACAGACAGGGAAACTAGAGCCCCCTGGCCTGTAGTTGCTGTCCAGCCCTCAGGGGACACTGACACTTGGTGCGGGGGTGCGTACGCCCAAGGGATGGAGAGCAGACTGGCCGTCTGCCTCCAGGTGGACCCGGAGAGCCTGCCTGACATCTCTTAGTGGGCCGTGGGGATATGAAAACTGCTGTAGATGTATAAAACCCGTTCTAGCATGGACATCAAGGGCTCCCACCATTTTAAAGTCAACTGGGAGCGAGCAGCCAGAGCATTGTCTTCAAGTTAGGTTGCCTACGGGTTGTAAATTGATTTAAGGAATATCTCTGCCATCTAGTGGCCACAAATTAATGCCACCATTAGGTTCAGGACTCTAGCACTGCAGGTGGCAGTAAATCAATATCAGCTTTACACTTATTTTAAACATAAAATACCTACTTTAAAATGAAGACAGCCTCGATAGTGCTGCTCATGCTGCCGCAGACGCCATAATGGCACCGATACAAAGATGAGTCCTCTATCTATCTCTATGCTACAGACCTGTCTCCAGGTAGACCCGGAGATCCTGTCTGACTCTACATCTCCCCGGAGGCCGTGGGGTTGTCATCACATCTGAGGTGCCAAGATGGTTGTTTACCTGCTCTGTCAGCCAGCTGCCACAGTGGCCTGGACTAGAGGCTGCTACACAGCTGCAGCAACACCAAAGTGATTATAGGAACGAGAGTGTGTGTGTGTGTGTGTTGCACGGTATACAGAAACGATGGTACTTTTCCAATACAAAAAAAATTAACTGTTCATAGTAACATTTTTGTTAAGTTTGGTACCTCTGTCAAATGTGTCTCACGTGACTGAGAGGATCAAGTCAGCCTACCAGCACAGCCACTTTGTAGCGCCAAGAACAAAGAGTCTGCTGAACTTCCTGATTCATTACTAGAGCCGTCTGTCCACTTCCTGATTTATTACTAGAGCCATCTGTCCACTTCCTGATTCATTACTAGAGCCGTCTGTCCACTTCCTGATTCATTACTAGAGCCGTCTGTCCACTTCCTGATTCATTACTAGAGCCGTCTGTCCACTTCCTGATTCATTACTAGAGCCGTCTGTCCACTTCCTGATTCATTACTAGAGCCGTCTGTCCACTTCCTGATTCATTACTAGAGCCGTCTGTCCACTTCCTGATTCATTACTAGAGCCGTCTGTCCACTTCCTGATTCATTACTAGAGCCGTCTGTCCACTTCCTGATTCATTACTAGAGCCGTCTGTCCACTTCCTGATTCATTACTGGAGCAGTCTGGCTGTGTTGTTAGCTCCCTGCTCATCATGTTGTACACAGCTCCACTTCCTGATTTATTACTAGAGCCGTCTGTCCACTTCCTGATTCATTACTAGAGCCGTCTGTCCACTTCCTGATTCATTACTAGAGCCGTCTGTCCACTTCCTGATTCATTACTAGAGCAGTCTGGCTGTGTTGTTAGCTCCCTGCTCATCATGTTGTACACAGCTCCACTTCCTGATTTATTACTAGAGCTGTCTGTCCACTTCCTGATTCATTACTAGAGCTGTCTGTCCACTTCCTGATTCATTACTAGAGCTGTCTGTCCACTTCCTGATTCATTACTAGAGCTGTCTGTCCACTTTGTGATTCATTACTAGAACGGTCTGGCTGTGTTGTTAGCTTCCCTCATGATAAACTGAAGTTAACACACTTGAATAATGCAACATGTCGGAATGTTGAACCTGTTCCAAACTGTTCGCAAAACAATGTCCTACAGGCTATAACACTTTTACAATGCAAGACGATACCGGTAGCTTCCAGCTTTAATTGTTGCCTACCTTTCCTCCCTCGCCTCCTGTCGGGCTTCTGCTAGATTGCATAGCAACAAAGTCAGATTCCACATTCTGCCTTGAAATTATATAATTAATTTCTTAAAACGAGACAGCGTACACTTTTTTAAAAAGGGATTGCTTTTATGCAAATGTTATTGATCAGTACAATCAAATATTCTCCTAAAAAAAAGTTCCAAATGGAAGGGATTGTTTTTCATCTGTAGCCCCATGAACTCAACTAAAACAAGCTGAATAAGGTCGATGCCTGACGCTCCTATTGAATACGTAGTCACCTGTATTGTGGAAAGACCTAGGTGACATCTTGATTTACCCAGTTTATAAATAGAGATTGACCATTTAAAAAATGATTACCATTAAGGTGTTTTGTAGTTAAATTGGTAAAACAAGTCAAATATATTTTTATAATTGATTACTTAAATGCATACATGGCTTTCTAAAAAAAACGTTAAAATCTAATGATATTGAAGTGAAAAGATGTCCAACGATTGAACAAAGCTGAGTTTGTCTGGATCAGGTGTCATTCTGGGACTTTGGCTAATACGCTTTTAAGTTGCTGTGTTAAAGCCTAAATCTGGTATCGTGACAACACTAGTGTGTTTGTGTTAAAGCCTAAATCTGGTATCGTGACAACACTAGTGTGTTTGTGTTAAAGCCTAAATCTGGTATCGTGACAACACTAGTGTGTTTGTGTTAAAGCCTAAATCTGGTATCGTGACAACACTAGTGTGTTTGTGTTAAAGCCTAAATCTGGTATCGTGACAACACTAGTGTGTTTGTGTTAAAGCCTAAATCTGGTCTAAAGTACTGAAGTAAAAATTCTTGAAAGTACAATTTACAGTTCCTTGACTTATTCCACGTTTTGTTACGTTACAGCGGTCATGACGATGCCCTGTTGGTGAGGTTTATGAGTGACTCTCATCAAAAGGTTGGGGAACGGAAAAATATTTCGGTAATCCAACCAGTTGAAAATATGAATTGTTACTTAAAGAATATGAAATCAGATGTCCTGAGACATTATTACTGATGATAGTTTGTCATCCTATCTTGGAAAGTCTACACATTCTAGTTATCAGATTCACATGGAATTGTTGTGCAATTTAAATGTTTAAATATGAAACTATTTGTGAAGATGAAATGTAATTTTAGCTTCTAAATGAGAGAATTGGTTTTCATAAGTGAACTAGGCTCAATTCAGTGGCCCGGCCCAGGTGAACAGATATTGGTTGTGAACTATGAAACACGCCCTTCTCTCCACCACTATATAAGCCCTTTACGAAAATTTTACATTTGTGTTCCCGAGGACATGAGGACGACGGTCCATACGTTAAAAGGGCTAATATCAAACAGAACTAAGCCAACTTCAGTGTGAGCTTAAAGTACGGCAACTTGGTATGAACTTTGAACTCTTATTCACTAAAGAAGTGATACCTCCTAGCCGTTGAGTTAGCAGCAGCGGCTGTAAACGTGGGCTAGGGAAGGACAGAAAAGTATCTCTTCAACCAAACACACAACGTTACTACAACACATCCGTTCTACCTTCTTCAGAGGACAGGAAGATCTCTGTTGAGCAACACTGCCTTCCATCTACGACCAACCTTTTGAAAGCGCAGCTCAGTAAATATTTCTTGGATTTTCCTTTTCCAAATGGGCGGTTATTTAGAACGCATAAGATTCTGTATTTACGATAGCATAGCTTTACAAGGTCCGATCAGAGACCAAATACCTTTGTTCCGCAGTCTTCCCGCTCTTTCATTCAAAACCCAACCCCTTTTCTTTTTGTAACCAGCCGTCATATCGGTTCCGATATGTCGGTTCCGTCCGCTAGGGACATTTACTTTTATGACAATTAGTAATCGATGTATGATCCATCCTTTTGTATATGTAATTCTGTGTGAGTATTTATTTACTAAATGCCTAAACAATTAAACCAAATGTTGTATTGCTGATTCAACTTGTTAGCCAGGGTTTGTGAAGATAACCAAGAATTTACAAGTTGCAGATGAGACTGAATAAGGTGACGATTAATAAATGACTGCTATTGATATAAAATATTACTAGGTCTTTAAGAGTTTATTCGGAAGATAACAGCTCTCTAAACATTCTTTCGTGGTGCCCCGACTTTGTAGTTAATTACATTTACATGATTAGTTTTAATCAGGTAATATTAATTACAGAGAAATTATTTTATAGAATAGCATGTCATATCACTTAATCCGGCATAGCAAAGACCTGACATAGCCTTATTCTAAAATTGATTAAATTGTTTTTTCCCCCGTCATCAATCTACACACAATACCCCATAATGACATCACAATACCCCATAATGACATCACAATACCCCATAATGACATCACAATACCCCATAATGACATCACAATACCCCATAATGACAAAGCAAAAACAGGGTTAGAAATGTGTTCCTTTATATATAAAAATATGACATTGGCATAAGTATTCCCATCGTTTGCTATGAGACTCCAAATTGAGCTCAGATGCATTCTGTTTCCATTCTTGGGTATGACACTACAAGCTTGGCACACCTGTATTTGGAGAGTTTATCCCATTCTTCTCTGCAGATCCTCAAGTTCTATCAGGTTGGATGGGGAGCGTCGCAGCACAGAAGCAGGTCTCTCCAGAGATGTTCGATCGGATTCAAGTCTGGGCTCCAGCTGTGCCACGCAAGGACATTCAGAGACTTGTCCCGAAGGCACTCCTGCGTTGTCTTGGCTGTGTGCTTAAGGTCATTGTCCTGATGGAAGGTGAACCTGCAAACTTCTTCCATCCTCGACACTGTTTCGGAACTCAACGGACAAATACATTTTGACGTCGTGGCTTGGTTTTTCTCTAACATGCACTGCCAACTGTGGGACCTTATATAGACAGGCCTTTCCAAATCATGTCCAATCAATTGAATTTACCACAGGTGGACTCCAATCAAATTCTAGAAACATCTCACGGATGATCAATGGAAACAGGTTGCACCTGAGATCAATTTTGAGTCTGGTAGAAAAGGGTGCGAAAACTTATGTAAATAAGGCATTTTATTTTTATTTGTAATAAATTCGCAAACATTTCTAAAACCCTGATTTTGCTTTGTCAATCTGTGTGTAGATTGCTGAGCTTTTTTTTGGGGGGGGGGGCGACCTGACCAACTTCACATAGAAATGTGTTACAGATCTATCACTCATTGAAAGCCAGTCTGAAAAGTGGTAGATCTGTTCTGTGTTATAGATCTATCACTCTCATTGAAAGCCAGTCTAAGAAGTGGTAGATCTGTTCTGTGTTATAGATCTATCACTCATTGAAAGCCAGTCTAAGAAGTGGTAGATCTGTTCTGTGTTATAGATCTATCACTCATTGAAAGCCAGTCTGAAAAGTGGTAGATCTGTTCTGTGTTATAGATCTATCACTCTCATTGAAAGCCAGTCTAAGAAGTGGTAGATCTGTTCTGTGTTATAGATCTATCACTCATTGAAAGCCAGTCTAAGAAGTGGTAGATCTGTTCTGTGTTATAGATCTATCACTCATTGAAAGCCAGTCTGAAAAGTGGTAGATCTGTTCTGTGTTATAGATCTATCACTCTCATTGAAAGCCAGTCTAAGAAGTGGTAGATCTGTTCTGTGTTATAGATCTATCACTCATTGAAAGCCAGTCTAAGAAGTGGTAGATCTGTTCTGTGTTATAGATCTATCACTCATTGAAAGCCAGTCTGAAAAGTGGTAGATCTGTTCTGTGTTATAGATCTATCACTCATTGAAAGCCAGTCTAAGAAGTGGTAGATTTGTTCTGTGTTATAGATCTATCACTCTCATTGAAAGGCAGTCTAAGAAGTGGTAGATCTGTTCTACGTGTTATAGATCTATCACTCTCATTGAAAGGCAGTCTAAGAAGTGGTAGATCTGTTCTACGTGTTATAGATCTATCACTCTCATTGAAAGGCAGTCTAAGAAGTGGTAGATCTGTTCTGTGTTATAGATCTATCACACTCATTGAAAGGCAGTCTAAGAAGTGGTAGATCTGTTCTGTGTTATAGATCTATCACACTCATTGAAAGCCAGTCTAAGAAGTGGTAGATCTGTTCTACGTGAGCTCTTTCTATGCTTCCCGTTCAAGTTTATGTAGCTTTCACTTTCCGTTTTGTACATCAGCTTCAAACTGAAAATACATTATTTATATATGGAAAATACATTTCACAGCGGCTTCGATGATTCTCTACACAACAACTGCTTGTTTTGTCACAAACTATAACTTAGGTGGTCTATTAGAATTTTAGCAAACAGGAAATGGTGGAGTGATTGCTGTATACTGCACTTTCAACACAGTCAGTTGTTGCTGGTCTAGTAGTGGTGGTATGAATTAACACAGTCAGTTGTTGCTGGTCTAGTAGTGGTGGTATGAATTAACACAGTCAGTTGTTGCTGGTCTAGTAGTGGTATGAATTAACACAGTCAGTTGTTGCTGGTCTAGTAGTGGTGGTATGAATTAACACAGTCAGTTGTTGCTGGTCTAGTAGTGGTGTGAATTAACACAGTCAGTTGTTGCTGGTCTAGTAGTGGTGGTATGAATTAACAGTCAGTTGTTGCTGGTCTAGTAGTGGTATGAATTAACAGTCAGTTGTTGCTGGTCTAGTGGTGGTGGTATGAATTAACAGTCAGTTGTTGCTGGTCTAGTAGTGGTATGAATTAACAGTCAGTTGTTGCTGGTCTAGTAGTGGTGGTATGAATTAACACAGTCAGTTGTTGCTGGTCTAGTAGTGGTATGAATTAACAGTCAGTTGTTGCTGGTCTAGTGGTGGTGGTATGAATTAACAGTCAGTTGTTGCTGGTCTAGTAGTGGAGGTATGAATTAACAGTCAGTTGTTGCTGGTCTAGTGGTGGTATGAATTAACGGTCAGTTGTTGCTGGTCTAGTAGTGGTATGAATTAACAGTCAGTTGTTGCTGGTCTAGTAGTGGTATGAATTAACAGTCAATTGTTGCTGGTCTAGTAGTGGTATGAATTAACAGTCAGTTGTTGCTGGTCTAGTAGTGGTATGAATTAACAGTCAGTTGTTGCTGGTCTAGTAGTGGTATGAATTAACAGTCAGTTGTTGCTGGTCTAGTAGTGGTATGAATTAACAGTCAGTTGTTGCTGGTCTAGTAGTGGTGGTATGAATTAACACAGTCAGTTGTTGCTGGTCTAGTAGTGGTGGTATGAATTAACACAGTCAGTTGTTGCTGGTCTAGTAGTGGTGGTATGAATTAACACAGTCAGTTGTTGCTGGTCTAGTAGTGGTATGAATTAACACAGTCAGTTGTTGCTGGTCTAGTAGTGGTGGTATGAATTAACACAGTCAGTTGTTGCTGGTCTAGTAGTGGTATGAATTAACACAGTCAGTTGTTGCTGGTCTAGTAGTGGTGGTATGAATTAACAGTCAGTTGTTGCTGGTCTAGTAGTGGTATGAATTAACAGTCAGTTGTTGCTGGTCTAGTGGTGGTGGTATGAATTAACAGTCAGTTGTTGCTGGTCTAGTAGTGGTATGAATTAACAGTCAGTTGTTGCTGGTCTAGTAGTGGTGGTATGAATTAACACAGTCAGTTGTTGCTGGTCTAGTAGTGGTATGAATTAACAGTCAGTTGTTGCTGGTCTAGTGGTGGTGGTATGAATTAACAGTCAGTTGTTGCTGGTCTAGTAGTGGAGGTATGAATTAACAGTCAGTTGTTGCTGGTCTAGTGGTGGTATGAATTAACGGTCAGTTGTTGCTGGTCTAGTAGTGGTATGAATTAACAGTCAGTTGTTGCTGGTCTAGTAGTGGTATGAATTAACAGTCAATTGTTGCTGGTCTAGTAGTGGTATGAATTAACAGTCAGTTGTTGCTGGTCTAGTAGTGGTATGAATTAACAGTCAGTTGTTGCTGGTCTAGTAGTGGTATGAATTAACAGTCAGTTGTTGCTGGTCTAGTAGTGGTATGAATTAACAGTCAGTTGTTGCTGGTCTAGTGGTGGTGGTATGAATTAACACAGTCAGTTGTTGCTGGTCTAGTAGTGGTGGTATGAATTAACAGTCAGTTGTTGCTGGTCTAGTGGTGGTGGTATGAATTAACAGTCAGTTGTTGCTGGTCTAGTGGTGGTGGTATGAATTAACACAATCAGTTGTTGCTGGTCTAGTAGTGGTGATATGAATTAACACTGTCAGTTGTTGCTGGTCTAGTAGTGGAGGTATGAATTAACACAGTCAGTTGTTGCTGGTCTAGTAGTGGTATGAATTAACAGTCAGTTGTTGCTGGTCTAGTAGTGGTATGAATTAACAGTCAGTTGTTGCTGGTCTAGTAGTGGTATGAATTAACAGTCAGTTGTTGCTGGTCTAGTAGTGGTATGAATTAACAGTCAGTTGTTGCTGGTCTAGTGGTGGTGGTATGAATTAACACAGTCAGTTGTTGCTGGTCTAGTAGTGGTGGTATGAATTAACAGTCAGTTGTTGCTGGTCTAGTGGTGGTGGTATGAATTAACAGTCAGTTGTTGCTGGTCTAGTAGTGGTATGAATTAACAGTCAGTTGTTGCTGGTCTAGTGGTGGTGGTATGAATTAACACAGTCAGTTGTTGCTGGTCTAGTAGTGGTGGTATGAATTAAAAGTCAGTTGTTGCTGGTCTAGTGGTGGTGGTATGAATTAACAGTCAGTTGTTGCTGGTCTAGTAGTGGAGGTATGAATTAACAGTCAGTTGTTGCTGGTCTAGTAGTGGTATGAATTAACAGTCAGTTGTTGCCGGTCTAGTAGTGGTATGAATTAACAGTCAGTTGTTGCTGGTCTAGTGGTGGTGGTATGAATTAACACAGTCAGTTGTTGCTGGTCTAGTAGTGGTATGAATTAACAGTCAGTTGTTGCTGGTCTAGTAGTGGTATGAATTAACAGTCAGTTGTTGCTGGTCTAGTAGTGGTATGAATTAACAGTCAGTTGTTGCTGGTCTAGTGGTGGTGGTATGAATTAACACAGTCAGTTGTTGCTGGTCTAGTAGTGGTGATATGAATTAACACTGTCAGTTGTTGCTGGTCTAGTAGTGGAGGTATGAATTAACACAGTCAGTTGTTGCTGGTCTAGTAGTGGTATGAATTAACACAGTCAGTTGTTGCTGGTCTAGTGGTGGTGGTATGAATTAACAGTCAGTTGTTGCTGGTCTAGTGGTGGTGGTATGAATTAACAGTCAGTTGTTGCTGGTCTAGTAGTGGAGGTATGAATTAACAGTCAGTTGTTGCTGGTCTAGTGGTGGTATGAATTAACAGTCAGTTGTTGCTGGTCTAGTGGTGGTATGAATTAACAGTCAGTTGTTGCTGGTCTAGTAGTGGTATGAATTAACAGTCAGTTGTTGCTGGTCTAGTAGTGGTATGAATTAACAGTCAGTTGTTGCTGGTCTAGTAGTGGTATGAATTAACAGTCAGTTGTTGCTGGTCTAGTGGTGGTGGTATGAATTAACAGTCAGTTGTTGCTGGTCTAGTGGTGGTGGTATGAATTAACAGTCAGTTGTTGCTGGTCTAGTGGTGGTGGTATGAATTAACAGTCAGTTGTTGCTGGTCTAGTAGTGGAGGTATGAATTAACAGTCAGTTGTTGCTGGTCTAGTAGTGGTATGAATTAACAGTCAGTTGTTGCTGGTCTAGTAGTGGTATGAATTAACAGTCAGTTGTTGCTGGTCTAGTAGTGGTATGAATTAACAGTCAGTTGTTGCTGGTCTAGTAGTGGTATGAATTAACAGTCAGTTGTTGCTGGTCTAGTAGTGGTATGAATTAACAGTCAGTTGTTGCCGGTCTAGTAGTGGTATGAATTAACAGTCAGTTGTTGCTGGTCTAGTAGTGGTATGAATTAACAGTCAGTTGTTGCTGGTCTAGTAGTGGTATGAATTAACAGTCAGTTGTTGCTGGTCTAGTAGTGGAGGTATGAATTAACAGTCAGTTGTTGCTGGTCTAGTAGTGGAGGTATGAATTAACAGTCAGTTGTTGCTGGTCTAGTAGTGGTATGAATTAACAGTCAGTTGTTGCTGGTCTAGTGGTGGTGGTATGAATTAACACAGTCAGTTGTTGCTGGTCTAGTAGTGGTGGTATGAATTAACACAGTCAGTTGTTGCTGGTCTAGTGGTGGTGGTATGAATTAACGCAGTCAGTTGTTGCTGGTCTAGTAGTGGTGGTATGAATTAACAGTCAGTTGTTGCTGGTCTAGTAGTGGTATGAATTAACAGTCAGTTGTTGCTGGTCTAGTAGTGGTATGAATTAACAGTCAGTTGTTGCTGGTCTAGTAGTGGTATGAATTAACAGTCAGTTGTTGCTGGTCTAGTAGTGGTATGAATTAACAGTCAGTTGTTGCTGGTCTAGTAGTGGTATGAATTAACAGTCAGTTGTTGCTGGTCTAGTAGTGGTATGAATTAACAGTCAGTTGTTGCCGGTCTAGTAGTGGTATGAATTAACAGTCAGTTGTTGCTGGTCTAGTAGTGGTATGAATTAACAGTCAGTTGCCTATGAGAGTAAAGGTGAGTCTTTCCGTACAGAACAGAGTTAGGAACAAATGAGTGATCCCCTTCTCTCTCTGTTTACATGCTGATCATGGCGCTAATAAAACATAACATGCTTCTGTTATAGAACAGTTGTTATTACAGTTAGAACAGTACTATTTGTTTTCTTACCACATTTTTGGGGTCTGCATTTAGCCTTCCACCTGCATTTCCGTGCCAACATGTCCTCTCGGTCACCTGCAAATGCTGTGAGCAAGCACACACAGTTCACATTCAAACGTAATCATTTCTGATATCATAAATGGCATAGGCTCCAATAACAAATCGAACATACCTTTGCAGCCTCCAGTATACGTCTGTTGTCACTTCTGTTGACTGTCCATGAGGCTGTCCTCAGGTTGGGGCTCAGCTAAAGAACAGGAGAACAGAGGAGAAGAGGAGAACAGAGGAGAGGGGAACAGAGGGGAGGAGAACAGAGGGGCTTACGGTACAGAGTCAATGTGGAGGCTATATACAGGGGGTACCAGTACAGGGTCAATGTGGAGGCTATATACAGAGGGTACCAGTACAGAGTCAATGTGGAGGCTATATACAGGGGGTACCGGTACAGAGTCAATGTGGTGGTCATATACAGGGGGTAACTGTACAAGAGCATTAGTGAGGTTGGGCGATTAGGTCTGGCTCACAGTAAGCATTCCAACTCATCCCAAAGGTGTTCGATAGGGTTGAGGTCAGGGCTCTGTGCAGTCCAGTCAAATTCTCCCACACCAAATGACAAACCATTGCTGTATGGCCTTCACTTTGTGCACAGGGGTATTGTCATTCCCCAAACTGTTGCCACAAAGTTGGAAGCACAGAATCGTCTACGATGTCATTGTATGCTGTAGCTTTGACATTTCCCTTCACCAAACCCAGATTAGTCCGTCGGACTACCAGATGGTGAAGCGTGATTCATCACTCCAGAGAACCCGTTTCCACTGCTCCAGAGTCCGGTGAGATTTACACCAGCTGACGCTTGGCATTGGGCATGGTGATCTCAGGCTTGTTCTGGGCCATGGAAACCCCTTTCATGAAGCTCCCGACGAACAGTTCTTGTGCTGACGTTGCTTGAACATTACTATTCATTAATTAATTAACATTTTATATTTTATCTATTAAACTAGTTGTTGATCATTGCTAGGCAACCATTTACATTTAGATTTAAGTCAAAACTATACATTTAGTAACAGTCTTCTTGGTTAACACTACAGTGTAGATTTGGCCTTGTCCTGCTGAAAGGTGAATTGGTCTCCCAGTGTCTGGTGGAACCAGGATTTCCTGTAGGATTTTGTGCGCCATTCAGCGATGCTTGACAATATGGAGAGTGGTACTCAGTAACATGTTGTATTGGATTTACCTCAAACATAATACTTTGTATTCAGGGCAAAAAGTGAATCGCTTTGCCACATATTTTGCAGTATAATTTTAGTGCCTTGTTTGCAAACAGGATGCATGTTTTAGGATATTTTTTATTCTGTACAGGCTTCCTTCTTTTCACTGTCAATTTGGTTAGTATTGTGGAGTAACTGATCTATCCATAATTGTCTCCTATCACAACAAACTCTGTTTTAAAGTGACCATGGGTCTCATGGTGAAGTTCCTGAGCGATTTCCTTCCTCTCCGGGAACTAACTAAGGACGGACACCTGTATCTTTGTAGTGACTGGGCGCATTGACACACCATCCAAAGCATAATTAACTTCAGGCTCAAAGGGATATTCAATGTCTACTCTTTATTTATACCCATCGATGCCCTTCTTTGCAATGAGTCAGTCATTCAAACATTATGTTAAACACTATTATTGCACACGGAGTGAGTCCATGCAACTTATGTGAGTAGTTAAGCAAACGTTTACTCCTGAACTTATTAGGCTTGCCATAATAAAGGGGTTGATACTGATTGACTCAAAACATTTCAGCTTTTCATTTTTTTTTTTTTTTTTTTCCCCCACACAACTTTCATTGCGGCAATGTGTGGAACCGCTGTCATAAAAAACATATATATATTTTTAAATCAGTGACAGATGACCACTTGATTTAGGCTACATTATAGCACGCTAAATATTTCTGATCAGTGACAGATGGGCAAACGAAGAGACATACCACCTCCTCTTACCCTATTTTCTCTGCCAGAGAATTATCCAAATATACAAACTGAGATTCAATAAAAAACTAAAACCACATGGATTCAGACACAGGCTTCTGGTAAAGAGTAGGTTACTAAGCAACAGCGAGTGAAGATCAAACTAATGGACTCGTTAAACTACATAACACGCCGTCTAAACGTTCAGATCGGTGATAATAAACAAGCCTACTAGACAAGATGGTCATGAGCAGCACTCACCTCAGCATAGCTAACATTTCTACAATCAGAATCCAAATGGAGATTTGGTGAAAATAAATCTCTGACATTGATTTATCAAGAGGCTTGTCTCAAAGCAGTGTGAAACGGTGCTGAATAGTTGGCTCCACGCTGGAAGGCTACTGCCTCTAATGTATTATTTGGGTGTTTCAGGAAGCAACAATTGTATGCCTTCAATTGCATTAGCCTCTATTCAAGTATTATTATTTTTTGAATTCAGTTTTATTTATTCCCAAAGTAATTCTTTATGGATCCATCCAGTTGGGGTTGAGGAAACTGGCCATGTGGTGGGCTATGCAAAGAGATGGGTGACATTTTGCAGGTGTATTTTGACACTTTCTTTGTATTCATCATTTCTTACTCATTGTTAGAAAAAATAGTTTAGTCCAAATATGATGTTTGGTCCTATACAGTGAGCGCCAACAGTATTGGTACAGTGACACATGTTGTTGTTTTGGCTCTGTATTCCAGCACTTCGGATTTGAAATGATACAATGACAATGAGATTCAAGTCAAGACTGTCAGCTTTAATTTGTGAGTATTTTCATCCATATCGGGTGAACGGTTTGCAAATTACAGCATTTCTGTACAGTACAATAGTAGTACATGTACATAGTCCATTTTAGAGAACCAAAAGTATTGGGACAAATTCACTTGTGTATTAAAGTAGTAATAAGTATTGCATTCCATATTCATAGCATGCAATGACTACATCAAGCTCGTGACAAATTTGTTGGATGTATTTGCTATTTGTTTGAATTGTGTTTCAGGTTATTTTGTGCCCAATAGGAATGGTAAATAACGTAGTATACGAATAGACTTTCTAAATATGGATAATCATGAATGAATTGTGAATAATGACGAGTGAGAAAGTTACTGTAGCAGTTTTGCACAGATGCATACAGCTATGGGTGACTCCATCCGCTGAAACTACACTTCCGCTACGCATCCCAAATTACGTTTACACACAGGTGTTGAGCTAGATAGCTAATTGGAACAGCTGATCGCCTCGTCTCAGTAAATCAGCACGCTAACATGGAGATATGGCCGTGTGGGAACCCTAACACGGAGTGTATTCATTTAACCTTTATGATTTCTGGCTGAAAGATAAGGACCCTAATGCGTCCAAAACCGAGGCACGTTCATGTTCAGACCGAGCGTCAGGCATCTTAACAAAACTCCCCATTCAGAAGACGCCTTCATCCAATGACTTATGGGCCTGAGAGTCCATGATCATGGGCTAAACCAACCCATTCCAGGTGTCAGGAACACACTGAGACAGTGTTCGTGGTGGAACATATTTGTACAGCCTTTAAGAGAAGATTGTAGGCATCAAGAGCTAGCTATGTGCCAGAATATCCAGGATCAATGCAATTGAACCGTTATTTCACCACAGTGACAGTGTTGCTCAACAACAGTGAGTAAAGCATGTCATCGTACCAGTAGTACTAGCTGGCTTACAACCTGGGGTGTAATCATTAGTTCAAACAGTTTATTGGACAAATTCCCGGTAGGTCCCTGTCCATTTCGTTCGCTTCCGTTTGAGAAACGTTTGGCAACAAAAACCGGTCTAATTAATAAGCCCATGGTGTCTGTCACGTGCAGCTATTATCAGTTAGTCCACGGGTGGGATGCGCAGTCATATCAGACAGACTGTGCACTGACACGCTGTACTTTGTCAGTTCTGAAGTAGGCAGGTATGGTAGCGGTTACGAGCAAGTAAGCGAAAGGTTTCTGGTTCGAATCCCCGAGCCGACTGGGTAAGGAAAACAACCGATGTGCCCTACAGCAAGTAAATCGCTCTGGATTAGAGTTTCTGCCCCACAATTGACATACCTAGGTGACCACAACCCAGCCAGCTAACCATAGCTACTTATGGGATGTTATCCAAGTAACTTAAACTAGTTCATGTCGAAATCACTTTCACTTTAATCTCAACTTGAAGCCAAACATCGACAGCCATGGCAATCTTGTGAAACAACGCACCACAAACTTGGTTAACTTTCTGACTAATACAACTTAACACCCAGTCACCCCAAACTAGCTAACTTTATAACATTATGATGGACACTTGTCTAAGAGCAGTATCCTTCCTCCCCTCTCCAGGTTAATACTCACCAAATAAGTCGTCTGTTGCTTCCCATTCGGTGTGTTACCTCCTCTCCAAATATGATACGAACTTGTATGTTGAAGTAAAGTAGTAAATGTTTGTCTTCGCAAGTGGAGTCCACATTTCAGCTGTACCACCAGCGGCGCCATCTTGCCAGAGGAAGGCGGGTTCCATAGTCAACGACGTTACGTCACAGCAATGAGATCGATATTTCACCGGATGTATAAATGTGAAGCATCCGCTTGGCGTTACCGCGGAGGAAGCCCAGTTGTATTCATAAATGGTAAATTCACAAATAAAATAAAAACACTCTTCCGTGTTTTCTATAAGGAATTCTAGCAGTACATTAAGACCATTATACATTCTTCTAATAAGAAAGCTGTTAAAACAATCAATATGTGTGTTTTTTTTAAGGTATTTGTATAATCTATAATTTGTTGTACCCCCTAGCATATGATATCATTGTCTATTTATGTACTTATTGTAAGTATACAGACATTTCTACATTGGTAATAAAAATATAAATACATTTAAAAAGGAAGCCCAGATGCAGGCATTGGGAGACACTGGACCGAGATGGACTTGGTTGAAATTTCTGCAAAATTTCTCATCGATGATTTATTTGATGTTAATAAAATGTTCTGTTCCCAAAACTATAATTTATTACGAACAGAGTGGACTAGGTTTTGTAGACTTTACTCTTTGCATTAAAAATTAAATTCAAAAAAATAAATGGCGTTGTTTAGAAGGAGTGCAAAGAGAAATGTTGTTATTGGACACAAGCACTTCACAGAGTAGGCGTTCCCTAACGGAAATATGCGCATGCGTGCCATAACGCGCCAATAGGATCTTGCCTGTTCTGCCCACTGTGACTCATTTGTTCCCATTTGAAACGAGAGGCTGGGGTCTCTTCGTTATTAAAATCTTTGGTGACATTATTTCCGATTAGAGCGAACGTTTGCCCCGTTCGCCATTCATTCATTTTTTAAAGGAATAAAATCATAATAGCCATCTATGTGGCTATTTCCCAACATTTGGTCATTATATCCCGAATTAAATAACACAACGTTTATTTCGTTGTTCAGCTTGGAATATAGGTTTTACTCTTGTGATTGATAAGATTTCTAAACATACTTCAGTAAAAGTATTGATGGAAAGTTACTAAAGTAAAAGTGAAAGTCACCCAGTAAAATAATACTTGAGTAAAAGTCTAAAAGTATTTGGTTCTAAATATACTTAAGTATCAAACGTAAATGTAATATGTAAAATATATTTATGTATCAAAAGTATAAATCATTAAAAATGTATTTTATTAAGCAAAGCAGATTGCACCATTTTCTTGTTTTTAAAATGTACAGATAGCCAGGAGAACACTCCAACACTGACATAATGCTTTATAGCCTCTACACTGGTGGACATAATGCCTTATAGCCTCTACACTGATGGACATAATGCCTTATAGCCTCTAGACTGATGGTCATAATGCCTTATAGCCTCTACACTGATGGACATAATGCCTTATAGCCTCTAGACTGATGGTCATAATGCCTTATAGCCTCTACACTGATGGACATAATGCTTTATAGCCTCTACACTGATGGACATAATGCTTTATAGCCTCTAGACTGATGGACATAATGCTTTATAGCCTCTACACTGATGGACATAATGCTTTATAGCCTCTAGACTGATGGACATAATGCTTTATAGCCTCTACACTGATGGAAATATCAGTTGATGGAAATGGTTATCCTTCTATTCCTGGTTATCCTTCTATTCCTTCTATCCTCCTACTGGTTGGATGAATTTGGGATCTATCGGCCCACAACTGTCCCAGAGTCTGTTTAGGCTGTTTCTTTCTCAACAAGCTGGCATATAGAAAAGGTAGCCTAAACTTTTTAACTGTAGTGGATTGACAGGCTAGTGATTTTGCTGTTCGTTAGTTATCTTGTTGGTTGAGGGAAAGTAAATGTGGACAGGTATTCTAACATCTTCAAAGTGCAGATCAGAATTCAGTAAGAAGGACCCCACATCGTTGCATCCTCGACTTGCATGTTCTGTTAATATGAATAACCATAATGCAAATGTGATTTCTGTCATTCTGTGCACTGACGGTGGATTCCCTAATCAGGTTAAGCACCCATTCCATATAGGTCCTGTACATTTATCAAATATCCTGCCAATTAAAATGGAAACCTTGTCCTACAGGTACTGACCCCTACATCCTACTCCCTGACCCCTACACCCTACTCCCTGACCCCTACACCCTGACCACTACTCCCTAACCCCTACTCTCCTCCTGTCTCATTCCACCCCAAGAAGATAACTGGATAGCTAACAAGCTTGATAACTCAACTGGATAGCTATTGTAACAGTACTCTGCTTGCGTTGTGTACAATCAATCATCGACACAAACTCCAACTTGTAGCACCAGTCATGGAGATTTATTCTGATAGGAACAGCACAAAATTGGACGTCATGCAAGGCACGGCTCACCATCCAACTCTGCACTCACGCACTGTACAAACTATACAAACCCCCCCACCAGACACACTAAGTTGCTAGCTAGTATTAGCTGAAATTCTCTAGAACAAAATGCACAACAAATATTCTCCAAAAACTGCATCTTATGTGTGATGTTCGAATAACATTTACAAACAAATTGATATAAATTGTACATTTAAAACACTTGGGAGTATAAAAATCACTTTTGACGTACAGTGCTTTGCAACCAACAACTTACCGCTGGTTTGGTGCTTGTTCACTGGGACGATTCTAAACGAAACATCCTCCCTCGTAAGGGAGCTACGCAAACCAGCCAATAAGATGCCATGTTGAGTAGGTGAAGGCAAGACAAACTCAAACCAAATTGGCTTAACAAGAAAGTGGCAAGGGGAATCACCAATATAACCCTGTTACACTAACAAGCTTTGATAGCCCAACTGGATAGCTAAAAGGCTTGATAGCTAACAAACTAACAAGCTTGATAACTCAATTGGATAGCTATTAGGTGTCAGGTAAGACCCAAATGCAGACTGTTGAAGTAACAATGTTTATTACGGCAACAGGGGCAGGCAAACGAGAGTTCAAGGCAGGCAGGGGTCGATAATCCAGAGTAGAGGCAAAGGTACAGGACGGCAAGCGGGCTCAGGGTCAGGGGCAGGCAGGTGGGCTCAGAGTCAGGGGCAGGCAGGTGGGCTCAGAGTCAGGTCAGGCAGGTGGGCTCAGAGTCAGGTCAGGCAGGTGGGCTCAGGGTCAGGCAGGTGGGCTCAGGGTCAGGGGCAGGCAGGTTCAGGGTCAGGCAGGCGGGCTCAGGGTCAGGGGCTGGCAGGTGGGCTCAGGGTCAGGGGCAGGCAGGTGGGCTCAGAGTCAGGGGCAGGCAGGTGGGCTCAGAGTCAGGGGCAGGCAGGTGGGCTCAGAGTCAGGGGCAGGCAGGTGGGCTCAGAGTCAGGGGCAGGCAGGTGGGCTCAGAGTCAGGACAGGCAGGTGGGTTCAGAGTAAGGGCAGGCAGGCTCAGGGTCAGGCAGGTGGGCTCAGGGTCAGGGGCAGGCAGGTGGGCAGGCAGGTGGGCTCAGAGTCAGGGGCAGGCAGGTGGGCTCAGAGTCAGGGGCAGGCAGGTGGGCTCAGAGTCAGGGGCAGGCAGGTGGGCTCAGAGTCAGGGGCAGGCAGTTGGGCTCAGAGTCAGGGGCAGGCAGGTGGGCTCAGAGTCAGGGGCAGGCAGGTGGGCTCAGAGTCAGGGGCAGGCAGGTGGGCTCAGGGTCAGGGGCAGGCAGGTGGGCTCAGAGTCAGGACAGGCAGGTGGGCTCAGAGTCAGGGGCAGGCAGGTGGGCTCAGAGTCAGGGGCAGGCAGGTGGGCTCAGAGTCAGGACAGGCAGGTGGGCTCAGAGTCAGGGTCAGGCAGGTGGGCTCAGAGTCAGGGGCAGGCAGGTGGGCTCAGAGTCAGGGCAGGCAGGTGGGCTCAGAGTCAGCGGCAGGCAGGTGGGCTCAGAGTCAGGACAGGCAGGTGGGCTCAGAGTCAGGACAGGCAGGTGGGCTCAGGGTCAGGGGCAGGCAGATGGGCTCAGGGTCAGGGGCAGGCAGGTGGGCTCAGGGTCAGGGGCAGGCAGGTGGGCTCAGAGTCAGGGGCAGGCAGGTGGGCTCAGAGTCAGGGGCAGGCAGGTGGGCTCAGAGTCAGGGGCAGGCAGGTGGGCTCAGAGTAAGGGGCAGGCAGGTGGGCTCAGAGTCAGGACAGGCAGGTGGGCTCAGAGTCAGGGTCAGGCAAGGGTCAAAACTAGGAGGGCAAGAAAAAGAGAGACTGGGAGAAAACAGGAGCTGAGAAAACGCTGGTTGACTTGACAAACAAGACGAACTGGCAGCAGACAAACAGAGAACACATGTATAAGTACCCAGGGGATAAAGGGGAAGATGGGGGATACCTTGAGGGGTTGGAGACAAGCACAGGTTAAACAGATCAGGGTGTGACAATAGCTAACAAGCTAGATCACTCTGCTGGATAGCTAACACATTAACAAGCTAGATCACTCAGCTGGATAGCTAACACATTAACAAGCTAGATCACTCAGCTGGATAGCTAACAAATTAACAAGCTAGATCACTCAGCTGGATAGCTAACAAATTAACAAGCTAGATCACTCAGCTGGATAGCTAACAAATTAACAAGCTTGATAAATCAGATCAAATTTTATTTGTCACATGCGCCAAATACAACAGTAAAATGCTTACTTACCTAACCAACAATGCAGTTTAAAAAAGTCAATGTGCGGGGGCACCGGTTAGTCGAGGTAATTATGGAGTCACGCTCTGACCTTAGTTCCTTTGTTTTGTCTTTGTTATAGTATGGTCAGGGTGTGGGTTGGGGTGGGGTGGGCAGTCTATGTTCCTTTTTTGGCCTGGTATGATTCTCAATTAGAGGCAGCTGTCAATCGTTGTCCCTGATTGAGAACCATACTTAGGTAGCCTGGTTTCCCCTTTGAGTTGTGGGAGATTATTTTCTGTAGTGTATGTTCACCATACAGAACTGTTTCGTTTATCATTTTTGTTGTTTTGTTTGAGTATTCGTTTTCATTAAAAGGCATAACTTACCACACTGCACCTTGGTCCTCCTCTCCTCTTTATCCCAACGACAAACATTACAGCAGGCAGGTAGAGTTATTGAAGTGACTATGCATAGAGAATAACAGAGAGTAGCAGAAGTGTAAAGGGCAATGCAAATAGTCTGGCTAGCCATTTAATTAGCTGTTCAGGAATCTTATGGCTTGGGGTAGAAACTGTTTAGAAGCCTCTTGGACCTAGACTTGGTGCTCTGGTACGGCTTGCCGTGCGGTACAGAGAAAACAGTCTATGACTAGGGTGGCTGGATTCTTTGACAATCGTTAGGGCGTTCCACTGACACCGCCTGGTATAGAGGTCCTGGATGTCAGGAAGCTTGGCCCCAGTGATGTACTGGGCCGTACGCACTACCCTCGGTAGTGCCTTGCGGTCGGAGCTCGAGCAGTTGCCGTACCAGACAGTGATGCAACCAGTCAGGATGCTCTCGATAGTGCAGCTGTAGAACCATTTGAGGATCTGAGGACCCATGCCAAATCTATTCAGTTTCCTGAGGGGGAATAGGTTTGTCGTGCCCTCTTCACGACTGTCTTGGTGTGCTTGGACTATATTAGTTTGTTGGTGATGTGGACGCCAAGGAACTTGAAGCTCTCAACATGTTCCACTACAGCCCCGTCGATGAGAATGGGGGCATGCTCGGTCCTCCTTTTCCTGTAGTCCACAATCATTTCCTTTGTCTTGATCACGTTGAGGGAGAGGTTGTTGTCCTGGCACCACACTGCCAGCTGTCTGACCTCCTCCCTATAGGATGTCTCATCGTTGTCAGTGATCAGGCCTACCACTGTCGTCAGCAAACTTAATGATGGTGTTGGCCAGGCCATGCAGTCATGAGTGAACAGGGAGCACAGGAGGAGACTAAGCACACACCCCTGAGGGGCCCCCGTGTTGAGGATCTATGGGACGGATGTGTTGTTACCTATCCTTACCACCTGGGGGCGGCCCGTCAGTAAGTCCAGGATCCAGTTGCAGAGGGAGGTGTTTAGTCCCAGGGTCCTAAGCTTAATGATGAGCTTTGAGAGCTCTATGGTGTTGAACACTGAGCTGTATAGCATTCTCACATGGGTGTTCCTTTTGTCCAGGTGGGAAAGGGCAGTGTGGAGTGCAATAGAGATTGCATCATCTGTTGATCTGTTGGGGCGGTATGCAAATTGGAGAGGGTCTAGGGTTTCTAGGATAATCATGTTGATGTGAGCCATGACCAGCCATTCAAAGCACTTCATGGATACAGACGTGAGAGCTACGGGTCGGTAGTCATTTAGGCAAGTTACCTTGGTTTTCTTGGGCACAGGGACTATGGTGGTTTGCTTGAAACATGTTGGTATTACAGACTCAGTCAGGGAGAGGTTGAAAATGTCAGTGAAGACACATGGCAGTTGGTCAGCGCATGCTCGGAGTACACGTCCTGGTAATCCGACTGGCCCTGCGGCCTTGTGGATGTTGACCTGTTTAAAGGTTTCACTCACACCGGATACAGAGAGCGTGATCACACAGTCATCCGGAACAGCTGATGCTCTCATGCATGTTTCAGTGTTACTTGCCTCAAAGCGAGCATAGAAGTAATTTATCTCATCTGGTATGCTCTTGTTACAGCTCGCGACTGTGCTTCCCGTTGTAGTCTGTAATCGTTTGCAAGCCCTGCCACAAGCCCTAACATATTCCAGTCTGTGCAAAACAGCCCTGTTGCTTAGCATCTGCTTCATCTGACCACTTTTTTATTGACCGAGTCACTGGTGCTTCCTGCTTTAGTTAGGAATCAGGAGGATAGAATTATGGTCAGATTTGCCAAATGGAGGGTGAGAGAGAGCTTTGTATGTGTCTGTGTGTGTGGAGTAAAGGTGGTTTAGAGTTTTTTTCCCTCTGGTTGCTCATTTAATATGCTGGTAGAAATGAGGTAAAACAGATTTAAATTTCCCTGCATTATTATCATTAAAGTCCGCGGCCACTATGAGCGCCACTTCTGGATGAGCATTTTCCTGTTTGCTTATGGCCTTATACAGCTCATTGAGTGCGGTCTTAGTGCCAGCATCGGTTTGGGGTGGTAAATAGACAGCTACAAAGAATTTAGATGAAAACTCTCTTGGTAAATAGTGTGGTCTACAGCTAATCATGAGATACTCTACCTCAGGTGAGCAAAACCTTCCTACTTCCTTAGATTTCGTGCACCAGCTGTACAGTGCCTTGGAAAAGTATTCACCCCTTTTTGTAGTTTTTCCTATTTGTTGCATTACAACCTGTAATTTAAATTGATTTTTATTTGGATTTCATAGAAATGGACATACACAAAATAGCTCAAATTGGTTAAGTAAAATAAAAATGAATTAGTTAAATAAAGTCCACCTGTGTGGATGTTTTTAATGTCCGTTGGTAGGATAGTCTTGCTCGTAGTTCATCTATTCTATTATCCAATGATTGTACGTTGGTTAATAGGACCGATGGTAAAGGCAGATTATCGCCGTCAGATCCTCACCCAGACCTACATCCCCAATATCTCCTTCTCTTTCTCCTGCGCATGACGGGGAAAAGGGCCTAGTCGGGTGTCTGAAGTAAATCCTTTGCATCCGACTCGTTAAAGAAAAAATCTTCTTCCAGTACGAGGTGAGGAATCGCTGTCCTGATATCTAGAAGCTCTTTTCGGTCATAAAAGACCGGGGGCAGAAACATTATGGACAAAATAAGTTACAAATAGCGAGAAAAACACACACAATAACACAACTGGTTAGGGGACCGTAAAACGGCAGCCATCTCCTCCAGCGCCATCATTTAAGGGGATACTGTATGCATTGATTTTAAGTCTGACTCAATTGATCTCAAAACCCACAAGGCTAAATGTGAAAAAGACTGTTAACTCCTCACTGATTTATTTAATTCTTACTAATAACCCCCATAAATATTTGTCTAGTGGAGTATTTGCATATGATCTCAGTGAACATTGTCACATAGTATGTATTAGAGATACGAATCAGCAAAATACTAATCCTCATTTAAGATACGTTTTCTCCTCAAGGGTTTTTACATGTCATGTTCTACTCTGATTTAGACACCATCTCCTGTATTCCTGACCCCTGAGGAGGTTCTAGATTCCTTCCTTCTACATTCCTCCTGTATTCCTGACCCCGAGACGTCTCTAGAACAATCCTCCTGTATTCCTGACCCCGAGACGGCTCTAGAACATTCCTCCTGTATTCCTGACCCTGAGTAGGCTCTAGAACATGTCTCCTGTATTCTTGACCCTGGAGAGAGAGAGAGAGAGACAGTTATTCACCCTGGAGAGAGAGAGAGAGACAGTTATTCACCCTGGAGAGAGAGAGACAGACAGTTATTCACCCTGGAGAGAGAGAGACAGACAGTTATTCACCGTGGAGAGAGACAGACAGTTATTCACCCTGGAGAGAGAGAGAGAGAGAGAGAGAGAGACAGTTATTCACCCTGGAGAGAGAGAGAGACAGACAGTTATTCACCCTGGAGAGAGAGAGAGACAGTTATTCACCCTGGAGAGAGAGAGACAGACAGTTATTCACCCTAGAGAGAGACAGACAGTTATTCACCCTGGAGAGAGAGAGAGAGACAGTTATTCACCCTGGAGAGAGAGAGAGACAGACAGTTATTCACCCTGGAGAGAGAGAGAGACAGACAGTTATTCACCCTAGAGAGAGACAGACAGTTATTCACCCTGGAGAGAGAGAGAGAGAGACAGTTATTCACCCTGGAGAGAGAGAGAGAGAGACAGTTATTCACCCTGGAGAGAGAGAGAGAATATGAAAATAAACCCAATCTTGATAAACTCCCATAGCTACTGGGTGAAATACCAGTGTTCCATCACAGCAGGAAGATGTGTGACCTGATGCCACGAGAAAAGGGCAACCAGTGAAGAACAAACACCATTGTAAATACAACCCATATTTATTTATTTTTGTTTTCCCTTTATTTTAACTATTTGCACTTCATTACAACACTGTATATAGACATAATATGACATTTGAAATGTCTCTGTTCTTTTGAAACTTCTGTGAGTGTAATGTTTACTGCTCATTTTTATTGTTTATTTCACTTTTGTTTATTATCTATTTCACTTGCTTTGGCAATGTAAACATATGTTTCCCATGCCAATAAAGCCCTTTCCCATGCCAATAAAGCTATTCACCCTGGAGATAGAGACGGCGAGAGAGATACAACTTTAATCACAGAATTCTGAGGGAGAACTCATAAACGTTGTTTGCCGACTGGTCACAAAACAGGACTGTTACAAACCTGTTATTTTACACAGACCCACTACTGCCTGGCGTACAGCTGTAGCCAGGCATTTCAGCTATACCACAAAGAAAGTTCTCTGCAAGGGAAGGCAAATCCACATGTTTGAGGACAGCGATAAGGACCAGGAAAACAGGTTTCTGACGGTAAACATGTATCAGAAGGACAGTCATGGTCCAGGGGCGTGGGGCTAGACTCCACCCCCCCCCCCCCCCCCCCGGAGAGCACGGAGAGCACCCCGACACACCTGTCAATTGAAATGCATTCCAGGTGACTACCTCATGAAGCTGGTTGAGAGAATGCCAAGAGTGTACAAAGCGGTCATCAAGGCAAAGGGTGGCTACTTTGAAGAATCTCAAATGTCAAATTTATATTTTGATTTGTTTAACACTTTTTGGGTTACTACATGATTCCATATGTGTAATTTCATAGTTTTGATGTCTTCACTATTATTCTACAATGTAGAAAATAGTCAAAATAAAGAAAAACACATTGAATGAGTAGGTGTGTCCAAACTTTTGACTGATATATAAATATACATACCCTAATGATCCATCTTATACACAATGAACAGATATATACACAGATCTATATAGGTGAACTGGTGTCACCTTCTAATGCTGTCCAATCAGAGGTGGACTGGTGTCACCTTCTAATGCTGTCCAATCAGAGGTGGACTGGTGTCAACTTTATAATGCTGTCCAATCAGAGGTGGACTGGTGTCACCTTTATAATGCTGTCCAATCAGAGGTGGACTGGTACCACCTTTATAATGCTGTCCAATCAGAGGTGGACTGGTGTCACCTTTATAATGCTGTCCAATCAGAGGTGAACTGGTGTCACCTTTATAATGCTGTCCAATCAGAGGTGGACTGGTGTCACCTTTATAATGCTGTCCAATCAGAGGTAGACTGGTGTCACCTTTATAATGCTGTCCAATCAGAGGTGGACTGGTGTCACCTTTATAATGCTGTCCAATCAGAGGTGGACTGGTGTCACCTTTATAATGCTGTCCAATCAGAGGTGGACTGGTGTCACCTTTATAATGCTGTCCAATCAGAGGTGGACTGGTGTCACCTTTATAATGCTGTCCAATCAGAGGTAGACTGGTGTCACCTTTATAATGCTGTCCAATCAGAGGTGGACTGGTGTCACCTTTATAATGCTGTCCAATCAGAGGTGGACTGGTGTCACACACACACACGCCACTTCCCTTATCTTATCTACCAGACACTTAGAGGCTGGAGGATATTAGGTTCTAGATGACGAACTGGTGGGTACAGTACATTGCTGGTATTTTGTTAAATGTTTGATAGGTTTGCTAACAGGACTGGAAAAGATTGGCTGTGTCCCGAATGGCACTATATTCATTATATAGTGCACTAAAAGGGAGCCATTTGGGCCGCTGACACGATTTGAGTGGTCCTCCTCCAGACGCTGCTCTAGATGAGTGGTCCACGTCCAGACGCTGCTCTAGATGAGTGGTTCACCTCCAGACGCTGCTCTAGATGAGTGGTCCACCTCCAGACGCTGCTCTAGATGAGTGGTCCACGTCCAGACGCTGCTCTAGATGAGTGGTTCACCTCCAGACGCTGCTCTAGATGAGTGGTCCACGTCCAGACGCTGCTCTAGATGAGTGGTCCACCTCCAGACGCTGCTCTAAATGAGTGGTCCTCCTCCAGACGCTGCTCTAGGTGAGTGGTTCACCTCCAGACGCTGCTCTAGGTGAGTGGTTCACCTCCAGACGCTGCTCTAGATGAGTGGTCCACGTCCAGACGCTGCTCTAGATGAGTGGTTCACCTCCAGACGCTGCTCTAGATGAGTGGTCCACCTCCAGATGCTGCTCTAGATGAGTGGTTCACCTCCAGACGCTGCTCTAGATGAGTGGTCCACGTCCAGACGCTGCTCTAGATGAGTGGTTCACCTCCAGACGCTGCTCTAGATGAGTGGTCCACCTCCAGACGCTGCTCTAGATGAGTGGTCCACGTCCAGACGCTGCTCTAGATGAGTGGTTCACCTCCAGACGCTGCTCTAGATGAGTGGTCCACGTCCAGACGCTGCTCTAGATGAGTGGTCCACCTCCAGACGCTGCTCTAAATGAGTGGTCCTCCTCCAGACGCTGCTCTAGGTGAGTGGTTCACCTCCAGACGCTGCTCTAGGTGAGTGGTTCACCTCCAGACGCTGCTCTAGATGAGTGGTTCACCCCCAGACGCTGCTCTAGATATGAGTGGTTCACCTCCAGACGCTGCTCTAGATATGAGTGGTTCACCTCCAGACGCTGCTCTAGATATGAGAGGTTCACCTCCAGACGCTGCTCTAGGTGAGTGGTTCACCTCCAGACGCTGCTCTAGGTGAGTGGTTCACCTCCAGATGCTGCTCTAGATGAGTGGTTCACCTCCAGACGCTGCTCTAGATGAGTGGTTCACCTCCAGACGCTGCTCTAGGTGAGTGGTTCACCTCCAGACGCTGCTCTAGGTGAGTGGTTCACCTCCAGACGCTGCTCTAGATGAGTGGTTCACCTCCAGATGCTGCTCTAGATGAGTTGTTCACCTCTAGACGCTGCTCTAGATATGAGTGGTTCACCTCTAGACGCTGCTCTAGATATGAGTGGTTCACCTCCAGACGCTGCTCTAGATATGAGTGGTTCACCTCCAGACGCTGCTCTAGGTGAGTGGTTCACCTCCAGACGCTGCTCTAGGTGAGTGGTTCACCTCCAGATGCTGCTCTAGATGAGTGGTTCACCTCCAGACGCTGCTCTAGGTGAGTGGTTCACCTCCAGACGCTGCTCTAGGTGAGTGGTTCACCTCCAGATGCTGCTCTAGATGATTGGTTCACCTCCAGATGCTGCTCTAGATGAGTGGTTCACCTCCAGATGCTGCTCTAGATATGAGTGGTTCACCTTCAGACGCTGCTCTAGATATGAGTGGTTCACCTCCAGACGCTGCTCTAGATAAGTGGTTCACCTCCAGATGCTGCTCTAGATAAGTGGTTCACCTCCAGATGCTGCTCTAGATATGAGTGGTTCACCTCCAGACGCTGCTCTAGATGAGTGGTTCACCTCCAGACGCTGCTCTAGATGAGTGGTTCACCTCCAGATGCTGCTCTAGATATGAGTTTCTACTTTTAAACTCGGACAAAACAGAGGTGCTTGTTCTAGGTCCCAAGAAACAAAGAGACCGTCTGTTGAATATGACAATTAATCTTAATGGTTGTACAGTCGTGTCAAATAAAACTGAAGGACCTCGGCATTACTCTGGACCCTGATCTCTGTTTTGATGAACATATCAAGACCATTTCAAGGACAGCTTTTTTCATCTACGTAACATTGCAAAAATCTAACTTTCTGTCCAAAAATGATGCAGAAAAATGAATCCATGCTTTTGTCACTTCTAGGTTAGACTACTGCAATGCTCTACTTTCCAGCTACCAGGATAAAGCACTAAATTAACTTCAGTTAGTGCTAAATACGGCTGCTAGAATCCTGACTAGAACCAAAAAATGTGATCATATTACTCCAGTGCTAGCCTCCTTACACTGGCTTCCTGTCAAAGCAAGGGCTGATTTCAAAGTTTTACTGCTAACCTACAAAGCATTACATGGGCTTGCTCCTACCTATCTCTCTGATTTGGTCTGCCGTACATACCTACACGTACGCTACGGTCACAAGACGCAGGCCTCCTAATTGTCCCTAGAATTTCTAAGCAAACAGCTGGAGGCAGGGCTTTCTCCTACAGAGCTCAATTTTTATGGAATGGTCTCCCTACCCATGTCAGAGACGCAAACTCGGTCTCAACCTTTAAGTCTTTACTGAAGACTCATCTCTTCAGTGGGTCATATGATTGAGTGTAGTCTGGCCCAGGAATGGGAAGGTGAACGGAAAGGCTCTGGAGCAACGAACCGCCCTTGCTGTCTCTGCCTGGCCGGTTCCCCTCGTTCCACTGGGATTCTCTGCCTCTAACCCTATTACAGGGGCTGAGTCACTGGCTTACTGGGGCTCTCTCATACCGTCCCTGGGAGGAGTGCGTCACCTCAGTGGGTTGAGTCACTGAAGTGATCATCCTGTCTGGGTTGGGTTGGCGCCCCCCTTGGGTTGTGTCGTAGCAGAGATCTTTGTGGGCTATACTCAGCCTTGTCTCAGGATGGTAAGTTGGTGGTTGAAGATATCCCTCTAGTGGTGTGGGGGCTGTGCTTTGGCAAAGTGGGTGGGGTTATATCCTTCCTGTTTGGCCCTGTCCGGGGGTGTCCTCGGATGGGGCCACAGTGTCTGCTGACCCCTCCTGTCTCAGTCTCCAGTATTTATGCTGCAGTAGTTTGTGTCGGGGGGCTAGGGTCAGTTTGTTATATCTGGAGTACTTCTCCTGTCCTATTCGGTGTCTTGTGTGAATTTAAGTGTGCTCTCTCTAATTCTCTCTTTCTTTCTCTCTCTCGGAGGACCTGAGCCCTAGGATCACGCCTCAGGACTACCTGACATGATGACTCCTTGCTGTCCCCAGTCCACCTGGCCGTGCTGCTGCTCCAGTTTCAACTGTTCTGCCTTATTATTATTGGACCATGCTGGTCATTTATGAACATTTGAACATCTTGGCCATGTTCTGTTATAATCTCCACCCAGCACAGCCAGAAGAGGACTGGCCACCCCACATAGCCTGGTTCCTCTCTAGGTTTCTTCCTAGGTTTTGGCCTTTCTAGGGAGTTTTTCCTAGCCACCGTGCTTCTATACCTGCATTTCTTGCTGTTTGTGGTTTTAGGCTGGGTTTCTGTACAGCACTTTGAGATATCAGCTGATGTACGAAGGGCTATATAAATACATTTGATTAGATTTTGATTTTAGTGGTTCACCTTCAGAAGCTGCTCTAGATATGAGTGGTTTGTAACTTCTGGCGCTGACAGAGAGTTGTACTTATATAACTTAGAGTTGTACTTATATAACTTAGAGTTGTACTTATATAACTTAGTTGTACTTATATAACTTAGAGTTGTACTTATATAACTTAGAGTCATACTTTCCGGCGCCGACAGAGATGGCCGCCTCGCTTCGCGTTCCTAGGAAACTATGCAGTTTTTTATTTTTACGTGTTATTTCTTACATTGGTACCCCAGGTCATCTTAGGTTTCATTACATACAGTCGAGAAGAACTAGTGAACATAAGAGCAACGTCCACTCACCATCATTACGACCAGGAATACGACTTTCCCGAAGCGGAACCTGTGTTTTGCCCACCACCCAGGACAATGGATCGGATCCCAGCCGGCGAACCAAAACAACGTCGCCGTAAAAGGGGCAAACGAAGAGGTCTTCTGGTCAGGCTCCGGAGACGGGCACATCGAGCACCACTCCCAAGCATACTACACGCCAATGTCCAGTCTCTTGACAACAAGGTTGATGAAATCCGAGCAAGGGTAGCATTCCAGAGGGACATCAGAGACTAACGTTCTTTCCTTCACGGAAACATGGCTCACTCGAGACACGCTATCGGAATCGATACAGCCAGCTGGTTTCTTCAACCACCGTGCCGACAGAAACAACCATCTTTCTGGTAAGAAGAGGGGCGGGGGGGTATGCCTTATGATTAACGAGAAGTGGTGTAATCATAACAACATACAGGAACTCCAGTCCTTTTGTTCACCTGACCTGACTGAATTCCTCACAATCAAATGTCGACCACATTATCTACCAAGAGAATTCTCTTCGATTATAATCACAGCCGCATATATTCCCCCCCAAGCAGACACATCGATGGCTCTGAACGAACTTGATTTGACTCTATATAAACTGGAAACCACATATCTTGAGGCTGCATTCATTGAAGCTGGGGATTTTAACAAGGCTAATTTGAAAACAAGACTCCCGAAATTCTATCAGCATATCGATTCTGCTACCAGGGCTGGTTAAAACCTGGATAATTGTTATTCTAACTTCCGCATATAAGGCCCCCCCACCCTCCATTCGGAAAAGCTGACCACGACTCCATTTTGTAGCTCCCAGCCTATAGACAGAGACTAAAACAGGAAGCTCCCTTGCTAAGGTCTGTTCAATGCTGGTCCGACCAATCTGATTCCACGCTTCAAGACTGCTTCGATCACGTGGATTGGGATATGTTCTGCATTGCGTCAGACAATAACATTGACGAATATGCTGATTCGGTGAGAGAGTTAATTAGAAAGTGCATCGGCGTGGTACCCACAACAACTATTAAAACATTCCCTAACCAGAAACCGTGGATTGATGGCAGCATTCACACGAAACTGAAAGCGCGAACCACTGCTTTTAACCAGGGCAAGGTGACCGGAAACATGACCGAATACAAACAGTGTAGCTATTCCCTCCGCAAGGCAATCAAACAAGCTAAGTGTCAGTATAGAGACAAAGTAGAGTCGCAATTCAACGGTTCAGACACAATAGGTATGTGGCAGGGTATGTCGTGGTCAGGTATGTGGCAGTCAATCACGAATTACAAAAGAAAACCAGCCCCGTCGCGGACCAGGATGTCTTGCTCCCAGACAGACTAAATAACTTCTTTGCTCGCTTTGAGGACAGTACAGTGCCACTGACACTGCCCGCTACCAAAACCAAGACTCTCCTTCACTGCAGCAGATGTGAGAAAAACATTTAAACGTGTTAATCCTCGCAGGGCTGCAGGCCCAGACGGCATCCCCAGCCGCATCCTCAGAGCATGCGCAGACCAGCTGGCTGGTGTGTTTACGGACATATTCAATCAATCCTTATCCCAGTCTGCTGTCCCCACATGCGTCAAGAGGGCGACCATTGTTCCTGTTCCCAAGGAAGGTAAGGTAACTGAGCTAAATGACTACCGCCCCGTAGCACTCACTTCCGTCATCATGAAGTGCTTTGAGAGACTAGTCAAGGACCATATCACCTCCAGCCTACCTGACACCCTAGACCCAATAGGTCCACAGATGACGCAATCGCAACCACACTGCACACTGCCCTAACCCATCTGGACAAGAGGAAGACCTATGTGAGAATGCTAATTCATTGACTACAGCTCAGCATTTAACGCCATAGTCCCTCCAAAGTCATCATCAAGCTCGAGACCCTGAGTCTTGACCCCGCCCTGTGCAACTGGGTCCTGGACTTCCCGACGGGCCGCCCTCTCCTGTACTCCCTGTTCACCCACGACTGCGTGGCCATGTACGCCTCTAACTCAATCATCAAGTTTGCAGACGACACTACAGTGGTAGGCTTGATTACCAACAACGACGAGACGGCCTACAGGGAGGAGGTGAGGGCCCTTGGAGTGTGGTGTCAGGAAAATAACCTCACACTCAACGTCAACAAAACAAAGGAGATGATCGTGGACTTCAGGAAACAGTAGAGGGAGCACCCCCCTATCCACATCGACGGGACAGTAGTGGAGAGGGTAGTAAGTTTTTAGTTCCTCGGTGTACACATCACGGACAAACTGAAATGGTCCACCCACACAGACAGCGTGGTGAAGAAGGTGCAGCAGCGCCTCTTCAACCTCAGGAGGCTGAAGAAATTATTGTCACCAAAAGCACTCACAAACTTCTACAGATGAACAATCAAGAGCATCCTGTCGGGCTGTATCACCGCCTGGTACGGCAACTGCTCCGCCCACAACCGTAAGACTCTCCAGAGGGTAGTGAGGTCTGCACAACGCATCACCGGGGGCAAACTACCTGCCCTCCAGGACACCTACACCACCCGATGCCGCTCGTTCATCACTCATCCATATATTTATATGTACATATTCTTATTACATCCCTTTAGATGTGTGTGTATTAGGTAGTTGTTGGCAAATTGTTAGATTGCTTGTTAGATATTACTGCACTGTCGGGACTACAAGCATTTCGCTACACTCACATTAACATCTGCTAACCAAGTGTATGTGACCAATAAAATTAGATTTGATTTGTTTGACAGCTAGCACTCTGCTCTGTTCTGTTCATACATCATTCAACTACTGTAGCTGCCTACCTAACACCAACAGGCAGCACCATTAGCGCAACAATTAAAAATAGACACCAAAAGAAAAGTTCCTGGCGATCATAGCGATCTGACTCCCCCTTCTGTCTGAACTTGGAATATTCCTGTTCGCGGGCTTTGGCCACTGACCCTCAACCTGGTTGTTCTGTTCTGTGTTGTGTACAATTCTAATCATTTGAAGTTTGATGGAATAACCATTGTAACTCTACTACAAAGATTTGAACCCTGTGGCACCCCCATAGAGACTTTCAGAGGCCAGGACAACAGACCCTCCGATTTGACACACTGAACTCTATCGGAGAAGTAGTTGGTGAACCAGGCGAGGCAGTCATTTCAGAAACCAAGGCTGTTGAGTCTGCCGATAAGAAAGTGGTGATTGACAGAGTCGAAAGCCTTGGCCAGGTCAATGAATACAGCTGCACAGTAATGTCTCTTATCAATGGCGGTTATGATGTCGTTTAGGACCTTGAGCGTGGCTGAGGTGCACCCATGACCAGCTCTGAAACCAGATTGCATATTAGAGAAGGTACGGTGAGATTCGAAATGGTTGGTAATCTGTTTGTTTACTTGGCTTTTAAAGACCTTAGAAAGACAGGGTAGGATAGATATAGGTGTGTAGCAGTTTGGGTCTAGAGGGGGGGATGACCGCAGCTGCTTTGCAATCTTTGGGAATCTCAGACGACACGAAAGAGAGGTTGAACAGGCTAGTAATAGGGGTTGCAACAATTTCGGCAGATAATTTTAGAAAGAGAGGGTCCAGATTGTCTAGACCGGCTGATTTGTAGGGGTCCAGATTGTCTAGCTCGGCTGATTTGTAGGGGTCCAGATTTTGCAGCTCTTTCAGAACATAAGGTGACTGGATTTGGGAGAAGGAGAAATGGGGAAGGCTTGGGCGAGTTGCTGTGGGGGGTGCAGTGCTGTTGACCGGGGTAGGTGTAGCCAGGTGGAAAGCATGGCCAGCCGTAGGAAAATGCTTATTGAAATTCTCAATTATAGTTAGTCAATTAGTCTATAGTCAATGATCTGTTTACTCATGGAAACAGTGATGTAATTCATGTGTTCTGTCCAGCATGGTCACCCTAAATAGTGCACAACTTTGACCAGGTCCCATAGGGCCTATAGGGCTCTGGTCTGCAGTAGTGCACTATAAAGGGAGTAGGGTCCCATAGGGCTCTGGTCTAAAGTAGTGCACTATAAAGGGAGTAGGGTGCCATTTGGCATGGTTATGGGGAGTGGTTATGTCATCATAGCTCTGTGTTCCCTTAAAACCAAGCTGAGCTACGGCGACATTTCTTGACAATACTAAAAAAAAAACAGTGCCGAAGGTATCCACCATGTGTAGATGTTACACCTGGTCACCAGCAGAGGGCGCTGCAGGACCAAACTAAACCCAAAGACCCCTTATCACTGACCACTTTTAAACCAATAACCCGTTATTGCTGGTGATACTCAAGTATTATTTTTTCGAGTTGATGCGTATGAATGTCATATCTCATTCACAATAACCTGAATAAGCTCCTGTCAGAGTTTTTAGGAACCCAAACAAGATAACTGGGATATGCTTATCGTAGATGGGATACTGTGGCATGTAAAGGTCTTATCCCATTTACTGATGTTTTTCACTGTCTGCCGGGCTCAGTTTCACCATAGTAAATAGTACCACCATAGTACCAACAAAGTAAATAGTACCACCATAGTATATAGTACCACCATAGTACCAACATAGTAAATAGTACCACCATAGTATATAGTACCACCATAGTACCAACATAGTAAATAGTACCACCATAGTACCAACACAGTAAATAGTACCACCATAGTAAGTAGTACCACCATAGTACCAACATAGTAAATAGTACCACCATAGTAAATAGTACCACCATAGTACCAACATAGTAAATAGTACCACCATAGTAAATAGTACCACCATTGTACCAACATAGTAAATAGTACCACCATAGTACCACCATAGTATATAGTACCACCATAGTATATAGTACCACCATAGTATATAGTACCACCATAGTAATACCATAGTAAATAGTACCACCATAGTATATAGTACCACCATAGTAATACCATAGTAAATAGTACCACCATAGTATATAGTACCACCATAGTAATACCATAGTAAATAGTACCACCATAGTACAACCATAGTAAATAGTACCACCATAGTATATAGTACCACCATAGCAATACCATAGTAAATAGTACCACCATAGTACAACCATAGTAAATAGTACCACCATAGTATATAGTACCACCATAGTAAATAGTACCAACATAGTATATAGTACCACCATAGTACTACCATAGTAAATAGTACCACCATAGTACCACAATAGTAAATAGTACCACCATAGTACTACCATAGTAAATAGTACACCATAGTACCACCATAGTATATAGTACCACCATAGTAAATAGTACCCCATAGTACCAACATAGTAAATAGTACCAACATAGTAAATAGTACCACCATTGTACCACAATTGTACCACCAAAGTAAATGGTACCACCATAGTACCACCATAGTACCACCATAGTAAATAGTACCACCATATACCAACATAGTAAATAGTATCACCATAGTACCACCATAGTATATAGTATCACCATAGAACTACCATAGTAAATAGTACCACCATAGTACTACCATAGTAAATAGTATCACCATAGTATATAGTACCACCATAGTAAACAGTACCACCATAGTAAACAGTACCACCATATTACATAGTACCACCATAGTATATAGTACCACCATAGTACCACCATAATAAATAGTACCACCATTGTACCACCATAGTTCCACCAAAGTAAATAGTACCACCATAGTACCAACATAGTAAATAGTACCACCATAGTACAACCATAGTACCAACATAGTAAATAGTACCACCATAGTATAACCATAGTAAATAGTACCACCATTGCACCACCATAGTATATAGTATCACTATAGTACCACCACAGTACTACCATAGTAAATAGTACCACCATAGTACTACCATAGTACCACCATAGTATATAGCATCACCATAGTATATAGTATCACCATAATATACATTATCACCATAGTACCACCATAGTATATAGCATCACCATAGTATATAGTAACAACATAGTATATAGTACCACCATAGTAAATAGTACCACCACAGTACCACCACAGTAAATAGTACCACCATAGTATATAGTAACACCCGAGTACCACCATAGTAAATAGTACCACCACAGTACCACCATAGTAAATAGTACCAACATAGTACCACCATAGTAAATAGTACCACCATAGTACCAACATTGTAAATAGTACCATCATAGTATATAGTACCACCATAGTACCACCATAGTAAATAGTATCACCATCTTGTATAGTATCACCATAGTATATAGTATCACCATAGTATATAGTATCACCATGGTAAATAGTATCACCATGGTAAATAGTATCACCTTAGCTTTACCATAGTATATAGTATCACCATAGTATATATTACCACTATAGTATGCAGTACCACTATAGTACAACCATAGTACCACCATAGTAAATAGTATCACCATAGTATATAGTACCACCATAATACCACCATAGTAAATAGTACCAACATAGTATATAGTAACACCATAGTACTACCATAGTAAATAGTACCACCATAGTACCACAATAGTAAATAGTACCACCATAGTACTACCATAGTAAATAGTACACCATAGTACCACCATAGTATATAGTACCACCATAGTAAATAGTACCCCATAGTACCAACATAGTAAATAGTACCACCATAGTACAACCATAGTAAATAGTACCACCATAGTACCACAATGGTAAATAGTACCACCATAGTACTACCATAGTAAATAGTACACCATAGTACCACAATACTAAATAGTACCACCATAGTACTACCATAGTAAATAGTACACCATAGTACCACCATAGTATATAGTACCACCATAGTAAATAGTATTATCATAGTACCAACAGTACCACCATAGTACCACCATAGTAAATAGTACCACCATAGTACCACCATAGTACAACCATAGTATATTGTACCACCATAGTACCAACATAGTAAATAGTATCACCATAGTGTCAACATAGTAAATAGTATCACCATAGTACATCATAGTATATAGTATCACCATAGTACTACCATAGTAAATAGTACCACCATAGTATATAGTATCACCATAGTATATAGTACCACCATAGTAAATAGTACCACCATAGTACTAACATAGTATATAGTACCACCATAGTATATAGTATCACCATAGTATATAGTACCACCATAGTACAACCGTAGTAAATAGTACCACCATAGTATATAGTACCACCATAGTACAACCACAGTAAATAGTACCACCATAGTATATAGTACCACCATAGTATATAGTACCACCACAGTATATAGTATCACCATAGTAAACAGTACCACCATAGTAAATAGAACCACCACAGTACCACCATTGTAAATAGTACCACCACAGTATGTAGTACCACGATAGTAAATAGTACCACCATTGTACCACAATTGTACCACCAAAGTAAATGGTACCACCATAGTACCACCATAGTAAATAGTACCACCATATACCAACATAGTAAATAGTATCACCATAGTATCACCATAGTATATAGTATCACCATAGTACTACCATAGTAAATAGTACCACCATAGTACTACCATAGTAAATAGTACCACCATAGTATATAGTACCACCATAGTATATAGTATCACCATAGTATATAGTACCACCATAGTATATAGTACCACCATAGTACCACCATAATAAATAGTACCACCATTGTACCACCATAGTTCCACCAAAGTAAATAGTACCACCATAGTACCAACATAGTAAATAGTACCACCATAGTACAACCATAGTACCAACATAGTAAATAGTACCACCATAGTACAACCATAGTAAATAGTACCACCATTGCACCACCATAGTATATAGTATCACTATAGTACCACCACAGTACTACCATAGTAAATAGTACCACCATAGTACTACCATAGTACCACCATAGTACCACAATAGTATATAGTATCACCATTATACCACCATAGTAAATAGTACCACCATAGTAAATAGTACCACCATAGTATATAGTACCACCATAGTACAACCACAGTAAATAGTACCACCATAGTATATAGTACCAGCATAGTAAATAGTACCACCATAGTACTACCATAGTAAATAGTATCACCATTGTACCACCATAGTTCCACCAAAGTAAATAGTACCACCATAGTACCAACATAGTAAATAGTACCACCATAGTAAATAGTACCACCATAGTACCAACATAGTAAATAGTACCACCATAGTACAACCATAGTACCAACATAGTAAATAGTACCACCATAGTACAACCATAGTAAATAGTACCACCATTGCACCACCATAGTATATAGTATCACTATAGTACCACCACAGTACTACCATAGTAAATAGTACCACCATAGTACTACCATAGTACCACCATAGTACAACAATAGTATATAGTATCACCATTATACCACCATAGTAAATAGTACCACCATAGTAAATAGTACCACCATAGTATATAGTACCACCATAGTACAACCACAGTAAATAGTACCACCATAGTATATAGTACCAGCATAGTAAATAGTACCACCATAGTACTACCATAGTAAATAGTATCACCATTGTACCACCATAGTTCCACCAAAGTAAATAGTACCACCATAGTACCAACATAGTAAATAGTACCACCATAGTAAATAGTACCACCATAGTACCAACATAGTAAATAGTACCACCATAGTACCACCATAGTACTACCATAGTAAATAGTACCACCATAGTACTACCATAGTAAATAGTACCACCATAGTACTACCATAGTAAATAGTACCACCATAGTACCACCATAGTATATAGTACCACAATAGTATATAGTATCACCATTGTACCACCATGGTAAATAGTACCACCATAGTATATAGGACCACCATAGTATATAGTACCACCATAGTACCACCAGGGTAAATAGTACCATCATAGTATATTGTACCACCATGGTAAATAGTATCAACATAGTATATAGTATCACCATCGTATATAGTACCACCATACTACCACCATTTTATATAGTTTCACCATAATATATAGTATCAGCATAGTATCTAGTATCACCATAGTATAACCATAGTATAGAGTGTCACCATAGTATCACCATAGTATATAGTAACACCATAGTATATAGTATCACCATAGTATACATTATCACCATAGTACCACCCTAGTACCACCATAGTATATAGCATCACCCTAGTATACAGTATGACCATAGTATCACCATACTATCACCATAGTATACATTATCACCATGGTACCACCATAGTATATAGCATCACCAGAGTATATAGCATCACCATAGTATCACCATAGTATATAGTATCACCATTGTATATATACTCTGTATAACCATAGTATATAGTATCACCATAGTACCACCACCGTACCACCATAGTATATAGCATCACCATAGTATATAGTATCACCATAATATACATTATCACCATAGTACCACCATAGTATATAGCATCACCATAGTATATAGTAACACCATAGTATATAGTACCACCATAGTAAATAGTACCACCACAGTACCACCACAGTAAATAGTACCACCATAGTATATAGTAACACCCGAGTACCACCATAGTAAATAGTACCACCACAGTACCACCATAGTAAATAGTACCAACATAGTACCACCATAGTAAATAGTACCACCATAGTACCAACATTGTAAATAGTACCATCATAGTATATAGTACCACCATAGTACCACCATAGTAAATAGTATCACCATCTTGTATAGTATCACCATAGTATATAGTATCACCATAGTATATAGTATCACCATGGTAAATAGTATCACCATGGTAAATAGTATCACCTTAGCTTTACCATAGTATATAGTATCACCATAGTATATATTACCACTATAGTATGTAGTACCACTATAGTACAACCATAGTACCACCATAGTAAATAGTATCACCATAGTATATAGTACCACCATACGATCACCATAGTACATAGTATCGCCATAGTATCAGTATAGTATATAGTTTCACCACAGTATATAGTACCACTATAGTATCAGCATAGTATAGAGTTTCACCATAGTATAGAGTTTCACCATAGTATATAGTATCACCATAGTATATAGTATCACCATAGTATCACCATAGTATATAAACTATGGTCTATAGTATCACCATAGTATATAGTATCACCATTGTATCACCATAGTATATAGTATCACCATAGTATCACCATGGTATACATTATCACCATAGTACCACCATAGTATATTGCATCACCATAGTATATTGTATCACCATAATATCACCATAGTATATAGCATCACCATAGTATATAGTATCACCATAGTACTCTCATAGACATATAAACACCTAGATATACAACAACCCCATGATGATATACAACAACCCCTAGACAATACAAAAACTACACAAACCACCCTGACACCCTGACCTAACCATAATAATAAAGAAGACAAAGATAACTAAGGTCAGGGCGTGACAGTACCCCTGCCCCCCCCCCCCCCCCCCCCCCCTCCCCAAAGGTGCGGACTCCCGGCCGCAAACCTAACTATATATGGGAGGGTCTGGGTGGGCATCTAACTTTGGTGGCGGCTCTGGCTCTGGACGCCGCCCCCCCTTCTTTACATTGAGCCCTCCACCCTTGTAGCACTGACCCGTGGATCATCGCCGGAGGCTCATTACTGCGGATCATCGCTGGAGACCCCGGACTGGGGACCGTTGCAGGAGACCCCGGACTGGGGACCGTTGCAGGAGACCCCGGACTGCGGATCATCGCTGGAGATCCCGGACTGGGGACCGTTGCAGGAGACCCCGGACTGGGGACCGTTGCAGGAGACCCCGGACTGGGGACCGTTGCAGGAGACCCCGGACTGGGGACCGTTGCAGGAGACCCCGGACTGGGGACCGTTGCTGGAGACCCCGGACTGTGGCCAGTCGTTTGAGGATCCGGACTGTGGCCCGTCGTTTGAGGTTCCGGACTGTGAACTGTCGCCGAACACTCTGGACTGGGTACTGTCGCCGGACGCTCTGGACTGGGTACTGTTGCAGGACGCTCTGGACTGCCGAGGCACACTGTAGGCCTGGTGCGTGGTGCCGGCACTGGTGGTACCGGGCTGGTGACACGCACCTCAGGGAGAGTGCGGGGAGGAGGAACAGGGCGTACTGGACTGCCGAGGCGCACAGGAAGCCTGGTACGTGGTGTTGGCACTGGTGGTACCGGGCTGGGGACACGCACCTCAGGGCGAGTGCGAGGATCAGGAACAAGGCGTACTGAACCCTGGAGGCGCACCGGAGGCCTGGTGCCGGAACTGGTGGTACCGGGCTGGTAACACGCACCTCGGGGCGAGTACGGGGAGGAGGAACAGGGCGTACTGGGCTCTGGAGGCGCACAGGAAGCCTGGTACGTGGTGTTGGCACTGGTGGTACTGGGCTGGTGACACGCACCTCAGGGCGAGTGCGGGGCGGAGGCACAGGATACACTGGACCGTGGAGACGCATTGGGATCCAGAACATAGAGCTGGCTCATCCTGGCTGGATGCCCATTCTAGCCCGGCAAATGCGAGGAGCTGGAATAGAGCGCACCGGGCTAGAGCGCACTGGAGACACCGTGCGCATCTCTGCATAACATGGTGCCTGACCAGTTACACGCTCCCCACGGTCAGCACGAGGAGTTGGCTCAGGTCTCCTACCTGACTCAGCCAATCTCCTCGTGTGTCCCCGCCCAAAGAAAATCTTGGGGCTGCCTCTCGGACTTCCGTGCTAGTCGTGTACCCTCATATCGTCACCGTTCCTCCTGTGCTTTCTCCACCAAAGTCCATTTGATGTCACAACGCTGTCCATTGCTCTCATGCTGTCCTGGTTTCCAGTGGTTTGCAGAAGCGGATGTCTTCCTTAATTGACCCCCCCATAAATGTAACAGACATATACCAGGAGCTGTGCCAGGCCCACCACGTCTGTTGACTCATCCAGCTGTAACAGACATATACCAGGAGCTGTGCCAGGCCCACCACGTCTGTAGACTCATCCAGTTGTAATGGCAGTGAAACGAGATCGTACCAGATATAAGGTGGAGTACGTGGGCTGCCTTACAAACATTGAGGATAGTCCCAGATGTAATCGTCAGGTTAGGTGGAGTACATGGGCTGCCTTACAAACATTGAGGATAGTCCCAGATGTAATCGTCAGGTTAGGTGGAGTACGTGGGCCGCCTTACAAACATTGAGGATAGTCCCAGATTTAATCGTCAGGTTACGTGGAGTACGTGGGCTGCCTTACAAACATTGAGGATAGTCCCAGATGTAATCGTCAGGTAAGGTGGAGTACCTTTGACCAGAGCCCAGAGACTTTTTGGACGTGTCTTCAAACTGCTTCCCAACCATATCCTGCCCAGTCTTTCGTCTAAAATTCTCTCCTACCTGTGTACATGTGTGTTTCTGGTCCTTCCTGTGTACAGGTGTGTTTCTGGTCCTACCTGTGTACAGGTGTGTTTCTGGTCCTTCCTGTGTACAGGTGTGTGTTCTGGTCCTTCCTGTGTACAGGTGTGTGTTCTGGTCCTTCCTGTATACAGGTGTGTGTTCTGGTCCTTCCTGTATACAGGTGTGTGTTCTGGTCCTTCCTGTATACAGGTGTGTGTTCTGGTCCTTCCTGTATACAGGTGTGTGTTCTGGTCCTTCCTGTATACAGGTGTGTGTTCTGGTCCTTCCTGTATACAGGTGTGTGTTCTGGTCCTTCCTGTATACAGGTGTGTGTTCTGGTCCTTCCTGTATACAGGTGTGTGTTCTGGTCCTTCCTGTATACAGGTGTGTGTTCTGGTCCTTCCTGTATACAGGTGTGTGTTCTGGTCCTTCCTGTGTACAGGTGTGTGTTGTGGTCCTTCCTGTATACAGGTGTGTGTTCTGGTCCTTCCTGTATACAGGTGTGTGTTCTGGTCCTTCCTGTATACAGGTGTGTGTTCTGGTCCTTCCTGTATACAGGTGTGTGTTCTGGTCCTTCCTGTATACAGGTGTGTGTTCTGGTCCTTCCTGTATACAGGTGTGTGTTCTGGTCCTTCCTGTATACAGGTGTGTGTTCTGGTCCTTCCTGTATACAGGTGTGTGTTCTGGTCCTTCCTGTATACAGGTGTGTGTTCTGGTCCTTCCTGTATACAGGTGTGTTTCTGGTCCTTCCTGTATACAGGTGTGTGTTCTGGTCCTTCCTGTATACAGGTGTGTGTTCTGGTCCTTCCTGTATACAGGTGTGTGTTCTGGTCCTTCCTGTATACAGGTGTGTGTTCTGGTCCTTCCTGTATACAGGTGTGTGTTCTGGTCCTTCCTGTATACAGGTGTGTGTTCTGGTCCTTCCTGTATACAGGTGTGTTTCTGGTCCTTCCTGTATACAGGTGTGTGTTCTGGTCCTTCCTGTATACAGGTGTGTGTTCTGGTCCTTCCTGTATACAGGTGTGTGTTCTGGTCCTTCCTGTATACAGGTGTGTGTTCTGGTCCTTCCTGTATACAGGTGTGTGTTCTGGTCCTTCCTGTATACAGGTGTGTGTTCTGGTCCTTCCTGTATACAGGTGTGTGTTCTGGTCCTTCCTGTATACAGGTGTGTGTTCTGGTCCTTCCTGTATACAGGTGTGTGTTCTGGTCCTTCCTGTATACAGGTGTGTGTTCTGGTCCTTCCTGTATACAGGTGTGTGTTCTGGTCCTTCCTGTATACAGGTGTGTGTTCTGGTCCTTCCTGTATACAGGTGTGTGTTCTGGTCCTTCCTGTATACAGGTGTGTGTTCTGGTCCTTCCTGTATACAGGTGTGTGTTCTGGTCCTTCCTGTATACAGGTGTGTTTCTGGTCCTTCCTGTATACAGGTGTGTGTTCTGGTCCTTCCTGTATACAGGTGTGTGTTCTGGTCCTTCCTGTATACAGGTGTGTGTTTCTGGTCCTACCTGTGTACAGGTGTGTGTTGTGGTCCTTCCTGTATACAGGTGTGTGTTCTGGTCCTTCCTGTATACAGGTGTGTGTTCTGGTCCTTCCTGTATACAGGTGTGTGTTCTGGTCCTTCCTGTATACAGGTGTGTGTTCTGGTCCTTCCTGTATACAGGTGTGTGTTCTGGTCCTTCCTGTATACAGGTGTGTGTTCTGGTCCTACCTGTGTACAGGTGTGTGTTCTGGTCCTTCCTGTGTACAGGTGTGTGTTCTGGTCCTTCCTGTATACAGGTGTGTGTTCTGGTCCTTCCTGTATACAGGTGTGTGTTCTGGTCCTTCCTGTATACAGGTGTGTGTTGTGGTCCTTCCTGTATACAGGTGTGTGTTGTGGTCCTTCCTGTATACAGGTGTGTGTTCTGGTCCTTCCTGTATACAGGTGTGTGTTGTGGTCCTTCCTGTATACAGGTGTGTGTTCTGGTCCTTCCTGTATACAGGTGTGTGTTCTGGTCCTTCCTGTGTACAGGTGTGTGTTCTGGTCCTTCCTGTATACAGGTGTGTGTTCTGGTCCTTCCTGTATACAGGTGTGTGTTCTGGTCCTTCCTGTATACAGGTGTGTTTCTGGTCCTACCTGTGTACAAATGTGTTTCTGGTCCTATACAGGTGTGTTCTGGTCCTACCTATGTACAGATGTGTTTCTGGAACTATACAGGTGTGTAAAAACAGTCATTCTTTCCCTCATGTCTAGCTTTTGCATGCAATTTTATTCGCTTTTGAGTTTCTTCATGTATCAGCAAAGTTGCTTGAAGTGATGTCACTTGCAAATGCAACTACAACTGCCAGTAAACATGTTGCTTTGTGTATCCTCAGGCTAAAATGATTGTTGTTTGTGAAATAGTTGATGATAGGTATCACTGGCCATTATGGAGACCAGATCAGACCAGCTAAAAGGTTTTGATGTGACTTTAGGAACTTGGAACAAAACAAGCCCAACAAAGGAATCCCTAATAAATGACCTCTGCTGTTCCAGTCATTGAAAACTCAGTGGAAAGGCTGAGTGTTCTGTTCATCACTCACTCTCTCTCTCATTCCTTTTGTTGTGGCATAGCAACCGCAGTAACAGCCGTCCTATTACAAAGGGCTGTGAAAGTGTTCATCATGTCTAGGGACCCCAGAGTCACTGGAGCATTTAACCATGGAGCTGAGGCCCAGCCCTCTATCCCAGCCTGACAGCCTGGAGCATTTAACCATGGAGCTATAGCTGAGGCCCAGCCCTCTATCCCAGCCTGACGGTCTGGAGCATTTAACCATGGAGCTATAGCTGAGGACCAGCCCTCTATCCCAGCCTGACGGTCTGGAGCATTTAACCATGGAGCTATAGCTGAGGCCCAGCCCTCTATCCCAACCCAGCCTCTGCCCAATCCCAACACAGCCTCTGCCCAACCCCAACCCAACCCAGCCTCTGCCCAACCCCAACCCAGCCTCTACCCAACCCCAACCCAGCCTCTACCCAACCCCAACCCAGCCTCTACCCAACCCCAACCCAGCCTCTACCCAATACCAACCCAGCCTCTACCCAATCCCAACCCAGCCTCTACCCAATCCCAACCCAGCCTCTACCCAATCCCAACCCAGCCTCTGCTGGAGGTGAGAAGGGGGATATGGGATATGGAGGGGTGATATGGGATATGGAGTGGTGAAAGGGGATATGGAGGGGTGATATGGGATATGGAGGGGTGAGGGAGAATATGGAGGGGTGAGGGAGAATATGGAGGGGTGAGGTGGGATATGGAGGGGTGAGGGGAGGGGAGATATGGAGGGGGCATATGGGATATGGAGGGGAGAAGGGGGATATGGGATATGGAGGGGTGATATGGGATATGGAGGGGTGAGGTGGGATATGGAAGGGTGAGGTGAGGTGCGATATCGAGGGGTGAGGTGAGGTGGGATATGGAGGGGTGGGGTGAGATATGGAGGGGTGACGTGAGGTGGGATATGGAGGGGTGAGGGGGATATGGAGGGGTGATATGGGATACGGAGGGGGGATATGGGATACGGAGGGGGGATATGGGATATGGAGGGGGGATATGGAGGGGTGATATGGGATATGGAGGGGTGAGGGGGGATATGGAGGGGGATATGGGATATGGAGGGGTGAGGGGGGATATGGAGGGGTGAGGTGGGATATGGAGGGGGGATATGGGATATGGAGGGGTGAGTTGGGATATGGATGGGTGAGGTGGGATATGGATGGGTGAGGGGGATATGGAGGGGTGAGGGGGATATGGAGGGGTGAGGGGGATATGGAGGGGTGAGGTGGGATATGGAGGGGTGATATGGGATATGGAGTGGTGAAAGGGGATATGGAGGGGTGATATGGGATATGGAGGGGTGAGGGAGAATATGGAGGGGTGAGGGAGAATATGGAGGGGTGAGGTGGGATATGGAGGGGTGAGGGGAGGGGAGATATGGAGGGGGCATATGGGATATGGAGGGGAGAAGGGGGATATGGGATATGGAGGGGTGATATGGGATATGGAGGGGTGAGGTGGGATATGGAAGGGTGAGGTGAGGTGCGATATCGAGGGGTGAGGTGAGGTGGGATATGGAGGGGTGGGGTGAGATATGGAGGGGTGACGTGAGGTGGGATATGGAGGGGTAAGGTGGGATATGGAGAGGTGAGGTGGGATATGGAGGGGAGATATGGGATATGGAGGGGGGATATGGGATGTGGAGGGGGATATGGGATATGGAGGGGGGATAAGGGATATGGAGGGGGATATGGAGGGGTGATATGGGATATGGAGGGGTGAGGGGGGATATGGAGGGGGGATATGGGATATGGAGGGGTGAGGGGGGATATGGAGGGGTGAGGTGGGATATGGAGGGGGGATATGGGATATGGAGGGGTGAGTTGGGATATGGATGGGTGAGGTGGGATATGGATGGGTGAGGGGGATATGGAGGGGTGAGGGGGATATGGAGGGGTGAGGGGGATATGGAGGGGTGAGGTGGGATATGGAGGGGTGAGGTGGGATATGGAGGGGTGAGGTGGGATATGGAGGGGGGATATGGGATATGGAGCGGGATATGGGATACGGAGGGGTGAGGGGATATGGAGGGGTGAGGGGGATATGGAGGGGTGATATGGGATACGGAGGGGGGATATGGGATACGGAGGGGGGATATGGGATATGGAGGGGGGATATGGAGGGGTGATATGGGATATGGAGGGGTGAGGGGGGATATGGAGGGGGATATGGGATATGGAGGGGTGAGGGGGGATATGGAGGGGTGAGGTGGGATATGGAGGGGGGATATGGGATATGGAGGGGTGAGTTGGGATATGGATGGGTGAGGTGGGATATGGATGGGTGAGGGGGATATGGAGGGGTGAGGGGGATATGGAGGGGTGAGGGGGATATGGAGGGGTGAGGTGGGATATGGAGGGGTGAGGTGGGATATGGAGGGGTGAGGTGGGATATGGAGGGGGGATATGGGATATGGAGCGGGATATGGGATACGGAGGGGTGAGGGGATATGGAGGGGTGAGGGGGATATGGAGGGGTGATATGGGATACGGAGGGGGGTATGGAGGGGTGATATGGGATACGGAGGGGGGATATGGGATACGGAGGGGGAATATGGGATATGGAGGGGGGATATGGAGGGGTGATATGGGATATGGAGGGGTGAGGGGGGATATGGAGGGGGGATATGGGATATGGAGGGGTGAGGGGGGATATGGAGGGGTGAGGTGGGATATGGATTGGGGATATGGGATATGGAGCGGGATATGGGATACGGAGGGGTGAGAGGATATGGAGGGGTGAGGGGGATATGGAGGGGTGATATGGGATACGGAGGGGGGTATGGAGGGGTGATATGGGATACGGAGGGGGGATATGGGATACGGAGGGGGGATATGAGATATGGAGGGGGGAGGGAGAATATGGAGGGGTGAGGGACAATATGGAGGGGTGAGGTGGGATATGGAGGGTTGAGGTGGGATATGGAGTAGTGAGGTGGGATAAGGAGGGGTGAGGTGAGGTGGTATATGGAGGGGTGAGGTGAGATATGGAGGGGTGAGGTGAGGTGAGATATGGAGGGGTGAGGTGGGATATGGAGGGATGAGGTGGGGTATGGAGGGGGGGATATGGGATATGAAGGAGTGATATGGAGGGGTGAAGGGGGATATGGAGGGGAGATATGGGATATGGATTGGAGATATGGCATATGGAGGGGTGAGGGGGAAATGGAGCGGTGAGGGGGATATGGAGGGGTGAGGGGATACGGAGGGGAGATATGGGATACGGAGGGGAGATATGGAGGGGTGAAGGGGGATATGGAGGGGTGAAGGGTACATGAGATATGGAGGGGTGAAGGGGAATATTGAGGGGTGAGGAGGATATGGAGGGGGGTATGGAGGGGTGAGGTGGGATATGGAGGGGTGAGGGGGATATGGAGGTGAGATATGGAGGGGTGAAGGGGATATGGAGGGGTGAGGTGAGATATGGAGGGGTGAAGGGGATATGGAGGGGTGAGGGGAGGGGAGATATGGAGGGGTGAGGTGAGGGGGGATGTGGAGCGGTGACGTGAGGTGGGATATGGAGGGGTGAGGTGGGATATGGAGGGGTGAGGGGGGATATGGAGGGGTGAGGTGGGATATGGAGGGGTGAGGGGGGATATGGAGGGGTGAGGTGGGATATGGAGGGGTGAGGTGAGGTGGGATATGGAGGGGTGAGGTGAGATATGGAGGGGTGAGGTGGGATATGGAGGGGTGAGGTGAGGTGGGATATGGAGGGGTGAGGTGAGGGGGGATGTGGAGCGGTGACGTGAGGTGGGATATGGAGGGGTGTGGGGGGATATGGAGGGGTGAGGGGGGGATATGGAGGGGTGAGGGGGTATGGGATATGGAGGGGGGATATGGGATATGGAGGGGGGGATATGGGATACGGAGGGGTGAGGGGGATATGGAGGGGTGAGGGGGGATATGGAGGGATATGGAGGGGGGATATGGGATATGGGACATGGAGGGGGGATGTGGAGCGGTGACGTGAGGGGGATATGGAGGGGTGAGGGGGGATATGGAGGGGTGAGGGGGGATATGGAGGGGTGAGGTGGAATATGGAGGGGTGAGGGGGTGTATGGGATATGGAGGGGAGATATGGAGGGGGATATGGGATATGGAGGGGTGAGGGGGATATGGAGGGGGGATATGGGATACGGAGGGGGGATATATGGGATACGGAGGGGGGATATGGAGGGGTGATATGGGATATGGAGGGTGGATATGGGATATGGAGGGGAGATATGGGATATGGAGGGGAGATATGGAGGGGGGATATGGAGGGGTGATATGAGATATGGAGGGGAGATATGGAGGGTTGATCTGGAGGGGGATATGGGATATGGAGGGGTGAGGGGGTTATGGAGGGGCGAAGGGGAATGTTGAGGGGTGAAGGGGATATGGAGGGGGGATATGGAGGGGTGAGGAGGATATGGAGTGGAGATATGGAGGGGTGAAAGGGGATATGGAGGGAGGATATGGAGGGGGGCATATGGGATACGGAGGGGGTATATGGGATATGGAGGGGTGATATGGATGGGTGAAAGGGGATATGGAGGGGAGATATGGGATATGGAGGGGAGATATGGGATATGGAGGGGTGAGAGGGATATGGAGGGGAGATGTGGGATATGGAGGGGGATATGGAGGGGTGAAGGGGGATATGGAGGGGGGATATGGGATATGGAGGGGGGATATGGGATATGGGGGGGTGAAGGGGGATATGGAGGGGGGATATGGGATATAAAGGAGAGATATGGAGGGGGATATGGGATACGGAGGGGGGATATGGGATATGGAGGGGAGATATGGGATATGGAGGGGAGTTATGGGATATGGAGGGGTGAGGGGGATATGGAGGGGTGAGGGGGATATGGAGGGGTGAGGGGGATACGGAGGGGAGATACGGGATATGGAGGGGAGATTTGGAGGGGTGAAGGGGGATATGGAGGGGTGAGGGGGACATGGGATATGGAGGGGTGAAGGGGAATGTTGAGGGGTGAAGGGGATATGGAGGGGGGATATGGAGGGGTGAGGAGGATATGGAGTGGAGATATGGAGGGGTGAAAGGGGATATGGACGGGGGATATGGAGGGGGGGATATGGGATACGGAGGGGGTATATGGGATATGGAGGGGTGATATGGATGGGTGAAAGGGGATATGGAGGGGAGATATGGGATATGGAGGGGCGATATGGGATATGGAGGGGTGAGAGGGATATGGAGGGGAGATGTGGGATATGGAGGCGGATATGGAGGGGTGAAGGGGGATATGGAGGGGGGATATGGGATATGGAGGGGGATATGGGATATGGAGGGGTGAAGGGGGATATGGAGGGGGGATATGGGATATAAAGGAGAGATATGGGATATGGATCCGGGATATGGGATATGGAGGGGGGGATATGGGATACGGAGGGGTGAGGGGGATATGGAGGGGTGAGGGGGATATATAGGGATATGGAGGGAGATGTGGGATATGGGATATGGAGGGGGGATATGGGATATGGAGGGGGGGATATGGTATACGGAGGGGTGAGGGGGATATGGAGGGGCGAGGGGGATATGGAGGGGTGATATGGGATACGGAGGGGGGATATGGAGGGGTGATATGGGATATGTAGGGGGGATATGGGATACGGAGGGGAGATATGGAGGGGTGAAATGGGATATGGAGGGGGGATATGGGATACGGAGGGGGGATATGGGATACGGAGGGGGGATATGGAGGGGGGATATGGGATATGGAGGGGAGATATTTGATATGGAGGGGAGATATGGAGGGGGATATGGGATATGGAGGGGTGAGGGGGATATGGAGGGGCGAAGGGGAATGTTGAGGGGTGAAGGGGATATGGAGGGGTGAGGAGGATATGGAGGGAAGATATGGAGAGGTGAAAGGGGATATGGAGGGGAGATATGGACGGGGATATGGGATATAGATGGGGGATATGGAGGGGTGATATGAGATATGGAGGGGAGATATGGAGGGGTGATCTGGAGGGGGATATGGGATATGGAGGGGTGAGGGGGATATGGAGGGGCGAAGGGGAATGTTGAGGGGTGAAGGGGATATGGAGGGGGGATATGGAGGGGTGAGGAGGATATGGAGGGGAGATATGGAGGGGTGAAAGGGGATATGGAGGGTGGATATGGGATATGAAGGTCAGATATGGAGGTGGGGATACGGGATACGGAGGGGGGATATGGGATATGGAGGGGTGATATGGAGGGGTGAAGGGGGATATGGAGGGGATATATGGGATATGGAGGGGAGATATAGGATATGGAGGGGTGAGGGGGAAATGGAGGGGTGAGGGGGATATGGAGGGGTGAGGGGGATACGGAGGGGAGATATGGGATACGGAGGGGAGATATGGAGGGGTGAAGGGGGATATGGAGGGGTGAGGGGGACATGGGATATGGAGGGGTGAAGGGGAATATTGAGGGGTGAGGAGGATATGGAGGGGGTATGGAGGGGTGAGGTGGGATATGGAGGGGTGAGGGGGATATGGAGGTGAGATATGGAGGGGTGAAGGGGATATGGAGGAGTGAGGTGAGATATGGAGGGGTGAAGGGGATATGGAGGGGTGAGGGGAGGGGAGATATGGAGGGGGCATATGGGATATGGAGGGGAGGAGGGGGATATGGGATATGGAGGGGTGATATGGAGGGGTGAAGGGGGATATGGAGGGGTGATATGGGATATGGAGGGGTGAGGGAGAATATGGAGGGGTGAGGGAGAATATGGAGGGGTGAGGTGGGATATGGAGGGGTGAGGTGGGATATGGAGGGGTGAGGTGAGGTGTGATATGGAGGTGTGAGGTGAGGTGGGATATGGAGGGGTGAGGTGAGATATGGAGGGGTGAGGTGGGATATGGAGGGGTGAGGTGAGGTGGGATATGGAGGGGTGAGGTGCGGGGGGATGTGGAGCGGTGACGTGAGGTGGGATATGGAGGGGTGAGGGGGGATATGGAGGGGTGAGGGGGGATATGGAGGGGTGAGGGGTGATATGAAGGGGTGAGGTGGGATATGGAGGGGGGATATGGGATATGGAGGGGGGATATGGGATATGGAGGGGGATATGGAGGGGTGAGGGGGGATATGGAGGGATATGGAGGGGGGGTATGGGATATGGGATATGGAGGGGGGGATATGGGATACGGAGGGGTGAGTGGGATATGGAGGGGTGAGGGGGATATGGGATACGGAGGGGGGATATGGAGGGGTGATATGGGATATGGAGGGGGGATATGGGATACGAAGGGGAGATATGGAGGGGTGATATGGGATATGGAGGGGGGATATGGGATATGGAGGGGTGATATGGGATATGGAGGGGAGATATGTAGGGGAGATATGGAGGGGGATATGGGATATGGATGGGGGATATGGAGGGGTGATCTGGAGGGGGATATGGGATATGGAAGGGTGAGGGGGATATGGAGGGGCGAAGGGGAATGTTGAGGGGTGAAGGGGATATGGAGGGGTGAGGAGGATATGGAGGGGAGATATTTAGGGGTGAGGAGGATATGGAGGGGAGATATGAAGGGGTGATCTGGAGGGGGATATGGGATATGGAGGGGTGAGGGGGATAATGAGGGGCGTAGGGGAATGTTGAGGGGTGAAGGGGATATGGAGGGGGAAATGGAGGGGTGAGGAGGATATGGAGGGGAGATATGGAGGGGTGAGGAGGATATGGAGGAGAGATATGGAGGGGTGAAGGGGATATGGAGGGGGGATATGGAGGGGTGAGGATATGGAGGGGAGATATGAGATATGGAGGGGAGATATGGAGGGGTGATCTGGAGGGGGATATGGGATTTGGAGGGGTGAGGAGGATATGGAGGGGAGATATGGAGGGGTGAGGAGGATATGGAGGGGAGATATGGAGGGGTGAATGGGATATGGAGGGGTGATATGGTGGGGTGAGGAGGATATGGAGGGGAGATATGGGATATGGAGGGGAGATAGGTGATATGGAGGTGTGAGGTGGGATATGGAGGGGTGAGGGGTGATATGGAGGGATATGGAGGGGGGATATGGAGGGATATGGAGGGGGGATATGGAGGGGTATATGCGATACGGAGTGGTGAGGGGGATATGGAGGGGGGATATGGGATACGGAAGGGGGATTTGGAGGGGTGAAGGGGGATATGGAGGGTGGATATGGGATATGAATGAGAGATATGTAGGGGGGATATGGGATAAGGAGGGGTGAGTGGGATATGGAGGGGAGATATGGGATAGAGAGGGGCGATATGGGATACGGAGGGGAGATATGGAGGGGGATATGGAGGGGGGATATTGAGGGGGGAGGAGGATATGGGATATGGAGGGGTGAAGGGGGATATGGAGGGGGGATATGGGATATGGAGGGATTAGGGGGATATGGAGGGTGAGGGGGGATATGGGATATGGAGGGGTGAGGGGGGATATGGAGGGGTGAGGAGATATGGAGGGGTGAGGGGGGATGTGGAGGGGTGAGGGGGAGATGGAGGGGTGAGGGGGATATGGAGGGGTGAGGGGGATATGGGGGGGTGAGGGGGGATATGGAGGGGTGAGGGGTGAGGGGGAATATGGAGGGGTGAGGGGGATATGGATGGGTGAGGTGGGATATGGATGGGAGAGGTGGGATATGGATGGGTGAGGTGGGATATGGAGGGGTGAGGTGGGATATGGATAGGTGAGGTGGGAAATGGATGGGTGAGGTGGGATATGGATGGGTGAGGTGGGATATGGATGGGTGAGGTGGGATATGGATGGGTGAGGTGAGATATGGATGGGTGAGGTGGGATATGGATGGGTGAGGTGGGATATGGAGGGGTGAGGTGGGATATGGATGGGTGAGGTGGGATATGGATGGGTGAGGTGGGATATGGAGGGGTGAGTTGGGATATGGATGGGTGAGGTGGGATATGGATGGGTGAGGGGGATATGGAGGGGTGAGTGGGATATGGAGGGGTGAGGGGGAAATGGAGGGGTGAGGTGGGATATGGAGGGGTGAGGTGGGATATGGAGGGGTGATGTGGGATATGGATGGGTGAGGTGGGATATGGAGGGGTGAGGTGGGATATGGAGGGGTGATGTGGGATATGGATGGGTGAGGTGGGATATGGAGGGGTGAGGGGGGATATGGAGGGGTGAGGTGGGATATGGAGGGGTGAGGTGGGCTTTGGAGGGGTGAGGTGGGATATGGATGGGTGAGGTGGGATATGGAGGGGTGAGGTGGGCTATGGAGGGGTGAGGTGGGATAGGGAGGGGTGAGGGAGAATACGGAGGGGTGAGGGGGATATGGAGGGGTAAGGGGGATATGGATGGGTGAGGTGGGATAGGGAGGGGTGAGGTGGGTAGGGAGGGGTGAGGTGGGATATGGAGGGTCGATGGAGGATATGGAGGGGTGAGGTGGGCTATGGAGGGGTGAGGTGGGATATGGAGGGGTGAGGTGGGATAGGGAGGGGTGAGGTGGGATAGGGAGGGGTGAGGGAGGATAATCACCTCTGGTCTTCTGATTCCATAAATATCCTTCTGGCTGCTTTAATATGTGTTGGTGTGACAAGAGACATGGGAAAGACTGTCAAGTACCTTGGAGAGATGAGGTAGGAAGAGAGAGGGAGAGGGAGTGAGAGGGAGGGAGAAGGAGGTAGAGGGAGAAGGAGGTAGAGGGAGAGATGAGGTAGGAAGAGAGAGGGAGAGGGAGGGAGAAGGAGAGAGAGGGAGAGATGAGGTAGGAAGAGAGAGGGAGAGGGAGGGAGAATGAGGGAGAAGGAGGTAGAGGGAGAGAGAGGGAGAAGGAGGGAGAAGGAGGGAGAGTATAGTACTACCAACTGGTCTGGTGCCAATGACCTCTATAGTACCACCAACTGGTCTGGTTACAATGACCTCTATAGTACCACCAACTGGTCTGGTGTCAATGACCTCTATAGTACCACCAACTGGTCTGGTTACAATGACCTCTATAGTACCACCAACTGGTCTGGTGCCAATGACCTCTATAGTACCACCAACTGGTCTGGTGCCAATGACCTCTATAGTACCACCAACTGGTCTGGTGTCAATGACCTCTATAGTACTACCAACTGGTCTGGTGTCAATGACCTCTATAGTACCACCAACTGGCCTGGTGCCAATGACCTCTATAGTACCACCAACTGGTCTGGTGCCAATGACCTCTATAGTACCACCAACTGGTCTGGTGCCAATGACCTCTATAGTACCACCAACTGGTCTGGTGCCAATGACCTCTATAGTACCACCAACTGGCCTGGTGCCAATGACCTCTATAGTACCACCAACTGGTCTGGTGCCAATGACCTCTATAGTACCACCAACTGGTCTGGTGCCAATGACCTCTATAGTACCACCAACTGGTCTGGTGTCAATGACCTCTATAGTACTACCAACTGGTCTGGTGTCAATGACCTCTATAGTACTACCAACTGGTCTGGTGTCAATGACCTCTATAGTACCACCAACTGGTCTGGTGTCAATGACCTCTATAGTACTACCAACTGGTCTGGTGTCAATGACCTCTATAGTACCACCAACTGGTCTGGTGCCAATGACCTCTATAGTACCACCAACTGGTCTGGTGCCAATGACCTCTATAGTACCACCAACTGGTCTGGTGTCAATGACCTCTATAGTACTACCAACTGGTCTGGTGTCAATGACCTCTATAGTACTACCAACTGGTCTGGTGCCAATGACCTCTATAGTACTACCAACTGGTCTGGTGTCAATGACCTCTATAGTACTACCAACTGGTCTGGTGTCAATGACCTCTATAGTACCACCAACTGGTCTGGTGCAGCCATCTAAGGTTGCAGTGACTTTATATTCACTCAGCTTCTAAAGACATATTCATACAGTTGAAGTCGGAGGTTACATACAGTTAGGTTGGAGTCATTAAAACTTGTTTTTAAGTCATATTTCCAACAACTGTTTACAGACAGATAATTTAACTTATAATTCACTGTATTACAATTCCAGTGGGTCAGAAGTTTACATACACTAAGTTGGCTGTGCCTTTAAAATTCCAGAAAATGATGGCTTTAGAAGCTTCTGATAGGCTAATTGACATCATATGAGTCAATTGGAGGTGTACCTGTGGATGTATTTCAAGGCCTACCTTTAAACTCAATGGCTCTTTGCTTGACATCATGAGAAAATTCAAAAGAAATCAGCCAAGACCTCAGAAAATAACTTGTAGACCTCCACAAGTCTGGTTCATCCTTGGGAGCAATTTCCAAACGCCTGAAGGTGTCACGTTCACCTGTACAAACAATAGTTTGCAAGTATAAACACCATGGGACCACGCAACCATCATACCGCTCAGGAAGGTGCGAAAAGTGCAAATCAATCCCAGAACAACAGCAAAGGACCTTGTGAAGATGCTGTAGGAAACAGGCACAAAAGTATCTATATCCACAGTAAAACGAGTCCTATATCGACAAACCTGAAAGGCCGCTCTGCAAGGAAGAAGCCACTGCTCCAAAACCACCATAAAAAAGACTACAGTTTGCAACTGCACATGGGGACAAAGATCATACTTTTTGGAGAAATGTCATCTGGTCTGATGAAACAAAAATAGAACTGTTTGGTCATAATGACCATCATTATGTTTGGAGGAAAAAGGGGGAGGCTCTCAATACATCAGTCAGGAAGTTAAAGCTTGGTCGCAAATGGGTCTTCCAAATGGACAATGACCCCAAGCATACTTCCAAAGTTGTGGCAAAATGGCTTAAGGACAACAAAGTCAAGGTATTGGAGTGGCCTTCACAAAGCCCTAACCTCAATCCTAATGAAAATGTGTGGGCAGAACTGAAAAAGCGTGTGTGAGCAAGGAGGCCTACAAATCTGACTCAGTTACACCAGCTCTGGCAGGAGGAATGGGCCAAAATTCACCCAACTTATTGTGGGAAGCTTGTGGAAGGCTACTCGAAACGTTTCACCCAAGTTAAACAATTTAAAGGCAATGCTACCAAATACTAATTGAGTGTATGTAAACTTCTGACCCACTGGGAATGTGATGAAAGAAATAAAAGCTGAAATAAATAATTCTCTACTATTATTCAGACATTTCACATTCTTAAAATAAAGTGGTGATCCTAACTGACCTAAAACAGGGAATTATTACTTGGATTAAATGTCAGGAACTGTGAAAAACTAAGTTTAAATGTATTTGACTCAGGTGTATGTAAACTTCCCACTTCAAAGGTAAGGTTTACATACCAAATGTCATGGCCCAATGTCCATTGGTTCAGTTCTTAAAGCCCTGATATGTAGTGGTGTAGCGTGGTCGGCTTTCAAGGCAGAAACTCATCATTGTCAAATTCATTAGAGTCAATCTGCCTTCATGAGGAGAAGATGATTGCAGATCATATTTGAGCTTTAGCGTTACATCATAATGAGTGAAGAGTTTCCTTGTTTTTAGAGACATCAATACCACATTCAGTGTGGTTCATCTGAGGGACGTTCATGATAACGATGACAAGTTTCACTTTGTTAGGCGACTGTGGAGTGGATTCACAGTGGTTTAAATGGGCATGTTAACTCAGCCATCGTTTGACCAGTTTGGGAGAATGATGTACATATATGGAGGAACATAAATACTGTAACACAAGAGAGAGATACACTTATAGAGTGCATTTCTATTGTATAGGAGAGGAGAACAGAAACGATTAGCCACGACACCAGTCCTTTAGCTTTTCTCAAACTAAGTTAAGACATGTACCATGATGTCATTTGGTCCATGAGAAGAATATTTTTGAATTGAAATGAACACATAATATCTGATTTCCTGGTGTATCAATAACTCAGCCATCTCTTAGCCAATCCCTTAGCTTTTCTCAAACCAAGTTAAGATATGTAGTGTGGCTCTACATATATCAAATTATTTTTCAAAGGTTTTCCAAAATGTCCAAGATGGTGGAAAATCTACCCTGACGGACCTTATGTGTCTTCGAGCCAAATGTGTTACGCACGAAGAAAGACACCTACATACAAGTCTGTAGGTCAAACGGTGTGGTGGGTATGAGACTGCTACACCACCTATAGGCTAATCAAGTCTGTAGGTCAAACGGTGTGAGGGGTATGAGATTACTACACCACCTATAGGCTAATCAAGTCTGTAGGTCAAACGGTGTGAGGGGTATGAGACTGCTACACCACCTATAGGCTAATCAAGTCTGTAGGTCAAACGGTGTGAGGGGTATGAGACTGCTACACCACCTATAGGCTAATCAAGTCTGTAGGTCAAACGGTGTGAGGGGTATGAGACTGCTACACCACCTATAGGCTAATCAAGTCTGTAGGTCAAACGGTGTGGTGGGTAAGAGACTGCTACACCACCTATAGGCTAATCAAGTCTGTAGGTCAAACGGTGTGGTGGGTATGAGACTGCTACACCACCTATAGGCTAATCAAGTCTGTAGGTCAAACAATGTGAGGGGTATGAGACTGCTACACCACCTATAGGCTAATCAAGTCTGTAGGTCAAACGGTGTGAGGGGTATGAGACTGCTACACCACCTATAGGCTAATCAAGTCTGTAGGTCAAACGGTGTGAGGGGTATGAGACTGCTACACCACCTATAGGCTAATCAAGTCTGTAGGTCAAACGGTGTGGTGGGTATGAGACTGCTACACCACCTATAGGCTAGTCAAGTCTGTAGGTCAAACGGTGTGGTGGGTATGAGACTGCTACACCACCTATAGGCTAATCAAGTCTGTAGGTCAAACGGTGTGGTGGGTATGAGACTGCTACACCACCTATAGGCTAATCAAGTCTGTAGGTCAAACGGTGTGGTGGGTATGAGACTGCTACACCACCTATAGGCTAATCAAGTCTGTAGGTCAAACGGTGTGGTGGGTATGAGACTGCTACACCACCTATAGGCTAATCAAGTCTGTAGGTCAAACGGTGTGGTGGGGAAGAGATTACTACACCACCTATAGGCTAATCAAGTCTGTAGGTCAAACGGTGTGAGGGGTATGAGACTGCTACACCACCTATAGGCTAATCAAGTCTGTAGGTCAAACGGTGTGAGGGGTATGAGACTGCTACACCACCTATAGGCTAATCAAGTCTGTAGGTCAAACGGTGTGGTGGGTATGAGACTGCAACACCACCTATAGGCTAATCAAGTCTGTAGGTCAAACGGTGTGAGGGGTATGAGACTGCTACACAACCTATAGGCTAATCAAGTCTGTAGGTCAAACGGTGTGGTGGGTATGAGATTACTACACCACCTATAGGCTAATCAAGTCTGTAGGTCAAACGGTGTGAGGGGTATGAGACTGCTACACCACCTATAGGCTAATCAAGTCTGTAGGTCAAACGGTGTGAGGGGTATGAGACTGCTACACCACCTATAGGCTAATCAAGTCTGTAGGTCAAACGGTGTGGTGGGTATGAGACTGCTACACCACCTATAGGCTAATCAAGTCTGTAGGTCAAACGGTGTGAGGGGTATGAGATTACTACACCACCTATAGGCTAATCAAGTCTGTAGGTCAAACGGTGTGAGGGGTATGAGACTGCTACACCACCTATAGGCTAATCAAGTCTGTAGGTCAAACGGTGTGAGGGGTATGAGACTGCTACACCACCTATAGGCTAATCAAGTCTGTAGGTCAAACGGTGTGAGGGGTATGAGACTGCTACACCACCTATAGGCTAATCAAGTCTGTAGGTCAAACGGTGTGGTGGGTATGAGATTACTACACCACCTATAGGCTAATCAAGTCTGTAGGTCAAACGGTGTGAGGGGTATGAGACTGCTACACCACCTATAGGCTAATCAAGTCTGTAGGTCAAACGGTGTGAGGAGTATGAGACTGCTACACCACCTATAGGCTAATCAAGTCTGTAGGTCAAACGGTGTGGTGGGTATGAGACTGCTACACCACCTATAGGCTAATCAAGTCTGTAGGTCAAACGGTGTGAGGGGTATGAGACTGCTACACCACCTATAGGCTAATCAAGTCTGTAGGTCAAACGGTGTGAGGGGTATGAGACTGCTACACCACCTATAGGCTAATCAAGTCTGTAGGTCAAACGGTGTGAGGGGTATGAGACTGCTACACCACCTATAGGCTAATCAAGTCTGTAGGTCAAACGGTGTGGTGGCTATGAGATTACTACACCACCTATAGGCTAATCAAGTCTGTAGGTCAAACGGTGTGAGGGGTATGAGACTGCTACACCACCTATAGGCTAATCAAGTCTGTAGGTCAGACGGTGTGGTGGGTATGAGACTGCTACACCACCTATAGGCTAATCAAGTCTGTAGGTCAAACGGTGTGAGGGGTATGAGACTGCTACACCACCTATAGGCTAATCAAGTCTGTAGGTCAAACGGTGTGGTGGGTATGAGACTGCTACACCACCTATAGGCTAATCAAGTCTGTAGGTCAAACGGTGTGGTGGGTATGAGACTGCTACACCACCTATAGGCTAATCAAGTCTGTAGGTCAAACGGTGTGAGGGGTATGAGACTGCTACACCACCTATAGGCTAATCAAGTCTGTAGGTCAAACGGTGTGAGGGGTATGAGACTGCTACACCACCTATAGGCTAATCAAGTCTGTAGGTCAAACGGTGTGAGGGGTATGAGACTGCTACACCACCTATAGGCTAATCAAGTATGTAGGTCAAACGGTGTGAGGGGTATGAGACTGCTACACCACCTATAGGCTAATCAAGTCTGTAGGTCAAACGGTGTGAGGGGTATGAGACTGCTACACCACCTATAGGCTAATCGGTGCCATTGTTTTCCACAAAGTTACTCATGGCCTGTGGTTTCTGTGTGCCATATTAGAAAACATTTGACCAACCTATGCTTGAATTAAGAAATTATAACAAATCAGTGAATTAGAATAATTAATTAGAATAGATTAAGTTTCACAGATTCACTTTGGACTCCTGATGGGAAATATTCAAATTGCTATCGTATACTTTCCATGTGTATTTACAAATACATTAAAATACTCAACTACTTTTCAAGTAAAAGATATCTGAAAACTTACTTTGAACGTCTGTGAAAGTAATTGAGATATTTGAAATAGTGTTTGAACCCAGGTCTGCTTCCAACATTAAATACTCATAGATATCATAAGGAGTCCTGCGAATAGATGAATGACAGTCTGTCAATGTTGATAATACTCGTAGATATCATAAGGAGTCCTGCGAATAGATGAATGACAGTCTGTCAATGTTGATAATTTACATTTCAAACAGAAATACCTCCACTATGGCTTGGCTCTATCTCCCTGGCTGTTTTCCCAGCTCTCTCTCTCCATGGAAAGGGTCTGGAGTTATCGTTGACAGGGTTTGTGGGTATGTGCAGCAGAGGAATTCAGCATCAAGTTCTTATGCGAATGCTTCTACAGATGCTTTTCCATGACACTGCCCAGTAAGCAAAATGACGTTGACTAATTTAATGTTCTGAATGAAAGGGAACATAAAAGACCCTGGGGGAGAAAGGGGGGTTGAGGGTGGGGGTGCGGGGGGATTGGGGGGTTGGGGGTTGAGGTGAGGAGGGGGGAGGGGAGATTGGGGGGGTGGGGGAGAAAGGGGGATGAGGTTGGGGGTGAGGGGGGATTGGGGTGAGGAGGGGGAAGGGGGTTGAGGTTGGGGGTGAGGGGGGATTGGGGTGAGGAGGGGGGAGGGGGTTGAGGTTGGGGGTGAGGGGGGATTGGGGTGAGGAGGGGAAAGGGGGAGATTGGGGGGGTGAGGGAGAAAGGGGGTTGAGGTTGGGGGTTAGGGGGTATTGGGGTGAGGAGGGGGAAGGGGAAAGATTGGGGGGGGTGGGGGAGAAAGGGGGTTGAGGTTGGGGGTGAGGGGGGATTGGGGTGAGGAGGGGGAAGGGGGAAGGGGGAGATTGGGTGGGTGGGGGAGGGGGAGTTGAGGTTGGGGGTGAGGGGGAGGGAGTTTGGGATTAGGGGGAGGGTGGGGGTGAGTCAAACAGTCAACCAGTCAACAAAACAGACAGTCAACCAGTCAACCAGACAAATAGTCAACCAGTCAAACAGACAACTAGTCAACCAGACAAATAGTCAACCAGACAAATAGTCAACCAGACAAATAGTCAACCAGTCAACAAGACAAATAGTCAACCAGACAAATAGTCAACCAGACAAATAGTCAACCAGACAAAGTCAACCAGACAACTAGTCAAACAGTCAACTAGTCAACCAGAGAAAGTCAACCAGACAACTAGTCAAACAGTCAACTAGTCAACCAGACAAAGTCAACCAGACAACTAGTCAAACAGTCAACTAGTCAACCAGACAAATAGTCAACCAGTCAACCAGACAAATAGTCAACCAGACAACTAGTCAACCAGATAAATAGTCAACCAGACAACCAGACAACTAGTCAACCAGACAAATAGTCAACCAGTCAAACAGACAACTAGTCAACCAGACAAATAGTCAACCAGTCAACCAGTCAACAAGACAAATAGTCAACCAGTCAACCAGACAAATAGTCAACCAGTCAAACAGACAACTAGTCAATCAGACAAATAGTCAACCAGTCAAACAGTCAACAAGACAAATAGTCAACCAGTCAACCAGACACATAGTCAACTAGTCAACCAGACAAATAGTCAACCAGACAAATAGTCAACCAGTCAACCAGAGAAACAGTCAACCAGGAAAACAGACAAACAGTCAACCAGTCAACTAGTCAACCAGTTAACCAGGCAAACAGTTAACCAGACAAACAGTCAACCAGTCAAACAGTTAACCAGGCAAACAGGCAAATAGTCAACCAGTCAACCAGACAACCAGTCAAACAGTCAACCAGTCAACCAGAGAAACAGACAACCAGGCAAACAGACAACCAGTCAACCAGTACACTGGTCAACCAGTTAACGAGTCAACCAGACAAACAGTCAACCAGTCAACCAGACAACCAGTTAAACAGTCAACCAGTCAACCAGAGAAGCAGCCAACCAGGCAAACAGACAACCAGTCAACCAGTCAACTGGTCAACCAGTTAACCAGTCAACCAGACAAACAGTCAACCAGTCAACCAGACAACCAGTTAAACAGTCTACCAGTCAACCAGAGAAGCAGCCAACCAGGCAAACAGACAACCAGTCAACCAGTCAACTGGTCAACCAGTTAACCAGTCAACCAGTCAAACAGACAGGGCACCTGGTGCCAATGCCATAGACCGAGAATGCCAACACAACACCTCATTAGCAGACATGGCTGAAGGCCCCTTATTCCCCATAGTGCATTATGTTGGGCCAGAACCAGAACCTTATGTTTTATCAGTATCCCTTGAGTCCTCCTGCTGAGGGGGCAGCTGTCTGGATACAGCCCCACTGCTGAGAGCCTTCCCTGGGCTTCACTGGGCCTCCGGATGGGGGTCTGGGTGTGGAGGGGTGGAAAAGTAGGAGGGTGGAGGGTGATTACACTGACCTCACTCCCCATCTCCAATATAAATCCCAATCTCTCCAGCACCCCCCCCCACACACACACACACACACACACACACACACACACACACACACACACACACACACACACACACACACACACACACACACACACACACACTTTTGGAATGCTCTTCCAAAGAGTGTTATAAATTCAACAGTTGATGTCAGAGTTTTGCTGGAAAGAGAGCAAACACAAATACTTTCCAATATGTGATTGCGTGATGGAACCAGCAGCACTGTGTTGCTCTGGGGTCCTTCTGTAAGGTTAGGGTAGAAACAACTGGCCCATTGCTGGCTGGGGTACAATACAGGCACTGACAATACAGGCATCAGTCTTTATACGTATCCAATGGCACCCTGTTATTCCATATTTAGTCCACTACTTTTAACCAAAGCCCTATGGGCTAGGGAATAGGGTTCCATTTGGGCCACAGTTATTAGAATTTCAGTCTTTATACTTCTTTCTGGTTGTGTCCCAAATGACACCCTATGGGTCCTGGCCACAAACAGTGCACCGTGTAGGGAATAGGGTGCCATTTGGGATAGAGCCTATTAGAATTTAATCAGTCTGGATTATAGCACATCTGCTGAAACAGTGTTGTGACATCAGCATTAGTTTCATTGCAATATGAAATGAATTGACTCCGTCTGCGTACTATTACAGTGTAACTCTGCTCGTAACAGTGTGTCACATCTCAGTTACGCCTCAAAGCCACAGATACACAGCAACAACTCTCTCTGCAGCAGGGCTTCTCTCTCCCTCGCTAGCTAACGCGTGCCAGATATGTGCACTACCATAACCCAGTCTGATCACGGTTGTTGTTTTTTTGCAGCGTGAGAGAAGTATGCACTTTTTGTAAAGTTAGTTGTTTCTGTCTCCGTGACAACTAATACAATAACATGTCGTCGGCTGACTGATAGCACACGTCCTGTGATGATGATGTCACAACCCGGAGACAGGGAAGTGGCGGGTTAGATCAGAGGAACAGGTTGTGAGACCACAGCAGGGAGCATCCCCCTATCCACATCGAAGGGACAGTGGTGGAGAAGGTGGCGGCATACACATCACAAACTGAAATGGTCCACCCACACAGACAGTGTGGTGAAGAAGGCGCAACAGCGCCTCTTCAATCTCAGGAGGCTGAAGAACTACCTGCCCTCCAGGACACCTACACACCACCCGATGTCACAGGAAGGCCATAAAGATCATCAAGGACAACAACCACCCGAGCCACTGCCTGTTCACCCCGTTATCATCCAGAAGGCGAGGTCAGTACAGGTGCATCAAAGCAGGGACCGAGAGACTGAAAAACAGCTTCTATCTCAAGGCCATCAGACTGTTAAACAGCCATCACTAACTCAGAGAGGCTACTGTCTACATAGAGACTCATATCACTGGCCACTTCAATAAATGGATTTAATAAAGGAATCACTAGCCACTTTAAATAACGCCACTTTAATAATGTTTATATATCCTACATTACTCATCTCATATGTATATATTGTATTTTATACCATCTATTGCACCTTGCCTATTCCGTTCGGCCATCGCTCATCCATATACTTATATGTAGATATTCTCATTCACCCCTTTAGATTTGTGTGTATTAGGTAGTTGTTGTGGAATTGTTAGATTACTTGTTAGATATTACTGCAAGGTCGGAATTAGAAACACAAGCATTTCGCTAAATTCGCATTAACATATGCTAATCATGTGTATGTGACCAATACAATTGGATTTGATTTGATTTGAGACAACAGCAGGTAATATACAGGAGGTTAGATCAGAGGAGAGACAACATCAGGTATCATGTAGGAGAATCATTATGTTCTTTAACCTGTTAACCACTGTGTTGAGTTATGGAGATTACTGATGGTTTAGACTGCCCTGTGTCACATTCAAATACCTCCCCCGCCCTTTACACTTACTCACACTAAAAGTCATATCTAGGGAGGGAGCCACTTTGGGCAGCGAGGGACCAATGGCTTGACCAATGTAATTTCTTGGGTAAACCAGACAGGAGAGCTTTACTGTATTCAAGCCTGCTTGTAATAAGAGCATGGATGAGAGTCTCTCTGTATCAGCCTGAGAGAGAAACAGTCACAGCTTGGCAATGTTCCCCAGGTGGTAAAAAGCTATTTTGGTCACATTCCTAATGTGTGATTGGAAATTGAGTTCAGAATCTAAAAGGGTTTTTTACTTGGTGTTTTATCTTTATTGCCCGTTGATTAAAATGTGCGTCCAGATTCTTTCTCTGTGCTTTGGCTCCAAAAATAAGTACCTCGGTCTTGTCTTGATTTAGCTGGAGGAAGTTGTGAGCCATCCAAGTGTTTAAATCACTAATACAGTCTAAAAATGTATCTTTGGAGCTAAAATTCTCTGTTTACACAGAAATGTAAAATTTGCATAGCAGGGAAAATCAATGTCATGATTTCTGATAACGCTGCCAGGGGGTAACATATATAAACTGAACAATATCGGACCCAAATTCAAACCTCGTGGAACGCCACGTGTGATATCTATTTTCTCAGAGTTATGTTCACCAAGCGTGACAAAAAATCTCTTGACCGGTTAAATAGGTCCTAAGCTAATTTCAAACTGGACCGGAGAGGCCAACCCACCTCTCCAGTCTGTCCAGAAGGACTTCATGGTCGACAGTGTCGAAAGCAGCACTTCAATCTAAGAGTACAAGGACAGAGAGCTGTTTGGCATCTGTGTTGGCTCCAAGATTATTTATCACCTTAACTAAGACTGTCTCTGTGTTGGCTCTAGGATCATTTACCACTAAGACTGTCTCTGTGTTGGCTCTAGGATCATTTACCACTAAGACTGTCTCTGTGTTGTCTCTAGGATCATTTACCACTAAGACTGTTTCTGTGTTGGCTCTAGGACCATTTACCACTTAAACTAAGGCGGTTTCTGTGCTGTGGTGGGGACCCAGCAGGGTCAGATGGTAACAGGTGTCCCAGCAGTGTCAGATGGTGACAGGTGTCCCAGCAGGGTCAGATGGTGACAGGTGTCCCAGCAGGGTGGTGACAGGTTTCCCAGCAGGGTCAGATGGTAACAGGTGTCCCAGCAGGGTCAGATGGTGACAGGTGTCCCAGCAGGGTCAGATGGTAACAGGTGTCCCAGCAGGGTCAGATGGTGACAGGTGTCCCAGCAGGGTCAGATGGTGACAGGTGTCCCAGCAGGGTGGTGACAGGTTTCCCAGCAGGGTCAGATGGTAACAGGGTTCCCAGCAGGGTCAGATGGTGACAGGTGTCCCAGCAGGGTCAGGTGGTGACAGGTGTCCCAGCAGGGTCAGATGGTGACAGGTGTCCCAGCAGGGTCAGATGGTAACAGGTGTCCCAGCAGGATCAGATGGTAACAGGTGTCCCAGCAGGGTCAGATGGTGACAGGTGTCCCAGCAGGATCAGATGGTGAGAGGTGTCCCAAAAGGGTCAGATGGTGATAGGTGTCCCAGCAGGGTCAGATGGTAAAAGGTGTCCCAGCAGGGTCAGATGGTGACAGGTGTCCCAGCAGGGTGGTGACAGGTGTCCCAGCAGGGTCAGATGGTGACAGGTGTCCCAGCAGGGTCAGATGGTGACAGGTGTCCCAGCAGGGTCAGATGGTAACAGGTGTCCCAGCAGGATCAGATGGTAACAGGTGTCCCAGCAGGGTCAGATGGTGACAGGTGTCCCAGCAGGATCAGATGGTGAGAGGTGTCCCAAAAGGGTCAGATGGTGATAGGTGTCCCAGCAGGGTCAGATGGTAACAGGTGTCCCAGCAGGGTCAGATGGTGACAGGTGTCTCAGCAGTGTCAGATGGTGACTGGTGTCCCAGCAGGGACAGATGGTGACAGGTGTCCCAGCAGGGTCAGATGGTGACAGGTGTCCCAGCAGGGTCAGATGGTGACAGGTGTCCCAGCAGGATCAGATGGTAACAGGTGTCCCAGCAGGGTCAGATGGTGACAGGTGTCCCAGCAGGATCAGATGGTGAGAGGTGTCCCAAAAGGGTCAGATGGTGATAGGTGTCCCAGCAGGGTCAGATGGTAAAAGGTGTCCCAGCAGGGTCAGATGGTGACAGGTGTCCCAGCAGGGTGGTGACAGGTGTCCCAGCAGGATGGTGGCAGTTGTCCCAGCAGGGTCAGAGTGTTACAGGTGTCCCAGCACGGTCAGATGGTAACAGGTATCCCACCAGGGTGGTGAGAGGTGTCCCAGCAGGGTCAGATGGTGACAGGTGTCCCAGCAGGGTCAGATGGTTACAGGTGTCCCAGCACGGTCAGATGGTAACAGGTGTCCCAGCAGGGTGGTGACAGGTGTCCCAGCAGGGTCAGATGGTGACAGGTGTCTCAGCAGTGTCAGATGGTAACAGGTGTCCCAGCAGGGTCAGATGGTAACAGGTGTCCCAGCAGGGTCAGATGGTAACAGGTGTCCCAGCAGGGTCAGATGGTGACAGGTGTCCCACCAGGGTCAGATGGTGACAGGTGTCCCAGCAGGGTCAGATGCTGAAAGGTGTCCCAGCAGGATCAGATGGTAACAGGTGTCCCAGCAGGGTCAGATGGTGACAGGTGTCCCAGCAGGATCAGATGGTGACAGGTGTCCCAGCAGGATGGTGACAGGTTTCCCAGCAGGGTCAGATGGTAACAGGTGTCCCAGCAGGGTCAGATGGTGACAGTTGTCCCAGCAGGGTGGTGACAGGTGTCCCAGCAGGGTCAGATGGTGACAGGTGTCCCAGCAGGGTCAGATGGTAACAGGTGTCCCAGCAGGGTCAGATGGTGACAGGTGTCTCAGCAGTGTAAGATGGTAACAGGTGTCCCAGCAGGGTCAGATGGTAACAGGTGTCCCATTAGTGTCAGATGGTAACAGGTGTCCCAGCAGGGTCAGATGGTGACAGGTGTCCCAGCAGGGTCTGATGGTGACAGCTGTCCCAGCAGGGTCAGATGGTAACAGGTGCCCTAGCAGGGTCAGATGGTGACAGGTGTCCCAGCAAGGTCAGATGGTAACAGGTGTCCCATTAGTGTCAGATGGTAACAGGTGTCCCAGCAGGGTCAGATGGTGACAGGTGTCCCAGCAGGGTCTGATGGTGACAGGTGTCCCAGCAGGGTCAGATGGTGACAGGTGTCCCAGCAGGATCAGATGGTAACAGGTGTCCCAGCAGGGTCAGATGGTGACAGGTGTCCCAGCAGGATCAGATGGTGAGAGGTGTCCCAAAAGGTTCAGATGGTGATAGGTGTCCCAGCAGGGTCAGATGGTAAAAGGTGTCCCAGCAGGGTCAGATGGTGACAGGTGTCCCAGCAGGGTGGTGACAGGTGTCCCAGCAGGATGGTGGCAGGTGTCCCAGCAGGGTCAGATGGTGACAGGTGTCCCAGCACGGTCAGATGGTAACAGGTATCCCACCAGGGTGGTGAGAGGTGTCCCAGCAGGGTCAGATGGTGACAGGTGTCCCAGCAGGGTCAGATGGTTACAGGTGTCCCAGCACGGTCAGATGGTAACAGGTGTCCCAGCAGGGTGGTGACAGGTGTCCCAGCAGGGTCAGATGGTGACAGGTGTCTCAGCAGTGTCAGATGGTAACAGGTGTCCCAGCAGGGTCAGATGGTAACAGGTGTCCCAGCAGGGTCAGATGGTAACAGGTGTCCCAGCAGGGTCAGATGGTGACAGGTGTCCCACCAGGGTCAGATGGTGACAGGTGTCCCAGCAGGGTCAGATGCTGAAAGGTGTCCCAGCAGGATCAGATGGTAACAGGTGTCCCAGCAGGGTCAGATGGTGACAGGTGTCCCAGCAGGATCAGATGGTGACAGGTGTCCCAGCAGGATGGTGACAGATTTCCCAGCAGGGTCAGATGGTAACAGGTGTCCCAGCAGGGTCAGATGGTGACAGTTGTCCCAGCAGGGTGGTGACAGGTTTCCCAGTAGGGTCAGATGGTAACAGGGTTCCCAGCAGGGTCAGATGGTTACAGGTGTCCCAGCACGGTCAGATGGTAACAGGTGTCCCAGCAGGGTGGTGAGAGGTGTCCCAGCAGGGTCAGATGGTGACAGGTGTCCCAGCAGGGTCAGATGGTAACAGGTGTCCCAGTACGGTCAGATGGTAACAGGTGTCCCAGCAGGGTGGTGACAGGTGTCCCAGCAGGGTCAGATGGTGACAGGTGTCTCAGCAGTGTCAGATGGTAACAGGTGTCCCAGCAGGGTCAGATGGTAACAGGTGTCCCAGCAGGGTCAGATGGTAACAGGTGTCCCAGCAGGGTCAGATGGTGACAGGTGTCCCAGCAGGGTCAGATGGTGACAGGTGTCCCAGCAGGGTCAGATGCTGACAGGTGTCCCAGCAGGATCAGATGGTGACAGGTGTCCCAGCAGGATGGTGACAGGTTTCCCAGCAGGGTGGTGACAGGTTTCCCAGCAGGGTCAGATGGTAACAGGGTTCCCAGCAGGGTCAGATGGTGACAGTTGTCCCAGCAGGGTCAGATGGTAACAGGTGTCCCAGCAGGGTCAGATGGTGACAGGTGTCCCAGCAGGATGGTGACAGGTTTCCCAGCAGGGTCAGAAGGTAACAGGTGTCCCAGCAGGGTCAGATGGTGACAGGTGTCCCAGCAGGATCAGATGGTAACAGGTGTCCCAGCAGGGTCAGATGGTGACAGGTGTCCCAGCAGGGTCAGATGGTGACAGGTGTCCCAGCAGGGTGGTGACAGGTTTCCCAGCAGGGTCAGATGGTAACAGGTGTCCCAGCAGGGTCAGATGGTGACAGGTGTCCCAGCAGGGTCAGATGGTAACAGGTGTCCCAGCAGGGTCAGATGGTGACAGGTGTCCCAGCAGGGTCAGATGGTGACAGGTGTCCCAGCAGGGTGGTGACAGGTTTCCCAGCAGGGTCAGATGGTAACAGGGTTCCCAGCAGGGTCAGATGGTGACAGTTGTCCCAACAGGGTGGTGACAGGTGTCCCAGCAGGGTCAGGTGGTGAGAGGGTGCCCCAGCAGGGTCAGATGGTGACAGGTGTCCCAGCAGGGTCAGATGGTAACAGGTGTCCCAGCAGGATCAGATGGTAACAGGTGTCCCAGCAGGGTCAGATGGTGACAGGTGTCCCAGCAGGATCAGATGGTGAGAGGTGTCCCAAAAGGGTCAGATGGTGATAGGTGTCCCAGCAGGGTCAGATGGTAAAAGGTGTCACAGCAGGGTCAGATGGTGACAGGTGTCCCAGCAGGGTGGTGACAGGTGTCCCAGCAGGGTCAGATGGTGACAGGTGTCCCAGCAGGGTCAGATGGTGACAGGTGTCCCAGCAGGGTCAGATGGTAACAGGTGTCCCAGCAGGATCAGATGGTAACAGGTGTCCCAGCAGGGTCAGATGGTGACATGTGTCCCAGCAGGATCAGATGGTGAGAGGTGTCCCAAAAGGGTCAGATGGTGATAGGTGTCCCAGCAGGGTCAGATGGTAACAGGTGTCCCAGCAGGGTCAGATGGTGACAGGTGTCTCAGCAGTGTCAGATGGTGACTGGTGTCCCAGCAGGGACAGATGGTGACAGGTGTCCCAGCAGGGTCAGATGGTGACAGGTGTCCCAGCAGGGTCAGATGGTTACAGGTGTCCCAGCACGGTCAGATGGTAACAGGTGTCCCAGCAGGGTCAGATGGTGACAGGTGTCCCAGCAGGATCAGATGGTGAGAGGTGTCCCAAAAGGGTCAGATGGTGATAGGTGTCCCAGCAGGGTCAGATGGTAAAAGGTGTCCCAGCAGGGTCAGATGGTGACAGGTGTCCCAGCAGGGTGGTGACAGGTGTCCCAGCAGGATGGTGGCAGGTGTCCCAGCAGGGTCAGAGTGTTACAGGTGTCCCAGCACGGTCAGATGGTAACAGGTATCCCACCAGGGTCAGATGGTGAGAGGTGTCCCAGCAGGGTCAGATGGTGACAGGTGTCCCAGCAGGGTCAGATGGTTACAGGTGTCCCAGCACGGTCAGATGGTAACAGGTGTCCCAGCAGGGTGGTGACAGGTGTCCCAGCAGGGTCAGATGGTGACAGGTGTCTCAGCAGTGTCAGATGGTAACAGGTGTCCCAGCAGGGTCAGATGGTAACAGGTGTCCCAGCAGGGTCAGATGGTAACAGGTGTCACAGCAGGGTCAGATGGTGACAGGTGTCCCACCAGGGTCAGATGGTGACAGGTGTCCCAGCAGGGTCAGATGCTGAAAGGTGTCCCAGCAGGATCAGATGGTAACAGGTGTCCCAGCAGGGTCAGATGGTGACAGGTGTCCCAGCAGGATCAGATGGTGACAGGTGTCCCAGCAGGATGGTGACAGGTTTCCCAGCAGGGTCAGATGGTAACAGGTGTCCCAGCAGGGTCAGATGGTGACAGTTGTCCCAGCAGGGTGGTGACTGGTTTCCCAGCAGGGTCAGATGGTAACAGGGTTCCCAGCACTGTCAGATGGTGACAGTTGTCCCAGCAGGGTGGTGACAGGTGTCCCACCAGGGTCAGATGGTGACAGGTGTCCAAGCAGGGTCAGATGGTGACAGGTGTCCCAGCAGGGTCAGATGGTAACTGGTGTCCCAGCAGGGTCAGATGGTGACAGGTGTCTCAGCAGTGTAAGATGGTAACAGGTGTCCCAGCAGGGTCAGATGGTAACAGGTGTCCCATTAGTGTCAGATGGTAACAGGTGTCCCAGCAGGGTCAGATGGTGACAGGTGTCCCAGCAGGGTCTGATGGTGACAGCTGTCCCAGCAGGGTCAGATGGTAACAGGTGCCCTAGCAGGGTCAGATGGTGACAGGTGTCCCAGCAAGGTCAGATGGTAACAGGTGTCCCATTAGTGTCAGATGGTAACAGGTGTCCCAGCAGGGTCAGATGGTGACAGGTGTCCCAGCAGGGTCTGATGGTGACAGGTGTCCCAGCAGGGTCAGATGGTGACAGGTGTCCCAGCAGGATCAGATGGTAACAGGTGTCCCAGCAGGGTCAGATGGTGACAGGTGTCCCAGCAGGATCAGATGGTGAGAGGTGTCCCAAAAGGTTCAGATGGTGATAGGTGTCCCAGCAGGGTCAGATGGTAAAAGGTGTCCCAGCAGGGTCAGATGGTGACAGGTGTCCCAGCAGGGTGGTGACAGGTGTCCCAGCAGGATGGTGGCAGGTGTCCCAGCAGGGTCAGATGGTGACAGGTGTCCCAGCACGGTCAGATGGTAACAGGTATCCCACCAGGGTGGTGAGAGGTGTCCCAGCAGGGTCAGATGGTGACAGGTGTCCCAGCAGGGTCAGATGGTTACAGGTGTCCCAGCACGGTCAGATGGTAACAGGTGTCCCAGCTGGGTGGTGACAGGTGTCCCAGCAGGGTCAGATGGTGACAGGTGTCTCAGCAGTGTCAGATGGTAACAGGTGTCCCAGCAGGGTCAGATGGTAACAGGTGTCCCAGCAGGGTCAGATGGTAACAGGTGTCCCAGCAGGGTCAGATGGTGACAGGTGTCCCACCAGGGTCAGATGGTGACAGGTGTCCCAGCAGGGTCAGATGCTGAAAGGTGTCCCAGCAGGATCAGATGGTAACAGGTGTCCCAGCAGGGTCAGATGGTGACAGGTGTCCCAGCAGGATCAGATGGTGACAGGTGTCCCAGCAGGATGGTGACAGATTTCCCAGCAGGGTCAGATGGTAACAGGTGTCCCAGCAGGGTCAGATGGTGACAGTTGTCCCAGCAGGGTGGTGACAGGTTTCCCAGCAGGGTCAGATGGTAACAGGGTTCCCAGCAGGGTCAGATGGTGACAGTTGTCCCAGCAGGGTGGTGACAGGTGTCCCACCAGGGTCAGATGGTGACAGGTGTCCCATCAGGGTCAGATGGTGACAGGTTTCCCAGCAGGGTGGTGACAGGTTTCCCAGCAGGGTCAGATGGTAACAGGGTTCCCAGCAGGGTCAGATGGTGACAGTTGTCCCAGCAGGGTCAGATGGTAACAGGTGTCCCAGCAGGGTCAGATGGTGACAGGTGTCCCAGCAGGATGGTGACAGGTTTCCCAGCAGGGTCAGAAGGTAACAGGTGTCCCAGCAGGGTCAGATGGTGACAGGTGTCCCAGCAGGATCAGATGGTAACAGGTGTCCCAGCAGGGTCAGATGGTGACAGGTGTCCCAGCAGGGTCAGATGGTGACAGGTGTCCCAGCAGGGTCAGATGGTAACAGGTGTCCCAGCAGGGTCAGATGGTGACAGGTGTCCCAGCAGGGTCAGATGGTAACAGGTGTCCCAGCAGGGTCAGATGGTGACAGGTGTCCCAGCAGGGTCAGATGGTGACAGGTGTCCCAGCAGGGTGGTGACAGGTTTCCCAGCAGGGTCAGATGGTAACAGGGTTCCCAGCAGGGTCAGATGGTGACAGTTGTCCCAACAGGGTGGTGACAGGTGTCCCAGCAGGGTCAGGTGGTGAGAGGGTGCCCCAGCAGGGTCAGATGGTGACAGGTGTCCCTTCAGGGTCAGATGGTAACAGGTGTCCCAGCAGGATCAGATGGTAACAGGTGTCCCAGCAGGGTCAGATGGTGACAGGTGTCCCAGCAGGATCAGATGGTGAGAGGTGTCCCAAAAGGGTCAGATGGTGATAGGTGTCCCAGCAGGGTCAGATGGTAAAAGGTGTCCCAGCAGGGTCAGATGGTGACAGGTTTCCCAGCAGGGTGGTGACAGGTTTCCCAGCAGGGTCAGATGGTGACAGGTGTCTCAGCAGTGTCAGATGGTAACAGGTGTCCCAGCAGGGTCAGATGGTAACAGGTGTCCCAGCAGGGTCAGATGGTAACAGGTGTCACAGCAGGGTCAGATGGTGACAGGTGTCCCACCAGGGTCAGATGGTGACAGGTGTCCCAGCAGGGTCAGATGCTGAAAGGTGTCCCAGCAGGATCAGATGGTAACAGGTGTCCCAGCAGGGTCAGATGGTGACAGGTGTCCCAGCAGGATCAGATGGTGACAGGTGTCCCAGCAGGATGGTGACAGGTTTCCCAGCAGGGTCAGATGGTAACAGGTGTCCCAGCAGGGTCAGATGGTGACAGTTGTCCCAGCAGGGTGGTGACTGGTTTCCCAGCAGGGTCAGATGGTAACAGGGTTCCCAGCACTGTCAGATGGTGACAGTTGTCCCAGCAGGGTGGTGACAGGTGTCCCACCAGGGTCAGATGGTGACAGGTGTCCAAGCAGGGTCAGATGGTGACAGGTGTCCCAGCAGGGTCAGATGGTAACTGGTGTCCCAGCAGGGTCAGATGGTGACAGGTGTCTCAGCAGTGTAAGATGGTAACAGGTGTCCCAGCAGGGTCAGATGGTAACAGGTGTCCCATTAGTGTCAGATGGTAACAGGTGTCCCAGCAGGGTCAGATGGTGACAGGTGTCCCAGCAGGGTCTGATGGTGACAGCTGTCCCAGCAGGGTCAGATGGTAACAGGTGCCCTAGCAGGGTCAGATGGTGACAGGTGTCCCAGCAAGGTCAGATGGTAACAGGTGTCCCATTAGTGTCAGATGGTAACAGGTGTCCCAGCAGGGTCAGATGGTGACAGGTGTCCCAGCAGGGTCTGATGGTGACAGGTGTCCCAGCAGGGTCAGATGGTGACAGGTGTCCCAGCAGGATCAGATGGTAACAGGTGTCCCAGCAGGGTCAGATGGTGACAGGTGTCCCAGCAGGATCAGATGGTGAGAGGTGTCCCAAAAGGTTCAGATGGTGATAGGTGTCCCAGCAGGGTCAGATGGTAAAAGGTGTCCCAGCAGGGTCAGATGGTGACAGGTGTCCCAGCAGGGTGGTGACAGGTGTCCCAGCAGGATGGTGGCAGGTGTCCCAGCAGGGTCAGATGGTGACAGGTGTCCCAGCACGGTCAGATGGTAACAGGTATCCCACCAGGGTGGTGAGAGGTGTCCCAGCAGGGTCAGATGGTGACAGGTGTCCCAGCAGGGTCAGATGGTTACAGGTGTCCCAGCACGGTCAGATGGTAACAGGTGTCCCAGCTGGGTGGTGACAGGTGTCCCAGCAGGGTCAGATGGTGACAGGTGTCTCAGCAGTGTCAGATGGTAACAGGTGTCCCAGCAGGGTCAGATGGTAACAGGTGTCCCAGCAGGGTCAGATGGTAACAGGTGTCCCAGCAGGGTCAGATGGTGACAGGTGTCCCACCAGGGTCAGATGGTGACAGGTGTCCCAGCAGGGTCAGATGCTGAAAGGTGTCCCAGCAGGATCAGATGGTAACAGGTGTCCCAGCAGGGTCAGATGGTGACAGGTGTCCCAGCAGGATCAGATGGTGACAGGTGTCCCAGCAGGATGGTGACAGATTTCCCAGCAGGGTCAGATGGTAACAGGTGTCCCAGCAGGGTCAGATGGTGACAGTTGTCCCAGCAGGGTGGTGACAGGTTTCCCAGCAGGGTCAGATGGTAACAGGGTTCCCAGCAGGGTCAGATGGTGACAGTTGTCCCAGCAGGGTGGTGACAGGTGTCCCACCAGGGTCAGATGGTGACAGGTGTCCCATCAGGGTCAGATGGTGACAGGTTTCCCAGCAGGGTGGTGACAGGTTTCCCAGCAGGGTCAGATGGTAACAGGGTTCCCAGCAGGGTCAGATGGTGACAGTTGTCCCAGCAGGGTCAGATGGTAACAGGTGTCCCAGCAGGGTCAGATGGTGACAGGTGTCCCAGCAGGATGGTGACAGGTTTCCCAGCAGGGTCAGAAGGTAACAGGTGTCCCAGCAGGGTCAGATGGTGACAGGTGTCCCAGCAGGATCAGATGGTAACAGGTGTCCCAGCAGGGTCAGATGGTGACAGGTGTCCCAGCAGGGTCAGATGGTGACAGGTGTCCCAGCAGGGTCAGATGGTAACAGGTGTCCCAGCAGGGTCAGATGGTGACAGGTGTCCCAGCAGGGTCAGATGGTAACAGGTGTCCCAGCAGGGTCAGATGGTGACAGGTGTCCCAGCAGGGTCAGATGGTGACAGGTGTCCCAGCAGGGTGGTGACAGGTTTCCCAGCAGGGTCAGATGGTAACAGGGTTCCCAGCAGGGTCAGATGGTGACAGTTGTCCCAACAGGGTGGTGACAGGTGTCCCAGCAGGGTCAGGTGGTGAGAGGGTGCCCCAGCAGGGTCAGATGGTGACAGGTGTCCCTTCAGGGTCAGATGGTAACAGGTGTCCCAGCAGGATCAGATGGTAACAGGTGTCCCAGCAGGGTCAGATGGTGACAGGTGTCCCAGCAGGATCAGATGGTGAGAGGTGTCCCAAAAGGGTCAGATGGTGATAGGTGTCCCAGCAGGGTCAGATGGTAAAAGGTGTCCCAGCAGGGTCAGATGGTGACAGGTGTCCCAGCAGGGTGGTGACAGGTGTCCCAGCAGGGTCAGATGGTGACAGGTGTCCCAGCAGGGTCAGATGGTGACAGGTGTCCCAGCAGGGTCAGATGGTAACAGGTGTCCCAGCAGGATCAGATGGTAACAGGTGTCCCAGCAGGGTCAGATGGTGACAGGTGTCCCAGCAGGATCAGATGGTGAGAGGTGTCCCAAAAGGGTCAGATGGTGATAGGTGTCCCAGCAGGGTCAGATGGTAACAGGTGTCCCAGCAGGGTCAGATGGTGACAGGTGTCTCAGCAGTGTCAGATGGTGACTGGTGTCCCAGCAGGGACAGATGGTGAAAGGTGTCCCAGCAGGGTCAGATGGTGACAGGTGTCCCAGCAGGGTCAGATGGTGACAGGTGTCCCAGCAGGATCAGATGGTAACAGGTGTCCCAGCAGGGTCAGATGGTGACAGGTGTCCCAGCAGGATCAGATGTTGAAAGGTGTACCAAAAGGGTCAGATGGTGATAGGTGTCCCAGCAGGGTGGTAAAAGGTGTCCCAGCAGGGTCAGATGGTGACAGGTGTCCCAGCAGGGTGGTGACAGGTGTCCCAGCAGGATGGTGGCAGGTGTCCCAGCAGGGTCAGAGTGTTACAGGTGTCCCAGCACGGTCAGATGGTAACAGGTATCCCACCAGGGTGGTGAGAGGTGTCCCAGCAGGGTCAGATGGTGACAGGTGTCCCAGCAGGGTCAGATGGTTACAGGTGTCCCAGCACGGTCAGATGGTAACAGGTGTCCCAGCAGGGTGGTGACAGGTGTCCCAGCAGGGTCAGATGGTGACAGGTGTCTCAGCAGTGTCAGATGGTAACAGGTGTCCCAGCAGGGTCAGATGGTAACAGGTGTCCCAGCAGGGTCAGATGGTAACAGGTGTCCCAGCAGGGTCAGATGGTGACAGGTGTCCCACCAGGGTCAGATGGTGACAGGTGTCCCAGCAGGGTCAGATGCTGAAAGGTGTCCCAGCAGGATCAGATGGTAACAGGTGTCCCAGCAGGGTCAGATGGTGACAGGTGTCCCAGCAGGATCAGATGGTGACAGGTGTCCCAGCAGGATGGTGACAGGTTTCCCAGCAGGGTCAGATGGTAACAGGTGTCCCAGCAGGGTCAGATGGTGACTGTTGTCCCAGCAGGGTGGTGACAGGTGTCCCACCAGGGTCAGATGGTGACAGGTGTCCAAGCAGGGTCAGATGGTGACAGGTGTCCCAGCAGGGTCAGATGGTAACAGGTGTCCCAGCAGGGTCAGATGGTGACAGGTGTCTCAGCAGTGTAAGATGGTAACAGGTGTCCCAGCAGGGTCAGATGGTAACAGGTGTCCCATTAGTGTCAGATGGTAACAGGTGTCCCAGCAGGGTCAGATGGTGACAGGTGTCCCAGCAGGGTCTGATGGTGACAGCTGTCCCAGCAGGGTCAGATGGTAACAGGTGCCCTAGCAGGGTCAGATGGTGACAGGTGTCCCAGCAAGGTCAGATGGTAACAGGTGTCCCATTAGTGTCAGATGGTAACAGGTGTCCCAGCAGGGTCAGATGGTGACAGGTGTCCCAGCAGGGTCTGATGGTGACAGGTGTCCCAGCAGGGTCAGATGGTGACAGGTGTCCCAGCAGGATCAGATGGTAACAGGTGTCCCAGCAGGGTCAGATGGTGACAGGTGTCCCAGCAGGATCAGATGGTGAGAGGTGTCCCAAAAGGTTCAGATGGTGATAGGTGTCCCAGCAGGGTCAGATGGTAAAAGGTGTCCCAGCAGGGTCAGATGGTGACAGGTGTCCCAGCAGGGTGGTGACAGGTGTCCCAGCAGGATGGTGGCAGGTGTCCCAGCAGGGTCAGATGGTGACAGGTGTCCCAGCACGGTCAGATGGTAACAGGTATCCCACCAGGGTGGTGAGAGGTGTCCCAGCAGGGTCAGATGGTGACAGGTGTCCCAGCAGGGTCAGATGGTTACAGGTGTCCCAGCACGGTCAGATGGTAACAGGTGTCCCAGCAGGGTGGTGACAGGTGTCCCAGCAGGGTCAGATGGTTACAGGTGTCTCAGCAGTGTCAGATGGTAACAGGTGTCCCAGCAGGGTCAGATGGTAACAGGTGTCCCAGCAGGGTCAGATGGTAACAGGTGTCCCAGCAGGGTCAGATGGTGACAGGTGTCCCAGCAGGATGGTGACAGGTTTCCCAGCAGGGTCAGATGGTGACAGGTGTCCCAGCAGGATCAGATGGTAACAGGTGTCCCAGCAGGGTCAGATGGTGACAGGTGTCCCAGCAGGGTCAGATGGTGACAGGTGTCCCAGCAGGGTCAGATGGTAACAGGTGTCCCAGCAGGGTCAGATGGTGACAGGTGTCCCAGCAGGGTCAGATGGTAACAGGTGTCCCAGCAGGGTCAGATGGTGACAGGTGTCCCAGCAGGGTCAGATGGTGACAGGTGTCCCAGCAGGGTGGTGACAGGTTTCCCAGCAGGGTCAGATGGTAACAGGGTTCCCAGCAGGGTCAGATGGTGACAGTTGTCCCAACAGGGTGGTGACAGGTGTCCCAGCAGGGTCAGGTGGTGAGAGGGTGCCCCAGCAGGGTCAGATGGTGACAGGTGTCCCTTCAGGGTCAGATGGTAACAGGTGTCCCAGCAGGATCAGATGGTAACAGGTGTCCCAGCAGGGTCAGATGGTGACAGGTGTCCCAGCAGGATCAGATGGTGAGAGGTGTCCCAAAAGGGTCAGATGGTGATAGGTGTCCCAGCAGGGTCAGATGGTAAAAGGTGTCCCAGCAGGGTCAGATGGTGACAGGTGTCCCAGCAGGGTGGTGACAGGTGTCCCAGCAGGGTCAGATGGTGACAGGTGTCCCAGCAGGGTCAGATGGTGACAGGTGTCCCAGCAGGGTCAGATGGTAACAGGTGTCCCAGCAGGATCAGATGGTAACAGGTGTCCCAGCAGGGTCAGATGGTGACAGGTGTCCCAGCAGGATCAGATGGTGAGAGGTGTCCCAAAAGGGTCAGATGGTGATAGGTGTCCCAGCAGGGTCAGATGGTAACAGGTGTCCCAGCAGGGTCAGATGGTGACAGGTGTCTCAGCAGTGTCAGATGGTGACTGGTGTCCCAGCAGGGACAGATGGTGAAAGGTGTCCCAGCAGGGTCAGATGGTGACAGGTGTCCCAGCAGGGTCAGATGGTGACAGGTGTCCCAGCAGGATCAGATGGTAACAGGTGTCCCAGCAGGGTCAGATGGTGACAGGTGTCCCAGCAGGATCAGATGTTGAAAGGTGTACCAAAAGGGTCAGATGGTGATAGGTGTCCCAGCAGGGTGGTAAAAGGTGTCCCAGCAGGGTCAGATGGTGACAGGTGTCCCAGCAGGGTGGTGACAGGTGTCCCAGCAGGATGGTGGCAGGTGTCCCAGCAGGGTCAGAGTGTTACAGGTGTCCCAGCACGGTCAGATGGTAACAGGTATCCCACCAGGGTGGTGAGAGGTGTCCCAGCAGGGTCAGATGGTGACAGGTGTCCCAGCAGGGTCAGATGGTTACAGGTGTCCCAGCACGGTCAGATGGTAACAGGTGTCCCAGCAGGGTGGTGACAGGTGTCCCAGCAGGGTCAGATGGTGACAGGTGTCTCAGCAGTGTCAGATGGTAACAGGTGTCCCAGCAGGGTCAGATGGTAACAGGTGTCCCAGCAGGGTCAGATGGTAACAGGTGTCCCAGCAGGGTCAGATGGTGACAGGTGTCCCACCAGGGTCAGATGGTGACAGGTGTCCCAGCAGGGTCAGATGCTGAAAGGTGTCCCAGCAGGATCAGATGGTAACAGGTGTCCCAGCAGGGTCAGATGGTGACAGGTGTCCCAGCAGGATCAGATGGTGACAGGTGTCCCAGCAGGATGGTGACAGGTTTCCCAGCAGGGTCAGATGGTAACAGGTGTCCCAGCAGGGTCAGATGGTGACTGTTGTCCCAGCAGGGTGGTGACAGGTGTCCCACCAGGGTCAGATGGTGACAGGTGTCCAAGCAGGGTCAGATGGTGACAGGTGTCCCAGCAGGGTCAGATGGTAACAGGTGTCCCAGCAGGGTCAGATGGTGACAGGTGTCTCAGCAGTGTAAGATGGTAACAGGTGTCCCAGCAGGGTCAGATGGTAACAGGTGTCCCATTAGTGTCAGATGGTAACAGGTGTCCCAGCAGGGTCAGATGGTGACAGGTGTCCCAGCAGGGTCTGATGGTGACAGCTGTCCCAGCAGGGTCAGATGGTAACAGGTGCCCTAGCAGGGTCAGATGGTGACAGGTGTCCCAGCAAGGTCAGATGGTAACAGGTGTCCCATTAGTGTCAGATGGTAACAGGTGTCCCAGCAGGGTCAGATGGTGACAGGTGTCCCAGCAGGGTCTGATGGTGACAGGTGTCCCAGCAGGGTCAGATGGTGACAGGTGTCCCAGCAGGATCAGATGGTAACAGGTGTCCCAGCAGGGTCAGATGGTGACAGGTGTCCCAGCAGGATCAGATGGTGAGAGGTGTCCCAAAAGGTTCAGATGGTGATAGGTGTCCCAGCAGGGTCAGATGGTAAAAGGTGTCCCAGCAGGGTCAGATGGTGACAGGTGTCCCAGCAGGGTGGTGACAGGTGTCCCAGCAGGATGGTGGCAGGTGTCCCAGCAGGGTCAGATGGTGACAGGTGTCCCAGCACGGTCAGATGGTAACAGGTATCCCACCAGGGTGGTGAGAGGTGTCCCAGCAGGGTCAGATGGTGACAGGTGTCCCAGCAGGGTCAGATGGTTACAGGTGTCCCAGCACGGTCAGATGGTAACAGGTGTCCCAGCAGGGTGGTGACAGGTGTCCCAGCAGGGTCAGATGGTTACAGGTGTCTCAGCAGTGTCAGATGGTAACAGGTGTCCCAGCAGGGTCAGATGGTAACAGGTGTCCCAGCAGGGTCAGATGGTAACAGGTGTCCCAGCAGGGTCAGATGGTGACAGGTGTCCCACCAGGGTCAGATGGTGACAGGTGTCCCAGCAGGGTCAGATGCTGAAAGGTGTCCCAGCAGGATCAGATGGTAACAGGTGTCCCAGCAGGGTCAGATGGTGACAGGTGTCCCAGCAGGATCAGATGGTGACAGGTGTCCCAGCAGGATGGTGACAGATTTCCCAGCAGGGTCAGATGGTAACAGGTGTCCCAGCAGGGTCAGATGGTGACAGTTGTCCCAGCAGGGTGGTGACAGGTTTCCCAGCAGGGTCAGATGGTAACAGGGTTCCCAGCAGGGTCAGATGGTGACAGTTGTCCCAGCAGGGTGGTGACAGGTGTCCCACCAGGGTCAGATGGTGACAGGTGTCCCATCAGGGTCAGATGGTGACAGGTGTCCAAGCAGGGTCAGATGGTGACAGGTGTCCCAGCAGGGTCAGATGGTAACAGGTGTCCCAGCAGGGTCAGATGGTGACAGGTGTCCCAGCAGGGTCAGATGGTGACAGGTGTCCCAGCAGGGTCAGATGGTGACAGGTGTCCCAGCAGGATCAGATGGTAACAGGTGTCCGAGCAGGGTCAGATGGTGACAGGTGTCCCAGCAGGGTGGTGACAGATTTCCCAGCAGGGTCAGATGGTAACAGTGTTCCCAGCAGGGTCAGATGGTGACAGGTGTCCCAGCAGGATGGTGACAGGTTTCCCAGCAGGGTCAGATGGTAACAGGTGTCCCAGCAGGATGGTGACAGGTTCCCAGCAGGGTCAGATGGTAACAGGTGTCCCAGCAGGGTCAGATGGTTACAGGTGTCCCAGCAGGGTCAGATGGTGACAGGTGTCCCAGCAGGGTCAGATGGTGACAGGTGTCCCAGCAGGGTGGTGACAGGTTTCCCAGCAGGGTCAGATGGTAACAGGTGTCCCAGCAGGGTCAGATGGTGACAGGTGTCCCAGCAGGGTCAGAATGTAACAGGTGTCCCAGCAGAGTCAGATGGTGACAGGTGTCCCTACAGAGTCAGATGGTAACAGGTGTCCCAGCAGGGTCAGATGGTAACAGGTGTCCCAGCAGGGTCAGATGGTGACAGGTGTACCAGCAGGGTGGTGACAGGTCTCCCAGCAGGGTCAGATGGTGACAGGTGTCCCAGCAAGGTCAGATGGTAACAGGTGTCCCAACAGGGTCAGATGGTAACAGGTGTCCCAGCAGGGTCAGATGGTGACAGGTGTCCCAGTAGGATGGTGACAGGTGTCCCTGCAGGGTCAGATGGTAACAGGTCTCCCAGCAGGATGGTGACAGGTGTCCCAGCAGGGTCAGATGGTGATAGGTGTCCCAGCAGGGTCAGATGGTGACAAGTGTCCCAGCAGGGTCAGATGGTGACAGTTGTCCCAGCAGGATCAGATGGTGACAGGTGTCCCAGCAGGGTCAGATGGTGACAGGTGTCCCAGTAGGATGGTGACAGGTGTCCCTGCAGGGTCAGATGGTAACAGGTCTCCCAGCAGGATGGTGACAGGTGTCCCAGCAGGGTCAGATGGTGATAGGTGTCCCAGCAGGGTCAGATGGTGACAAGTGTCCCAGCAGGGTCAGATGGTGACAGTTGTCCCAGCAGGATCAGATGGTGACAGGTGTCCCAGCAGGGTCAGATGGTGACCGGTGTCCCAGCAGGGTCAGATGGTGACAGGTGTCCCAGCAGGGTCAGATAGTAACAGGGTTCCCAGCAGGGTCAGATGGTGACAGGTGTCCCAGCAGGATGGTAACGGGTGTCCCAGCAGGGTCAGATGGTGACAGGTGTCCCAGCAGGGTCAGATGGTGACAGGTGTCCCAGCAGGATCAGATGGTAACAGGTGTCCCAGCAGGGTCAGATGGTGACAGGTGTCCCAGCAGGGTGGTGACAGGTTTCCCAGCAGGGTCAGATGGTAACAGGGTTCCCAGGAGGGTCAGATGGTGACAGGTGTCCCAGCAGGGTCAGATGGTAACAGGTGTCCCAGCAGGGTCAGATGGTAACAGGTGTCCCAGCAGGGTCAGATGGTAACACGTGTCCCAGCAGGGTCAGATGGTGACAGGTGTCCCAGCAGGGTCAGATGGTGACAGGTGTCCCAGCAGGATCAGATGGTGACAGGTGTCCCAGCAGGATGGTAATGGGTGTCCCACCAGGGTCAGATGGTGACAGGTGTCCCAGCAGGGTCAGATGGTGACAGGTGTCCCAGCAGGATCAGATGGTAACAGGTGTCTGAGCAGGGTCAGATGGTGACAGGTGTCCCAGCAGGGTGGTGACAGGTTTCCCAGCAGGGTCAGATGGTAACAGGGTTCCCAGCAGGGTCAGATGGTGACAGTTGTCCCAGCAGGGTGGTGACAGGTGTCCCACCAGGGTCAGATAGTAACAGGTGTCCCATCAGGGTCAGATGGTGACAGGTGTCCAAGCAGGGTCAGATGGTGACAGGTGTCCCAGCAGGGTCAGATGGTAACAGGTGTCCCAGCAGGGTCAGATGGTGACAGGTGTCCCAGCAGGGTCAGATGGTGACAGGTGTCCCAGCAGGGTCAGATGGTGACAGGTGTCCCAGCAGGATCAGATGGTAACAGGTGTCCGAGCAGGGTCAGATGGTGACAGGTGTCCCAGCAGGGTGGTGACAGGTTTCCCAGCAGGGTCAGATGGTAACAGGGTTCCCAGCAGGGTCAGATGGTGACAGGTGTCCCAGCAGGATGGTGACAGGTTTCCCAGCAGGGTCAGATGGTAACAGGTGTCCCAGCAGGATGGTGACAGGTTCCCAGCAGGGTCAGATGGTAACAGGTGTCCCAGCAGGGTCAGATGGTTACAGGTGTCCCAGCAGGGTCAGATGGTGACAGGTGTCCCAGCAGGGTCAGATGGTGACAGGTGTCCCAGCAGGGTGGTGACAGGTTTCCCAGCAGGGTCAGATGGTAACAGGTGTCCCAGCAGGGTCAGATGGTGACAGGTGTCCCAGCAGGGTCAGAATGTAACAGGTGTCCCAGCAGAGTCAGATGGTGACAGGTGTCCCTACAGAGTCAGATGGTAACAGGTGTCCCAGCAGGGTCAGATGGTAACAGGTGTCCCAGCAGGGTCAGATGGTGACAGGTGTACCAGCAGGGTGGTGACAGGTCTCCCAGCAGGGTCAGATGGTGACAGCTGTCCCAGCAAGGTCAGATGGTAACAGGTGTCCCAACAGGGTCAGATGGTGACAGGTGTCCCAGCAGGGTCAGATGGTGACAGGTGTCCCAGTAGGATGGTGACAGGTGTCCCTGCAGGGTCAGATGGTAACAGGTCTCCCAGCAGGATGGTGACAGGTGTCCCAGCAGGGTCAGATGGTGATAGGTGTCCCAGCAGGGTCAGATGGTGACAAGTGTCCCAGCAGGGTCAGATGGTGACAGTTGTCCCAGCAGGATCAGATGGTGACAGGTGTCCCAGCAGGGTCAGATGGTGACAGGTGTCCCAGTAGGATGGTGACAGGTGTCCCTGCAGGGTCAGATGGTAACAGGTCTCCCAGCAGGATGGTGACAGGTGTCCCAGCAGGGTCAGATGGTGATAGGTGTCCCAGCAGGGTCAGATGGTGACAGTTGTCCCAGCAGGATCAGATGGTGACAGGTGTCCCAGCAGGGTCAGATGGTGACAGGTGTCCCAGCAGGGTCAGATGGTGACAGTTGTCCCAGCAGGATCAGATGGTTACAGGTGTCCCAGCAGGGTCAGATGGTGACAGGTGTCCCAGCAGGGTCAGATGGTGACAGGTGTCCCAGCAGGATCAGATGGTAACAGGTGTCCCAGCAGGGTCAGATGGTGACAGGTGTCCCAGCAGGGTGGTGACAGGTTTCCCAGCAGGGTCAGATGGTAACAGGGTTCCCAGGAGGGTCAGATGGTGACAGGTGTCCCAGCAGGGTCAGATGGTAACAGGTGTCCCAGCAGGGTCAGATGGTAACAGGTGTCCCTGCAGGGTCAGATGGTAACACGTGTCCCAGCAGGGTCAGATGGTGACAGGTGTCCCAGCAGGGTCAGATGGTGACAGGTGTCCCAGCAGGATCAGATGGTGACAGGTGTCCCAGCAGGATGGTAATGGGTGTCCCAGCAGGGTCAGATGGTGACAGGTGTCCCAGCAGGGTCAGATGGTGACAGGTGTCCCAGCAGGGTCAGATGGTGACAGGTGTCCCAGCAGGGTCAGATGGTGACAGGTGTCCCAGCAGGATCAGATGGTAACAGGTGTCTGAGCAGGGTCAGGTGGTGACAGGTGTCCCAGCAGGGTGGTGACAGGTTTCCCAGCAGGGTCAGATGGTAACAGGGTTCCCAGCAGGGTCAGATGGTGACAGGTGTCCCAGCAGGATGGTGACAGGTTTCCCAGCAGGGTCAGATGGTAACATGTGTCCCAGCAAGGTCAGATGGTAACAGGTGTCCCAACAGGGTCAGATGGTGACAGGTGTCCCAGCAGGGTCAGATGGTGACAGGTGTCCCAGTAGGATGGTGACAGGTGTCCCTGCAGGGTCAGATGGTAACAGGTCTCCCAGCAGGATGGTGACAGGTGTCCCAGCAGGGTCAGATGGTGATAGGTGTCCCAGCAGGGTCAGATGGTGACAAGTGTCCCAGCAGGGTCAGATGGTGACAGTTGTCCCAGCAGGATCAGATGGTGACAGGTGTCCCAGCAGGGTCAGATGGTGATAGGTGTCCCAGCAGGGTCAGATGGTGACAGGTGTCCCAGCAGGGTCAGATGGTGACAGGTGTCCGAGCAGGGTCAGATGGTGACAGGTGACCCAGCAGGGTGGTGACAGGTTTCCCAGCAGGGTCAGATGGTAACAGGGTTCCCAGCAGGGTCAGATGGTGACAGGTGTCCCAGCAGGATGGTGACAGGTTTCCCAGCAGGGTCAGATGGTAACATGTGTCCCAGCAAGGTCAGATGGTAACAGGTGTCCCAACAGGGTCAGATGGTGACAGGTGTCCCAGCAGGGTCAGATGGTGACAGGTGTCCCAGTAGGATGGTGACAGGTGTCCCTGCAGGGTCAGATGGTAACAGGTCTCCCAGCAGGATGGTGACAGGTGTCCCAGCAGGGTCAGATGGTGATAGGTGTCCCAGCAGGGTCAGATGGTGACAAGTGTCCCAGCAGGGTCAGATGGTGACAGTTGTCCCAGCAGGATCAGATGGTGACAGGTGTCCCAGCAGGGTCAGATGGTGATAGGTGTCCCAGCAGGGTCAGATGGTGACAGGTGTCCCAGCAGGGTCAGATGGTGACAGGTGTCCGAGCAGGGTCAGATGGTGACAGGTGACCCAGCAGGGTGGTGACAGGTTTCCCAGCAGGGTCAGATGGTAACAGGGTTCACAGCAGGGTCAGATGGTGACAGGTGTCCCAGCAGGATGGTTACAGGTTTCCCAGCAGGGTCAGATGGTAACAGGTGTCCCAGCACGATGGTGACAGGTTTCCCAGCAGGGTCAGATGGTGACAGGTGTCCCAGCAGGGTCAGATGGTGACAGGTGTCCCAGCAGGGTGGTGACAGGTTTCCCAGCAGGGTCAGATGGTAACAGGTGTCCCAGCAGGGTCAGATGGTGACAGGTGTCCCAGCAGGGTCAGAATGTAACAGGTGTCCCAGCAGAGTCAGATGGTGACAGGTGTCCCTACAGAGTCAGATGGTAACAGGTGTCCCAGCAGGGTCAGATGGTAACAGGTGTCCCAGCAGGGTCAGATGGTGACAGGTGTACCAGCAGGGTGGTGACAGGTCTCCCAGCAGGGTCAGATGGTGACAGGTGTCCCAGCAGGGTCAGATGGTAACAGGTGTCCCAACAGGGTCAGATGGTGACAGGTGTCCCAGCAGGGTCAGATGGTGACAGGTGTCCCAGTAGGATGGTGACAGGTGTCCCTGCAGGGTCAGATGGTAACAGGTCTCCCAGCAGGATGGTGACAGGTGTCCCAGCAGGGTCAGATGGTGATAGGTGTCCCAGCAGGGTCAGATGGTGACAAGTGTCCCAGCAGGGTCAGATGGTGACAGTTGTCCCAGCAGGATCAGATGGTGACAGGTGTCCCAGCAGGGTCAGATGGTGACAGGTGTCCCAGCAGGGTCAGATGGTGACAGGTGTCCCAGCAGGGTCAGATGGTAACAGGGTTCCCAGCAGGGTCAGATGGTGACAGGTGTCCCAGCAGGATGGTGACAGGTGTCCCAGCAGGATCAGATGGTAACAGGTGTCCCAGCAGGGTCAGATGGTGACAGGTGTCCCAGCAGGGTGGTGACAGGTTTCCCAGCAGGGTCAGATGGTAACAGGTGTCCCAGCAGGGTCAGATGGTGACAGGTGTCCCAGCAGGGTCAGAATGTAACAGGTGTCCCAGCAGAGTCAGATGGTGACAGGTGTCCCTACAGAGTCAGATGGTAACAGGTGTCCCAGCAGGGTCAGATGGTAACAGGTGTCCCAGCAGGGTCAGATGGTGACAGGTGTACCAGCAGGGTCAGATGGTAACAGGTGTCCCAGCAGGGTCAGATGGTGACAGGTGTCCCAGCAGGGTCAGATGGTGACAGGTCTCCCAGCAGGGTCAGATGGTGACAGGTGTCCCAGCAGGGTCAGATGGTAACAGGTGTCCCAACAGGGTCAGATGGTGACAGGTGTCCCAGTAGGATGGTGACAGGTGTCCCTGCAGGGTCAGATGGAAACAGGTCTCCCAGCAGGATGGTGACAGGTGTCCCAGCAGGGTCAGATGGTGATAGGTGTCCCAGCAGGGTCAGATGGTGACAAGTGTCCCAGCAGGGTCAGATGGTGACAGTTGTCCCAGCAGGATCAGATGGTGACAGGTGTCCCAGCAGGGTCAGATGGTAATAGGTGTCCCAGCACGGTCAGATGGTGACAGGTGTCCCAGCAGGGTCAGATGGTAACAGGTGTCCCAGCAGGGTCAGATGCTGACAGGTGTCCCATTAGGGTCAGATGGTGACAGGTGTCCCAGCAGGGTCAGATGGTGACAGGTGTCCCAGCAGGGTCAGATGGTGACAGGTGTCCCAGCAGGGTCAGATGGTGACAGGTGTCGCAGCAGGGTGGTGACTGGTGTCCCAGCAGGGTCAGATGGTGACAGGTGTCCCAGCTGGGTCAGATGGTGACAGGTGTCCCAGCAGGGTCAGATGGTGACAGGTGTCCCAGCAGGGTCAGATGGTAACAGGTGTCCCAGCAGGGTTAGATGGTGACAGATGTCCCAGCAGGGTGGTAACAGGTGTCCCAGCAGGGTGAGATGGTGACAGGTGTCCCAGCAGGGTGGTGACAGGTGTCCCAGCAGGGTCAGATGGTGACAGGTGTCCCAGCTGGGTCAGATGGTGACAGGTGTCCCAGCAGGGTCAGATGGTGACAGGTGTCCCAGCAGGGTCAGATGGTGACAGGTGTCCCAACAGGATCAGATGGTAACAGGTGTCCCAGCAGGGTCAGATGGTGACAGGTGTCCCAGCAGGGTGGTGACAGGTTTCCCAGCAGGGTCAGATGGTAACAGGGTTCCCAGCAGGGTCAGATGGTGACAGGTGTCCCAGCAGGGTGGTGACAGGTGTCCCAGCAGGGTCAGATGGTGACAGGTGTCCCAGCAGGGTCAGATGGTAACAGGTGTCCCAGCAGGGTCAGATGGTAACAGGTGTCCCAGCAGGGTCAGATGGTAACAGGTGTCCCAGCAGGGTCAGATGGTGACAGGTGTCCCAGCAGGGTCAGATGATGACAGGTGTCCCAGCAGGGTCAGATGGTAACAGGTGTCCCAGCAGGATCAGATGGTGACAGGTGTCCCAGCAGGATGGTAACGTGTGTCCCAGCAGGGTCAGATGGTTACAGGTGTCCCAGCAGGGTCAGATGGTGACAGGTGTCCCAGCAGGGTCAGATGGTGACAGGTGTCCCAGCAGGGTCAGATGGTGACAGGTGTCCCAGCAGGGTGGTGACAGGTGTCCCAGCAGGGTCAGATGGTGACAGGTGTCCCAGCAGGGTCAGATGGTGACAGGTGTCCCAGCAGGGTCAGATGGTAACAGGTGTCCCAGCAGGATCAGATGGTAACAGCTGTCCCAGCAGGGTCAGATGGTGACAGGTGTCCCAGCAGGATCAGATGGTGAGAGGTGTCCCAAAAGGGTCAGATGGTGATAGGTGTCCCAGCAGGGTCAGATGGTAACAGGTGTCCCAGCAGGGTCAGATGGTGACAGGTGTCTCAGCAGTGTCAGATGGTGACTGGTGTCCCAGCAGGGACAGATGGTGACAGGTGTCCCAGCAGGGTCAGATGGTGACAGGTGTCCCAGCAGGGTCAGATGGTGACAGGTGTCCCAGCAGGATCAGATGGTAACAGGTGTCCCAGCAGGGTCAGATGGTGACAGGTGTCCCAGCAGGATCAGATGGTGAGAGGTGTCCCAAAAGGGTCAGATGGTGATAGGTGTCCCAGCAGGGTCAGATGGTAAAAGGTGTCCCAGCAGGGTCAGATGGTGACAGGTGTCCCAGCAGGGTGGTGACAGGTGTCCCAGCAGGATGGTGGCAGGTGTCCCAGCAGGGTCAGAGTGTTACAGGTCAGATGGTTACAGGTGTCCCAGCACGGTCAGATGGTAACAGGTGTCCCAGCAGGGTGGTGACAGGTGTCCCAGCAGGGTCAGATGGTGACAGGTGTCTCAGCAGTGTCAGATGGTAACATGTGTCCCAGCAGGGTCAGATGGTAACAGGTGTCCCAGCAGGGTCAGATGGTAACAGGTGTCCCAGCAGGGTCAGATGGTGACAGGTGTCCCACCAGGGTCAGATGGTGACAGGTGTCCCAGCAGGGTCAGATGCTGAAAGGTGTCCCAGCAGGATCAGATGGTAACAGGTGTCCCAGCAGGGTCAGATGGTGACAGGTGTCCCAGCAGGATCAGATGGTGACAGGTGTCCCAGCAGGATGGTGACAGGTTTCCCAGCAGGGTCAGATGGTAACAGGTGTCCCAGCAGGGTCAGATGGTGACAGTTGTCCCAGCAGGGTGGTGACAGGTTTCCCAGCAGGGTCAGATGGTAACAGGGTTCCCAGCACTGTCAGATGGTGACAGTTGTCCCAGCAGGGTGGTGACAGGTGTCCCAGCAGGGTCAGATGGTGACAGGTGTCCAAGCAGGGTCAGATGGTGACAGGTGTCCCAGCAGGGTCAGATGGTAACAGGTGTCCCAGCAGGGTCAGATGGTGACAGGTGTCTCAGCAGTGTAAGATGGTAACAGGTGTCCCAGCAGGGTCAGATGGTAACAGGTGTCCCATTAGTGTCAGATGGTAACAGGTGTCCCAGCAGGGTCAGATGGTGACAGGTGTCCCAGCAGGGTCTGATGGTGACAGCTGTCCCAGCAGGGTCAGATGGTAACAGGTGCCCTAGCAGGGTCAGATGGTGACAGGTGTCCCAGCAAGGTCACATGGTAACAGGTGTCCCATTAGTGTCAGATGGTAACAGGTGTCCCAGCAGGGTCAGATGGTGACAGGTGTCCCAGCAGGGTCTGATGGTGACAGGTGTCCCAGCAGGTTCAGATGGTGACAGGTGTCCCAGCAGGATCAGATGGTAACAGGTGTCCCAGCAGGGTCAGATGGTGACAGGTGTCCCAGCAGGATCAGATGGTGAGAGGTGTCCCAAAAGGTTCAGATGGTGATAGGTGTCCCAGCAGGGTCAGATGGTAAAAGGTGTCCCAGCAGGGTCAGATGGTGACAGGTGTCCCAGCAGGGTGGTGACAGGTGTCCCAGCAGGATGGTGGCAGGTGTCCCAGCAGGGTCAGATGGTGACAGGTGTCCCAGCACGGTCAGATGGTAACAGGTATCCCACCAGGGTGGTGAGAGGTGTCCCAGCAGGGTCAGATGGTGACAGGTGTCCCAGCAGGGTCAGATGGTTACAGGTGTCCCAGCACGGTCAGATGGTAACAGGTGTCCCAGCAGGGTGGTGACAGGTGTCCCAGCAGGGTCAGATGGTGACAGGTGTCTCAGCAGTGTCAGATGGTAACAGGTGTCCCAGCAGGGTCAGATGGTAACAGGTGTCCCAGCAGGGTCAGATGGTAACAGGTGTCCCAGCAGGGTCAGATGGTGACAGGTGTCCCAGCAGGGTCAGATGGTGACAGGTGTCCCAGCAGGGTCAGATGGTTAAAGGTGTCCCAGCACGGTTAGATGGTAACAGGTGTCACAGCAGGGTGGTGACAGGTGTCCCAGCAGGGTCAGATGGTGACAGGTGTCTCAGCAGTGTCAGATGGTAACAGGTGTCCCAGCAGGGTCAGATGGTAACAGGTGTCCCAGCAGGGTCAGATGGTAACAGGTGTCCCAGCAGGGTCAGATGGTGACAGGTGTCCCAGCAGGGTCAGATGGTGAAAGGTGTCCCAGCAGGGTCAGATGCTGGAAAGGTGTCCCAGCAGGATCAGATGGTAACAGGTGTCCCAGCAGGGTCAGATGGTGACAGGTGTCCCAGCAGGATCAGATGGTGACAGGTGTCCCAGCAGGATGGTGACAGGTTTCCCAGCAGGGTCAGATGGTAACAGGTGTCCCAGCAGGGTCAGATGGTTACAGTTTTCCCAGCAGGGTGGTGACAGGTTTCCCAGCAGGGTCAGATGGTAACAGGGTTCCCAGCACTGTCAGATGGTGACAGTTGTCCCAGCAGGGTGGTGACAGGTGTCCCACCAGGGTCAGATGGTGACAGGTGTCCCAGCAGGGTCAGATGGTGACAGGTGTCCAAGCAGGGTCAGATGGTGACAGGTGTCCCAGCAGGGTCAGATGGTAACAGGTGTCCCAGCAGGGTCAGATGGTGACAGGTGTCTCAGCAGTGTAAGATGGTAACAGGTGTCCCAGCAGGGTCAGATGGTAACAGGTGTCCCATTAGTGTCAGATGGTAACAGGTGTCCCATTAGTGTCAGATGGTAACAGGTGTCCCAGCAGGGTCAGATGGTGACAGGTGTCCCAGCAGGATCAGATGGTGAGAGGTGTCCCAAAAGGGTCAGATGGTGATAGGTGTCCCAGCAGGGTCAGATGGTAAAAGGTGTCCCAGCAGGGTCAGATGGTGACAGGTGTCCCAGCAGGGTGGTGACAGGTGTCCCAGCAGGATGGTGGCAGGTGTCCCAGCAGGGTCAGAGTGTTACAGGTCAGATGGTTACAGGTGTCCCAGCACGGTCAGATGGTAACAGGTGTCCCAGCAGGGTGGTGACAGGTGTCCCAGCAGGGTCAGATGGTGACAGGTGTCTCAGCAGTGTCAGATGGTAACATGTGTCCCAGCAGGGTCAGATGGTAACAGGTGTCCCAGCAGGGTCAGATGGTAACAGGTGTCCCAGCAGGGTCAGATGGTGACAGGTGTCCCACCAGGGTCAGATGGTGACAGGTGTCCCAGCAGGGTCAGATGCTGAAAGGTGTCCCAGCAGGATCAGATGGTAACAGGTGTCCCAGCAGGGTCAGATGGTGACAGGTGTCCCAGCAGGATCAGATGGTGACAGGTGTCCCAGCAGGATGGTGACAGGTTTCCCAGCAGGGTCAGATGGTAACAGGTGTCCCAGCAGGGTCAGATGGTGACAGTTGTCCCAGCAGGGTGGTGACAGGTTTCCCAGCAGGGTCAGATGGTAACAGGGTTCCCAGCACTGTCAGATGGTGACAGTTGTCCCAGCAGGGTGGTGACAGGTGTCCCAGCAGGGTCAGATGGTGACAGGTGTCCAAGCAGGGTCAGATGGTGACAGGTGTCCCAGCAGGGTCAGATGGTAACAGGTGTCCCAGCAGGGTCAGATGGTGACAGGTGTCTCAGCAGTGTAAGATGGTAACAGGTGTCCCAGCAGGGTCAGATGGTAACAGGTGTCCCATTAGTGTCAGATGGTAACAGGTGTCCCAGCAGGGTCAGATGGTGACAGGTGTCCCAGCAGGGTCTGATGGTGACAGCTGTCCCAGCAGGGTCAGATGGTAACAGGTGCCCTAGCAGGGTCAGATGGTGACAGGTGTCCCAGCAAGGTCACATGGTAACAGGTGTCCCATTAGTGTCAGATGGTAACAGGTGTCCCAGCAGGGTCAGATGGTGACAGGTGTCCCAGCAGGGTCTGATGGTGACAGGTGTCCCAGCAGGTTCAGATGGTGACAGGTGTCCCAGCAGGATCAGATGGTAACAGGTGTCCCAGCAGGGTCAGATGGTGACAGGTGTCCCAGCAGGATCAGATGGTGAGAGGTGTCCCAAAAGGTTCAGATGGTGATAGGTGTCCCAGCAGGGTCAGATGGTAAAAGGTGTCCCAGCAGGGTCAGATGGTGACAGGTGTCCCAGCAGGGTGGTGACAGGTGTCCCAGCAGGATGGTGGCAGGTGTCCCAGCAGGGTCAGATGGTGACAGGTGTCCCAGCACGGTCAGATGGTAACAGGTATCCCACCAGGGTGGTGAGAGGTGTCCCAGCAGGGTCAGATGGTGACAGGTGTCCCAGCAGGGTCAGATGGTTACAGGTGTCCCAGCACGGTCAGATGGTAACAGGTGTCCCAGCAGGGTGGTGACAGGTGTCCCAGCAGGGTCAGATGGTGACAGGTGTCTCAGCAGTGTCAGATGGTAACAGGTGTCCCAGCAGGGTCAGATGGTAACAGGTGTCCCAGCAGGGTCAGATGGTAACAGGTGTCCCAGCAGGGTCAGATGGTGACAGGTGTCCCAGCAGGGTCAGATGGTGACAGGTGTCCCAGCAGGGTCAGATGGTTAAAGGTGTCCCAGCACGGTTAGATGGTAACAGGTGTCACAGCAGGGTGGTGACAGGTGTCCCAGCAGGGTCAGATGGTGACAGGTGTCTCAGCAGTGTCAGATGGTAACAGGTGTCCCAGCAGGGTCAGATGGTAACAGGTGTCCCAGCAGGGTCAGATGGTAACAGGTGTCCCAGCAGGGTCAGATGGTGACAGGTGTCCCAGCAGGGTCAGATGGTGAAAGGTGTCCCAGCAGGGTCAGATGCTGGAAAGGTGTCCCAGCAGGATCAGATGGTAACAGGTGTCCCAGCAGGGTCAGATGGTGACAGGTGTCCCAGCAGGATCAGATGGTGACAGGTGTCCCAGCAGGATGGTGACAGGTTTCCCAGCAGGGTCAGATGGTAACAGGTGTCCCAGCAGGGTCAGATGGTTACAGTTGTCCCAGCAGGGTGGTGACAGGTTTCCCAGCAGGGTCAGATGGTAACAGGGTTCCCAGCACTGTCAGATGGTGACAGGTGTCCCAGCAGGGTGGTGACAGGTGTCCCACCAGGGTCAGATGGTGACAGGTGTCCCAGCAGGGTCAGATGGTGACAGGTGTCCAAGCAGGGTCAGATGGTGACAGGTGTCCCAGCAGGGTCAGATGGTAACAGGTGTCCCAGCAGGGTCAGATGGTGACAGGTGTCTCAGCAGTGTAAGATGGTAACAGGTGTCCCAGCAGGGTCAGATGGTAACAGGTGTCCCATTAGTGTCAGATGGTAACAGGTGTCCCAGCAGGGTCAGATGGTGACAGGTGTCCCAGCAGGGTCTGATGGTGACAGCTGTCCCAGCAGGGTCAGATGGTAACAGGTGCCCTAGCAGGGTCAGATGGTGACAGGTGTCCCAGCAAGGTCAGATGGTAACAGGTGTCCCATTAGTGTCAGATGGTAACAGGTGTCCCAGCAGGGTCAGATGGTGACAGGTGTCCCAGCAGGGTCTGATGGTGACAGGTGTCCCAGCAGGGTCAGATGGTGACAGGTGTCCCAGCAGGATCAGATGGTAACAGGTGTCCCAGCAGGGTCAGATGGTGACAGGTGTCCCAGCAGGATCAGATGGTGAGAGGTGTCCCAAAAGGTTCAGATGGTGATAGGTGTCCCAGCAGGGTCAGATGGTAAAAGGTGTCCCAGCAGGGTCAGATGGTGACAGGTGTCCCAGCAGGGTGGTGACAGGTGTCCCAGCAGGATGGTGGCAGGTGTCCCAGCAGGGTCAGATGGTGACAGGTGTCCCAGCACGGTCAGATGGTAACAGGTATCCCACCAGGGTGGTGAGAGGTGTCCCAGCAGGGTCAGATGGTGACAGGTGTCCCAGCAGGGTCAGATGGTTACAGGTGTCCCAGCACGGTCAGATGGTAACAGGTGTCCCAGCAGGGTGGTGACAGGTGTCCCAGCAGGGTCAGATGGTGACAGGTGTCTCAGCAGTGTCAGATGGTAACAGGTGTCCCAGCAGGGTCAGATGGTAACAGGTGTCCCAGCAGGGTCAGATGGTAACAGGTGTCCCAGCAGGGTCAGATGGTGACAGGTGTCCCACCAGGGTCAGATGGTGACAGGTGTCCCAGCAGGGTCAGATGCTGAAAGGTGTCCCAGCAGGATCAGATGGTAACAGGTGTCCCAGCAGGGTCAGATGGTGACAGGTGTCCCAGCAGGATCAGATGGTGACAGGTGTCCCAGCAGGATGGTGACAGGTTTCCCAGCAGGGTCAGATGGTAACAGGTGTCCCAGCAGGGTCAGATGGTGACAGTTGTCCCAGCAGGGTGGTGACAGGTTTCCCAGCAGGGTCAGATGGTAACAGGGTTCCCAGCACTGTCAGATGGTGACAGTTGTCCCAGCAGGGTGGTGACAGGTGTCCCAGCAGGGTCAGATGGTGACAGGTGTCCAAGCAGGGTCAGATGGTAACAGGTGTCTCAGCAGTGTCAGATGGTAACAGGTGTCCCAGCAGGGTCAGATGGTAACAGGTGTCCCAGCAGGGTCAGATGGTAACAGGTGTCCCAGCAGGGTCAGATGGTGACAGGTGTCCCACCAGGGTCAGATGGTGACAGGTGTCCCAGCAGGGTCAGATGCTGAAAGGTGTCCCAGCAGGATCAGATGGTAACAGGTGTCCCAGCAGGGTCAGATGGTGACAGGTGTCTCAGCAGTGTCAGATGGTAACAGGTGTCCCAGCAGGGTCAGATGGTAACAGGTGTCCCAGCAGGGTCAGATGGTAACAGGTGTCCCAGCAGGGTCAGATGGTGACAGGTGTCCCAGCAGGGTCAGATGGTGACAGGTGTCCCAGCAGGGTCAGATGGTTAAAGGTGTCCCAGCACGGTTAGATGGTAACAGGTGTCACAGCAGGGTGGTGACAGGTGTCCCAGCAGGGTCAGATGGTGACAGGTGTCTCAGCAGTGTCAGATGGTAACAGGTGTCCCAGCAGGGTCAGATGGTAACAGGTGTCCCAGCAGGGTCAGATGGTAACAGGTGTCCCAGCAGGGTCAGATGGTGACAGGTGTCCCAGCAGGGTCAGATGGTGAAAGGTGTCCCAGCAGGGTCAGATGCTGGAAAGGTGTCCCAGCAGGATCAGATGGTAACAGGTGTCCCAGCAGGGTCAGATGGTGACAGGTGTCCCAGCAGGATCAGATGGTGACAGGTGTCCCAGCAGGATGGTGACAGGTTTCCCAGCAGGGTCAGATGGTAACAGGTGTCCCAGCAGGGTCAGATGGTGACAGTTGTCCCAGCAGGGTGGTGACAGGTTTCCCAGCAGGGTCAGATGGTAACAGGGTTCCCAGCACTGTCAGATGGTGACAGTTGTCCCAGCAGGGTGGTGACAGGTGTCCCACCAGGGTCAGATGGTGACAGGTGTCCCAGCAGGGTCAGATGGTGACAGGTGTCCAAGCAGGGTCAGATGGTGACAGGTGTCCCAGCAGGGTCAGATGGTAACAGGTGTCCCAGCAGGGTCAGATGGTGACAGGTGTCTCAGCAGTGTAAGATGGTAACAGGTGTCCCAGCAGGGTCAGATGGTAACAGGTGTCCCATTAGTGTCAGATGGTAACAGGTGTCCCAGCAGGGTCAGATGGTGACAGGTGTCCCAGCAGGGTCTGATGGTGACAGCTGTCCCAGCAGGGTCAGATGGTAACAGGTGCCCTAGCAGGGTCAGATGGTGACAGGTGTCCCAGCAAGGTCAGATGGTAACAGGTGTCCCATTAGTGTCAGATGGTAACAGGTGTCCCAGCAGGGTCAGATGGTGACAGGTGTCCCAGCAGGGTCTGATGGTGACAGGTGTCCCAGCAGGGTCAGATGGTGACAGGTGTCCCAGCAGGATCAGATGGTAACAGGTGTCCCAGCAGGGTCAGATGGTGACAGGTGTCCCAGCAGGATCAGATGGTGAGAGGTGTCCCAAAAGGTTCAGATGGTGATAGGTGTCCCAGCAGGGTCAGATGGTAAAAGGTGTCCCAGCAGGGTCAGATGGTGACAGGTGTCCCAGCAGGGTGGTGACAGGTGTCCCAGCAGGATGGTGGCAGGTGTCCCAGCAGGGTCAGATGGTGACAGGTGTCCCAGCACGGTCAGATGGTAACAGGTATCCCACCAGGGTGGTGAGAGGTGTCCCAGCAGGGTCAGATGGTGACAGGTGTCCCAGCAGGGTCAGATGGTTACAGGTGTCCCAGCACGGTCAGATGGTAACAGGTGTCCCAGCAGGGTGGTGACAGGTGTCCCAGCAGGGTCAGATGGTGACAGGTGTCTCAGCAGTGTCAGATGGTAACAGGTGTCCCAGCAGGGTCAGATGGTAACAGGTGTCCCAGCAGGGTCAGATGGTAACAGGTGTCCCAGCAGGGTCAGATGGTGACAGGTGTCCCACCAGGGTCAGATGGTGACAGGTGTCCCAGCAGGGTCAGATGCTGAAAGGTGTCCCAGCAGGATCAGATGGTAACAGGTGTCCCAGCAGGGTCAGATGGTGACAGGTGTCCCAGCAGGATCAGATGGTGACAGGTGTCCCAGCAGGATGGTGACAGGTTTCCCAGCAGGGTCAGATGGTAACAGGTGTCCCAGCAGGGTCAGATGGTGACAGTTGTCCCAGCAGGGTGGTGACAGGTTTCCCAGCAGGGTCAGATGGTAACAGGGTTCCCAGCACTGTCAGATGGTGACAGTTGTCCCAGCAGGGTGGTGACAGGTGTCCCAGCAGGGTCAGATGGTGACAGGTGTCCAAGCAGGGTCAGATGGTAACAGGTGTCCCAGCAGGGTGGTGACAGGTGTCCCAGCAGGGTCAGATGGTGACAGGTGTCTCAGCAGTGTCAGATGGTAACAGGTGTCCCAGCAGGGTCAGATGGTAACAGGTGTCCCAGCAGGGTCAGATGGTAACAGGTGTCCCAGCAGGGTCAGATGGTGACAGGTGTCCCAGCAGGGTCAGATGGTGACAGGTGTCCCAGCAGGGTCAGATGCTGACAGGTGTCCCAGCAGGATCAGATGGTGACAGGTGTCCCAGCAGGATGGTGACAGGTTTCCCAGCAGGGTGGTGACAGGTTTCCCAGCAGGGTCAGATGGTAACAGGGTTCCCAGCAGGGTCAGATGGTGACAGTTGTCCCAGCAGGGTCAGATGGTAACAGGTGTCCCAGCAGGGTCAGATGGTGACAGGTGTCCCAGCAGGATGGTGACAGGTTTCCCAGCAGGGTCAGAAGGTAACAGGTGTCCCAGCAGGGTCAGATGGTGACAGGTGTCCCAGCAGGGTCAGATGGTAACAGGTGTCCCAGCAGGGTCAGATGGTGACAGGTGTCCCAGCAGGGTCAGATGGTGACAGGTGTCCCAGCAGGGTGGTGACAGGTTTCCCAGCAGGGTCAGATGGTAACAGGTGTCCCAGCAGGGTCAGATGGTGACAGGTGTCCCAGCAGGGTCAGATGGTAACAGGTGTCCCAGCAGGGTCAGATGGTGACAGGTGTCCCAGCAGGGTCAGATGGTGACAGGTGTCCCAGCAGGGTGGTGACAGGTTTCCCAGCAGGGTCAGATGGTAACAGGGTTCCCAGCAGGGTCAGATGGTGACAGTTGTCCCAACAGGGTGGTGACAGGTGTCCCAGCAGGGTCAGGTGGTGACAGGTGTCCCAGCAGGGTCAGATGGTGACAGGTGTCCCAGCAGGGTCAGATGGTAACAGGTGTCCCAGCAGGATCAGATGGTAACAGGTGTCCCAGCAGGGTCAGATGGTGACAGGTGTCCCAGCAGGATCAGATGGTGAGAGGTGTCCCAAAAGGGTCAGATGGTGATAGGTGTCCCAGCAGGGTCAGATGGTAAAAGGTGTCCCAGCAGGGTCAGATGGTGACAGGTGTCCCAGCAGGGTGGTGACAGGTGTCCCAGCAGGGTCAGATGGTGACAGGTGTCCCAGCAGGGTCAGATGGTGACAGGTGTCCCAGCAGGGTCAGATGGTAACAGGTGTCCCAGCAGGATCAGATGGTAACAGATGTCCCAGCAGGGTCAGATGGTGACAGGTGTCCCAGCAGGATCAGATAGTGAGAGGTGTCCCAAAAGGGTCAGATGGTGATAGGTGTCCCAGCAGGGTCAGATGGTAACAGGTGTCCCAGCAGGGTCAGATGGTGACAGGTGTCTCAGCAGTGTCAGATGGTGACTGGTGTCCCAGCAGGGACAGATGGTGACAGGTGTCCCAGCAGGGTCAGATGGTGACAGGTGTCCCAGCAGGGTCAGATGGTGACAGGTGTCCCAGCAGGATCAGATGGTAACAGGTGTCCCAGCAGGGTCAGATGGTGACAGGTGTCCCAGCAGGATCAGATGGTGAGAGGTGTCCCAAAAGGGTCAGATGGTGATAGGTGTCCCAGCAGGGTCAGATGGTAAAAGGTGTCCCAGCAGGGTCAGATGGTGACATGTGTCCCAGCAGGGTGGTGACAGGTGTCCCAGCAGGATGGTGGCAGGTGTCCCAGCAGGGTCAGAGTGTTACAGGTGTCCCAGCACGGTCAGATGGTAACAGGTATCCCACCAGGGTGGTGAGAGGTGTCCCAGCAGGGTCAGATGGTGACAGGTGTCCCAGCAGGGTCAGATGGTTACAGGTGTCCCAGCACGGTCAGATGGTAACAGGTGTCCCAGCAGGGTGGTGACAGGTGTCCCAGCAGGGTCAGATGGTGACAGGTGTCTCAGCAGTGTCAGATGGTAACAGGTGTCCCAGCAGGGTCAGATGGTAACAGGTGTCCCAGCAGGGTCAGATGGTAACAGGTGTCCCAGCAGGGTCAGATGGTGACAGGTGTCCCAGCAGGGTCAGATGGTGACAGGTGTCCCAGCAGGGTCAGATGGTTAAAGGTGTCCCAGCACGGTTAGATGGTAACAGGTGTCACAGCAGGGTGGTGACAGGTGTCCCAGCAGGGTCAGATGGTGACAGGTGTCCCAGCAGGGTCAGATGGTAACAGGTGTCCCAGCAGGATCAGATGGTAACAGGTGTCCCAGCAGGGTCAGATGGTGACAGGTGTCCCAGCAGGATCAGATGGTGAGAGGTGTCCCAAAAGGGTCAGATGGTGATAGGTGTCCCAGCAGGGTCAGATGGTAAAAGGTGTCCCAGCAGGGTCAGATGGTGACAGGTGTCCCAGCAGGGTGGTGACAGGTGTCCCAGCAGGGTCAGATGGTGACAGGTGTCCCAGCAGGGTCAGATGGTGACAGGTGTCCCAGCAGGGTCAGATGGTAACAGGTGTCCCAGCAGGATCAGATGGTAACAGATGTCCCAGCAGGGTCAGATGGTGACAGGTGTCCCAGCAGGATCAGATAGTGAGAGGTGTCCCAAAAGGGTCAGATGGTGATAGGTGTCCCAGCAGGGTCAGATGGTAACAGGTGTCCCAGCAGGGTCAGATGGTGACAGGTGTCTCAGCAGTGTCAGATGGTGACTGGTGTCCCAGCAGGGACAGATGGTGACAGGTGTCCCAGCAGGGTCAGATGGTGACAGGTGTCCCAGCAGGGTCAGATGGTGACAGGTGTCCCAGCAGGATCAGATGGTAACAGGTGTCCCAGCAGGGTCAGATGGTGACAGGTGTCCCAGCAGGATCAGATGGTGAGAGGTGTCCCAAAAGGGTCAGATGGTGATAGGTGTCCCAGCAGGGTCAGATGGTAAAAGGTGTCCCAGCAGGGTCAGATGGTGACAGGTGTCCCAGCAGGGTGGTGACAGGTGTCCCAGCAGGATGGTGGCAGGTGTCCCAGCAGGGTCAGAGTGTTACAGGTGTCCCAGCACGGTCAGATGGTAACAGGTATCCCACCAGGGTGGTGAGAGGTGTCCCAGCAGGGTCAGATGGTGACAGGTGTCCCAGCAGGGTCAGATGGTTACAGGTGTCCCAGCACGGTCAGATGGTAACAGGTGTCCCAGCAGGGTGGTGACAGGTGTCCCAGCAGGGTCAGATGGTGACAGGTGTCTCAGCAGTGTCAGATGGTAACAGGTGTCCCAGCAGGGTCAGATGGTAACAGGTGTCCCAGCAGGGTCAGATGGTAACAGGTGTCCCAGCAGGGTCAGATGGTGACAGGTGTCCCACCAGGGTCAGATGGTGACAGGTGTCCCTGCAGGGTCAGATGCTGAAAGGTGTCCCAGCAGGATCAGATGGTAACAGGTGTCCCAGCAGGGTCAGATGGTGACAGGTGTCCCAGCAGGATCAGATGGTGACAGGTGTCCCAGCAGGATGGTGACAGGTTTCCCAGCAGGGTCAGATGGTAACAGGTGTCCCAGCAGGGTCAGATGGTGACAGGTGTCCCAGCAGGGTGGTGACAGGTTTCCCAGCAGGGTCAGATGGTAACAGGGTTCCAAGCACTGTCAGATGGTGACAGTTGTCCCAGCAGGGTGGTGACAGGTGTCCCACCAGGGTCAGATGGTGACAGGTGTCCCAGCAGGGTCAGATGGTGACAGGTGTCCAAGCAGGGTCAGATGGTGACAGGTGTCCCAGCAGGGTCAGATGGTAACAGGTGTCCCAGCAGGGTCAGATGGTGACAGGTGTCTCAGCAGTGTAAGATGGTAACAGGTGTCCCAGCAGGGTCAGATGGTAACAGGTGTCCCATTAGTGTCAGATGGTAACAGGTGTCCCAGCAGGGTCAGATGGTGACAGGTGTCCCAGCAGGGTCTGATGGTGACAGCTGTCCCAGCAGGGTCAGATGGTAACAGGTGCCCTAGCAGGGTCAGATGGTGACAGGTGTCCCAGCAAGGTCAGATGGTAACAGGTGTCCCATTAGTGTCAGATGGTAACAGGTGTCCCAGCAGGGTCAGATGGTGACAGGTGTCCCAGCAGGGTCTGATGGTGACAGGTGTCCCAGCAGGGTCAGATGGTGACAGGTGTCCCAGCAGGATCAGATGGTAACAGGTGTCCCAGCAGGGTCAGATGGTGACAGGTGTCCCAGCAGGATCAGATGGTGAGAGGTGTCCCAAAAGGTTCAGATGGTGATAGGTGTCCCAGCAGGGTCAGATGGTAAAAGGTGTCCCCGCAGGGTCAGATGGTGACAGGTGTCCCAGCAGGGTGGTGACAGGTGTCCCAGCAGGATGGTGGCAGGTGTCCCAGCAGGGTCAGATGGTGACAGGTGTCCCAGCACGGTCAGATGGTAACAGGTATCCCACCAGGGTGGTGAGAGGTGTCCCAGCAGGGTCAGATGGTGACAGGTGTCCCAGCAGGGTCAGATGGTTACAGGTGTCCCAGCACGGTCAGATGGTAACAGGTGTCCCAGCAGGGTGGTGACAGGTGTCCCAGCAGGGTCAGATGGTGACAGGTGTCTCAGCAGTGTCAGATGGTAACAGGTGTCCCAGCAGGGTCAGATGGTAACAGGTGTCCCAGCAGGGTCAGATGGTGACAGGTGTCCCACCAGGGTCAGATGGTGACAGGTGTCCCAGCAGGGTCAGATGCTGAAAGGTGTCCCAGCAGGATCAGATGGTAACAGGTGTCCCAGCAGGGTCAGATGGTGACAGGTGTCCCAGCAGGATCAGATGGTGACAGGTGTCCCAGCAGGATGGTGACAGATTTCCCAGCAGGGTCAGATGGTAACAGGTGTCCCAGCAGGGTCAGATGGTGACAGTTGTCCCAGCAGGGTGGTGACAGGTTTTCCCAGCAGGGTCAGATGGTAACAGGGTTCCCAGCAGGGTCAGATGGTGACAGTTGTCCCAGCAGGGTGGTGACAGGTGTCCCACCAGGGTCAGATGGTGACAGGTGTCCCATCAGGGTCAGATGGTGACAGGTGTCCAAGCAGGGTCAGATGGTGACAGGTGTCCCAGCAGGGTCAGATGGTAACAAGTGTCCCAGCAGGGTCAGATGGTGACAGGTGTCTCAGCAGTGTAAGATGGTAACAGGTGTCCCAGCAGGGTCAGATGGTAACAGGTGTCCCATTAGTGTCAGATGGTAACAGGTGTCCCAGCAGGGTCAGATGGTGACAGGTGTCCCAGCAGGGTCTGATGGTGACAGCTGTCCCAGCAGGGTCAGATGGTAACAGGTGCCCTAGCAGGGTCAGATGGTGACAGGTGTCCCAGCAAGGTCAGATGGTAACAGGTGTCCCAGCAGGATGGTAACAGGTGTCCCAGCGGGATCAGATGGTGACAGGTGACAGGTGTCCCAGCAGGGTCAGATGGTGACAGGTGTCCCAGCAGGGTGGTGACTGGTGTCCCAGCAGGGTCAGATGGTCACAGGTGTCCCAGCAGGGTCACATGGTGACAGGTGACCCAGCAGGATGGTGACAGGTGTCCCAGCAGGGTCAGATGGTAACAGGTGTCCCAGCAGTGTCAGATGGTGACAGGTGTCCCAGCAGGGTCAGATGGTAACAGGTGTCCCAGCAGGGTCAGATGGTGACAGGTGTCCCAGCAGGGTCAGATGGTGACAGGTGTCCCAGCAGGGTCAGATGTTAACAGGTGTCCCAGCAGGGTCAGATGGTGACAGGTGTCCCAGCAGGGTCAGATGGTGACAGGTGTCCCAGCAGGGTGGTGACAGGTTTCCCAGCAGGGTCAGATGGTAACAGGGTTCCCAGCAGGGTCAGATGGTGACAGTTGTCCCAGCAGTGTCAGATGGTAACAGGTGTCCCAGCAGGGTCAGATGGTGACAGGTGTCCCAGCAGGATGGTGACAGGTTTCCCAGCAGGGTCAGATGGTAACAGGTGTCCCAGCAGGGTCAGATGGTGACAGTTGTCCCAGCAGGGTGGTGACAGGTGTCCCAGCAGGGTCAGATGGTGACAGGTGTCCCAGCAGGGTCAGATGGTGACAGGTGTCCCAGCAGGATCAGATGGTAACAGGTGTCCCAGCAGGGTCAGATGGTAACAGGTGTCCCAGCAGGGTCAGATGGTGACAGGTTTCCCAGCAGGGTCAGATGGTAACAGGGTTCCCAGCAGGGTCAGATGGTGACAGTTGTCCCAGCAGGGTCAGATGGTAACAGGTGCCCTAGCAGGGTCAGATGGTGACAGGTGTCCCAGCAAGGTCAGATGGTGACAGTTGTCCCAGCAGGGTCAGATGGTAACAGGTATCCCAGCAGGGTCAGATGGTGACAGTTGTCCCAGCAGGATGGTGACAGGTTTCCCAGCAGGGTCAGATGGTAACAGGTGTCCCATTAGGGTCAGATGGTGACAGGTGTCCCAGCAGGGTCAGATGGTAACAGGTGTCCCAGCAGGGTCAGATGGTGACAGATGTCCCAGCAGGGTCAGATGGTGACAAGTGTCCCAGCAGGGTGGTGACAGGTTTCCCAGCAGGGTCAGATAGTAACAGGTGTCCCAGCAGGGTCAGATGGTGACAGGTGTCCCAGCAGGGCCAGATGGTAACAGGTGTCCCAGCAGGGTCAGATGGTGACAGGTGTCCCAGCAGGGTCAGATGGTGACAGGTGTCCCAGCAGGGTCAGATGGTGACAGGTGTCCCAGCAGGGTCAGATGGTGACAGGTGTCCCAGCAGGATGGTGACAGGTTTCCCAGCAGGGTCAGATGGTAACAGGTGTCCCAGCAGGGTCAGATGGTGACAGGTGTCCCAGCAGGGTCAGATGGTAACAGGTTTCCCAGCAGGGTCAGATGGTAACAGGGTTCCCAGCAGGGTCAGATGGTGACAGTTGTCCCAGCAGGGTGGTGACAGGTGTCCCAGCAGGGTCAGATGGTGACAGGTGTCCCAGCAGGGTCAGATGGTGACAGGTGTCCCAGCAGGGTCAGATGGTAACAGGTGTCCCAGCAGGGTCAGATGGTAACAGGTGTCCCAGCAGGGTCAGATGGTGACAGGTGTCTCAGCAGTGTCAGATGGTGACAGGTGTCCCAGCAGGGTCAGATGGTGACAGGTGTCCCAGCAGGGTCAGATGGTGACAGGTATCCCAGCAGGGTCAGATGGTGACAGGTGTCCCAGCAGGATCAGATGGTAACAGGTGTCCCAGCAGGGTCAGATGGTGACAGGTGTCCCAGCAGGATCAGATGGTGAGAGGTGTCCCAAAAAGGTCAGATGGTGATAGGTGTCCCAGCAGGGTCAGATGGTAAAAGGTGTCCCAGCAGGGTCAGATGGTGACAGGTGTCCCAGCAGGGTGGTGACAGGTGTCCCAGCAGGATGGTGGCAGGTGTCCCAGCAGGGTCAGATGGTTACAGGTGTCCCAGCACGGTCAGATGGTAACAGGTGTCCCAGCAGGGTGGTGAGAGGTGTCCCAGCAGGGTCAGATGGTGACAGGTGTCCCAGCAGGGTCAGATGGTTAAAGGTGTCCCAGCACGGTCAGATGGTAACAGGTGTCACAGCAGGGTGGTGACAGGTGTCCCAGCAGGGTCAGATGGTGACAGGTGTCTCAGCAGTGTCAGATGGTAACAGGTGTCCCAGCAGGGTCAGATGGTAACAGGTGTCCCAGCAGGGTCAGATGGTAACAGGTGTCCCAGCAGGGTCAGATGGTGACAGGTGTCCCAGCAGGGTCAGATGGTGAAAGGTGTCCCAGCAGGGTCAGATGCTGAAAGGTGTCCCAGCAGGATCAGATGGTAACAGGTGTCCCAGCAGGGTCAGATGGTAACAGGTGTCCCAGCAGGGTCAGATGGTGACAGGTGTCCCAGCAGGGTCAGATGGTGACAGGTGTCCCAGCAGGGACAGATGTTAACAGGTGTCCCAGCAGGGTCAGATGGTGACAGGTGTCCCAGCAGGGTCAGATGGTGACAGGTGTCCCAGCAGGGTCAGATGGTAACAGGTGTCCCAGCAGGGTCAGATGGTAACAGGTGTCCCAGCAGGGTCAGATGGTGACAGGTGTACCAGCAGGGTCAGATGGTGAAAGGTGTCCCAGCAGGGTCAGATGCTGGAAAGGTGTCCCAGCAGGATCAGATGGTAACAGGTGTCCCAGCAGGGTCAGATGGTGACAGGTGTCCCAGCAGGATCAGATGGTGACAGGTGTCCCAGCAGGATGGTGACAGGTTTCCCAGCAGGGTCAGATGGTAACAGGATTCCCAGCAGGGTCAGATGGTGACAGGTGTCCCAGCAGGGTCAGATGGTAACAGGTGTCCCAGCAGGGTCAGATGGTGACAGGTGTCCCAGCAGGGTCAGATGGTGACAGTTGTCCCAGCAGCGTGGTGACAGGTTTCCCAGCAGGGTCAGATGGTAACAGGGTTCCCAGCACTGTCAGATGGTGACAGTTGTCCCAGCAGGGTGGTGACTGGTGTCCCACCAGGGTCAGATGGTGACAGGTGTCCCAGCAGGGTCAGATGGTGACAGGTGTCCAAGCAGGGTCAGATGGTGACAGGTGTCTCAGCAGTGTAAGATGGTAACAGGTGTCCCAGCAGGGTCAGATGGTAACAGGTGTCCCATTAGTGTCAGATGGTAACAGGTGTCCCAGCAGGGTCAGATGGTGACAGGTGTCCCAGCAGGGTCTGATGGTGACAGCTGTCCCAGCAGGGTCAGATGGTAACAGGTGCCCTAGCAGGGTCAGATGGTGACAGGTGTCCCAGCAAGGTCAGATGGTAACAGGTGTCCCAGCAGGATGGTAACAGGTGTCCCAGCGGGATCAGATGGTGACAGGTGACAGGTGTCCCAGCAGGGTCAGATGGTGACAGGTGTCCCAGCAGGGTGGTGACTGGTGTTCCAGCAGGGTCAGATGGTCACAGGTGTCCCAGCAGGGTCACATGGTGACAGGTGACCCAGCAGGATGGTGACAGGTGTCCCAGCAGGGTCAGATGGTAACAGGTGTCCCAGCAGTGTCAGATGGTGACAGGTGTCCCAGCAGGGTCAGATGGTAACAGGTGTCCCAGCAGGGTCAGATGGTGACAGGTGTCCCAGCAGGGTCAGATGGTGACAGGTGTCCCAGCAGGGTCAGATGTTAACAGGTGTCCCAGCAGGGTCAGATGGTGACAGGTGTCCCAGCAGGGTCAGATGGTGACAGGTGTCCCAGCAGGGTGGTGACAGGTTTCCCAGCAGGGTCAGATGGTAACAGGGTTCCCAGCAGGGTCAGATGGTGACAGTTGTCCCAGCAGTGTCAGATGGTAACAGGTGTCCCAGCAGGGTCAGATGGTGACAGGTGTCCCAGCAGGATGGTGACAGGTTTCCCAGCAGGGTCAGATGGTAACAGGTGTCTCAGCAGGGTCAGATGGTGACAGTTGTCCCAGCAGGGTGGTGACAGGTGTCCCAGCAGGGTCAGATGGTGACAGGTGTCCCAGCAGGGTCAGATGGTGACAGGTGTCCCAGCAGGATCAGATGGTAACAGGTGTCCCAGCAGGGTCAGATGGTAACAGGTGTCCCAGCAGGGTCAGATGGTGACAGGTTTCCCAGCAGGGTCAGATGGTAACAGGGTTCCCAGCAGGGTCAGATGGTGACAGTTGTCCCAGCAGGGTCAGATGGTAACAGGTGCCCTAGCAGGGTCAGATGGTGACAGGTGTCCCAGCAAGGTCAGATGGTGACAGTTGTCCCAGCAGGGTCAGATGGTAACAGGTGTCCCAGCAGGGTCAGATGGTGACAGTTGTCCCAGCAGGATGGTGACAGGTTTCCCAGCAGGGTCAGATGGTAACAGGTGTCCCAGCAGGGTCAGATGGTGACAGGTGTCCCAGCAGGGTCAGATGGTAACAGGTGTCCCAGCAGGGTCAGATGGTGACAGATGTCCCAGCAGGGTCAGATGGTGACAAGTGTCCCAGCAGGGTGGTGACAGGTTTCCCAGCAGGGTCAGATGGTAACAGGTGTCCCAGCAGGGTCAGATGGTGACAGGTGTCCCAGCAGGGTCAGATGGTAACAGGTGTCCCAGCAGGGTCAGATGGTGACAGGTGTCCCAGCAGGGTCAGATGGTGACAGGTGTCCCAGCAGGGTCAGATGGTGACAGGTGTCCCAGCAGGGTCAGATGGTGACAGGTGTCCCAGCAGGATGGTGACAGGTTTCCCAGCAGGGTCAGATGGTAACAGGTGTCCCAGCAGGGTCAGATGGTGACAGGTGTCCCAGCAGGGTCAGATGGTAACAGGTTTCCCAGCAGGGTCAGATGGTAACAGGGTTCCCAGCAGGGTCAGATGGTGACAGTTGTCCCAGCAGGGTGGTGACAGGTGTCCCAGCAGGGTCAGATGGTGACAGGTGTCCCAGCAGGGTCAGATGGTGACAGGTGTCCCAGCAGGGTCAGATGGTAACAGGTGTCCCAGCAGGGTCAGATGGTGACAGGTGTCTCAGCAGTGTCAGATGGTGACAGGTGTCCCAGCAGGGTCAGATGGTGACAGGTGTCCCAGCAGGGTCAGATGGTGACAGGTATCCCAGCAGGGTCAGATGGTGACAGGTGTCCCAGCAGGGTCAGATGGTAACAGGTGTCCCAGCAGGGTCAGATGGTGACAGGTGTCCCAGCAGGATCAGATGGTGAGAGGTGTCCCAAAAAGGTCAGATGGTGATAGGTGTCCCAGCAGGGTCAGATGGTAAAAGGTGTCCCAGCAGGGTCAGATGGTGACAGGTGTCCCAGCAGGGTGGTGACAGGTGTCCCAGCAGGATGGTGGCAGGTGTCCCAGCAGGGTCAGATGGTTACAGGTGTCCCAGCACGGTCAGATGGTAACAGGTGTCCCAGCAGGGTGGTGAGAGGTGTCCCAGCAGGGTCAGATGGTGACAGGTGTCCCAGCAGGGTCAGATGGTTAAAGGTGTCCCAGCACGGTCAGATGGTAACAGGTGTCACAGCAGGGTGGTGACAGGTGTCCCAGCAGGGTCAGATGGTGACAGGTGTCTCAGCAGTGTCAGATGGTAACAGGTGTCCCAGCAGGGTCAGATGGTAACAGGTGTCCCAGCAGGGTCAGATGGTAACAGGTGTCCCAGCAGGGTCAGATGGTGACAGGTGTCCCAGCAGGGTCAGATGGTGAAAGGTGTCCCAGCAGGGTCAGATGCTGAAAGGTGTCCCAGCAGGATCAGATGGTAACAGGTGTCCCAGCAGGGTCAGATGGTAACAGGTGTCCCAGCAGGATCAGATGGTGACAGGTGTCCCAGCAGGGTCAGATGGTGACAGGTGTCCCAGCAGGGACAGATGTTAACAGGTGTCCCAGCAGGGTCAGATGGTGACAGGTGTCCCAGCAGGGTCAGATGGTGACAGGTGTCCCAGCAGGGTCAGATGGTAACAGGTGTCCCAGCAGGGTCAGATGGTAACAGGTGTCCCAGCAGGGTCAGATGGTGACAGGTGTACCAGCAGGGTCAGATGGTGAAAGGTGTCCCAGCAGGGTCAGATGCTGAAAAGGTGTCCCAGCAGGATCAGATGGTAACAGGTGTCCCAGCAGGGTCAGATGGTGACAGGTGTCCCAGCAGGATCAGATGGTGACAGGTGTCCCAGCAGGATGGTGACAGGTTTCCCAGCAGGGTCAGATGGTAACAGGTGTCCCAGCAGGGTCAGATGGTGACAGGTGTCCCAGCAGGGTCAGATGGTAACAGGTGTCCCAGCAGGGTCAGATGGTGACAGATGTCCCAGCAGGGTCAGATGGTGACAAGTGTCCCAGCAGGGTGGTGACAGGTTTCCCAGCAGGGTCAGATGGTAACAGGTGTCCCAGCAGGGTCAGATGGTGACAGGTGTCCCAGCAGGGTCAGATGGTAACAGGTGTCCCAGCAGGGTCAGATGGTGACAGGTGTCCCAGCAGGGTCAGATGGTGACAGGTGTCCCAGCAGGGTCAGATGGTGACAGGTGTCCCAGCAGGGTCAGATGGTGACAGGTGTCCCAGCAGGATGGTGACAGGTTTCCCAGCAGGGTCAGATGGTAACAGGTGTCCCAGCAGGGTCAGATGGTGACAGGTGTCCCAGCAGGGTCAGATGGTAACAGGTTTCCCAGCAGGGTCAGATGGTAACAGGGTTCCCAGCAGGGTCAGATGGTGACAGTTGTCCCAGCAGGGTGGTGACAGGTGTCCCAGCAGGGTCAGATGGTGACAGGTGTCCCAGCAGGGTCAGATGGTGACAGGTGTCCCAGCAGGGTCAGATGGTAACAGGTGTCCCAGCAGGGTCAGATGGTGACAGGTGTCTCAGCAGTGTCAGATGGTGACAGGTGTCCCAGCAGGGTCAGATGGTGACAGGTGTCCCAGCAGGGTCAGATGGTGACAGGTATCCCAGCAGGGTCAGATGGTGACAGGTGTCCCAGCAGGGTCAGATGGTAACAGGTGTCCCAGCAGGGTCAGATGGTGACAGGTGTCCCAGCAGGATCAGATGGTGAGAGGTGTCCCAAAAAGGTCAGATGGTGATAGGTGTCCCAGCAGGGTCAGATGGTAAAAGGTGTCCCAGCAGGGTCAGATGGTGACAGGTGTCCCAGCAGGGTGGTGACAGGTGTCCCAGCAGGATGGTGGCAGGTGTCCCAGCAGGGTCAGATGGTTACAGGTGTCCCAGCACGGTCAGATGGTAACAGGTGTCCCAGCAGGGTGGTGAGAGGTGTCCCAGCAGGGTCAGATGGTGACAGGTGTCCCAGCAGGGTCAGATGGTTAAAGGTGTCCCAGCACGGTCAGATGGTAACAGGTGTCACAGCAGGGTGGTGACAGGTGTCCCAGCAGGGTCAGATGGTGACAGGTGTCTCAGCAGTGTCAGATGGTAACAGGTGTCCCAGCAGGGTCAGATGGTAACAGGTGTCCCAGCAGGGTCAGATGGTAACAGGTGTCCCAGCAGGGTCAGATGGTGACAGGTGTCCCAGCAGGGTCAGATGGTGAAAGGTGTCCCAGCAGGGTCAGATGCTGAAAGGTGTCCCAGCAGGATCAGATGGTAACAGGTGTCCCAGCAGGGTCAGATGGTAACAGGTGTCCCAGCAGGATCAGATGGTGACAGGTGTCCCAGCAGGGTCAGATGGTGACAGGTGTCCCAGCAGGGACAGATGTTAACAGGTGTCCCAGCAGGGTCAGATGGTGACAGGTGTCCCAGCAGGGTCAGATGGTGACAGGTGTCCCAGCAGGGTCAGATGGTAACAGGTGTCCCAGCAGGGTCAGATGGTAACAGGTGTCCCAGCAGGGTCAGATGGTGACAGGTGTACCAGCAGGGTCAGATGGTGAAAGGTGTCCCAGCAGGGTCAGATGCTGAAAAGGTGTCCCAGCAGGATCAGATGGTAACAGGTGTCCCAGCAGGGTCAGATGGTGACAGGTGTCCCAGCAGGATCAGATGGTGACAGGTGTCCCAGCAGGATGGTGACAGGTTTCCCAGCAGGGTCAGATGGTAACAGGATTCCCAGCAGGGTCAGATGGTGACAGGTGTCCCAGCAGGGTCAGATGGTAACAGGTGTCCCAGCAGGGTCAGATGGTGACAGGTGTCCCAGCAGGGTCAGATGGTGACAGTTGTCCCAGCAGCGTGGTGACAGGTTTCCCAGCAGGGTCAGATGGTAACAGGGTTCCCAGCACTGTCAGATGGTGACAGTTGTCCCAGCAGGGTGGTGACTGGTGTCCCACCAGGGTCAGATGGTGACAGGTGTCCCAGCAGGGTCAGATGGTGACAGGTGTCCAAGCAGGGTCAGATGGTGACAGGTGTCCCAGCAGGGTCAGATGGTAACAGGTGTCCCAGCAGGGTCAGATGGTGACAGGTGTCTCAGCAGTGTCAGAGGGTAACAGGTGTCCCAGCAGGGTCAGATGGTAACAGGTGTCCCATTAGTGTCAGATGGTAACAGGTGTCCCAGCAGGGTCAGATGGTGACAGGTGTCCCAGCAGGGTCAGATGGTGACAGCTGTCCCAGCAGGGTCAGATGGTAACAGGTTCCCTAGCAGGGTCAGATGGTGACAGGTGTCCCAGCAAGGTCAGATGGTAACAGGTGTCCCAGCAGGATGGTAACAGGTGTCCCAGCAGGATCAGATGGTGACAGGTGTCCCAGCAGGGTCAGATGGTGACAGCTGTCCCAGCAGGGTGGTGACTGGTGTCCCAGCAGGGTCAGATGGTCACAGCTCTCCCAGCAGGGTCACATGGTGACAGGTGACCCAGCAGGATGGTGACAGGTGTCCCAGCAGGGTCAGATGGTAACAGGTGTCCCAGCAGTGTCAGATGGTGACAGGTGTCCCAGCAGGGTCAGATGGTAACAGGTGTCCCAGCAGGGTCAGATGGTGACAGGTGTCCCAGCAGGGTCAGATGGTGACAGGTGTCCCAGCAGGATGGTGACAGGTGTCCAAGCAGGGTCAGATGGTAACATGTGTCCCAGCAGGGTCAGATGGTGATAGGTGTCTGCAGCAGGGTCAGATGGTAACAGGTGTCCCAGCAGGGTCAGATGGTAACAGGGTTCCCAGCAGGGTCAGATGGTGACAGGTGTCCCAGCAGGGTGGTGACAGGTGTCCCAGCAGGGTCAGATGGTGACAGGTGTCCCAGCAGGGTCAGATGGTGACAGGTGTCCCAGCAGGGTCAGATGGTGACAGGTGTCCCAGCAGGGTCAGATGGTAACAGGTGTCCCAATAGGGTCAGATGGTGACAGGTGTCCCAGCAGGGTCAGATGGTGACAGGTGTCTCAGCAGTGTCAGATGGTAACAGGTGTCCCAGCAGGGTCAGATGGTAACAGGTGTCCCAGCAGGGTCAGATGGTAACAGGTGTCCCAGCAGGGTCAGATGGTGACAGGTGTCCCAGCAGGGTCAGATGGTGACAGGTGTCCCAGCAGGGTCAGATGGTGAAAGGTGTCCCAGCAGGATCAGATGGTAACAGGTGTCCCAGCAGGGTCAGATGGTGACAGGTGTCCCAGCAGGATCAGATGGTGACAGGTGTCCCAGCAGGATGGTGACAGGTTTCCCAGCAGGGTCAGATGGTAACACGTGTCCCAGCAGGGTCAGATGGTTACAGGTGTCCCAGCACGGTCAGATGGTAACAGGTGTCCCAGCAGGGTGGTGAGAGGTGTCCCAGCAGGGTCAGATGTTGACAGGTGTCCCAGCAGGGTCAGATGGTTAAAGGTGTCCCAGCACGGTCAGATGGTAACAGGTGTCACAGCAGGGTGGTGACAGGTGTCCCAGCAGGGTTAGATGGTGACAGGTGTCTCAGCAGTGTCAGATGGTAACAGGTGTCACAGCAGGGTGAGATGGTAACAGGTGTCCCAGCAGGGTCAGATGGTAACAGGTGTCCCAGCAGTGTCAGATGGTGACAGGTGTCCCAGCAGGGTCAGATGGTGAAAGGTGTCCCAGCAGGGTCAGATGCTGAAAGGTGTCCCAGCAGGATCAGATGGTAACAGGTGTCCCAGCAGGGTCAGATGGTGACAGGTGTCCCAGCAGGATCAGATGGTGACAGGTGTCCCAGCAGGATGGTGACAGGTTCCCCAGCAGGGTCAGATGGTAACAGGATTCCCAGCAGGGTCAGATGGTGACAGGTGTCCCAGCAGGGTCAGATGGTAACAGGTGTCCCAGCAGGGTCAGATGGTAACAGGTGTCCCAGCAGTGTCAGATGGTGACAGGTGTCCCAGCAGGGTCAGATGGTGAAAGGTGTCCCAGCAGGGTCAGATGCTGAAAGGTGTCCCAGCAGGATCAGATGGTAACAGGTGTCCCAGCAGGGTCAGATGGTGACAGGTGTCCCAGCAGGATCAGATGGTGACAGGTGTCCCAGCAGGATGGTGACAGGTTCCCCAGCAGGGTCAGATGGTAACAGGATTCCCAGCAGGGTCAGATGGTGACAGGTGTCCCAGCAGGGTCAGATGCTGAAAGGTGTCCCAGCAGGATCAGATGGTAACAGGTGTCCCAGCAGGGTCAGATGGTGAAAGGTGTCCCAGCAGGATCAGATGGTAACAGGTGTCCCAGCAGGGTCAGATGGTGACAGGTGTCCCAGCAGGATCAGATGGTGACAGGTGTCCCAGCAGGATGGTGACAGGTTTCCCAGCAGGGTCAGATGGTAACACGTGTCCCAGCAGGGTCAGATGGTTACAGGTGTCCCAGCACGGTCAGATGGTAACAGGTGTCCCAGCAGGGTGGTGAGAGGTGTCCCAGCAGGGTCAGATGTTGACAGGTGTCCCAGCAGGGTCAGATGGTTAAAGGTGTCCCAGCACGGTCAGATGGTAACAGGTGTCACAGCAGGGTGGTGACAGGTGTCCCAGCAGGGTTAGATGGTGACAGGTGTCTCAGCAGTGTCAGATGGTAACAGGTGTCACAGCAGGGTGAGATGGTAACAGGTGTCCCAGCAGGGTCAGATGGTAACAGGTGTCCCAGCAGTGTCAGATGGTGACAGGTGTCCCAGCAGGGTCAGATGGTGAAAGGTGTCCCAGCAGGGTCAGATGCTGAAAGGTGTCCCAGCAGGATCAGATGGTAACAGGTGTCCCAGCAGGGTCAGATGGTGACAGGTGTCCCAGCAGGATCAGATGGTGACAGGTGTCCCAGCAGGATGGTGACAGGTTCCCCAGCAGGGTCAGATGGTAACAGGATTCCCAGCAGGGTCAGATGGTGACAGGTGTCCCAGCAGGGTCAGATGGTAACAGGTGTCCCAGCAGGGTCAGATGGTGACAGGTGTCCCAGCAGGGTCAGATGGTGACAGGTGTCCAAGCAGGGTCAGATGGTGACAGGTGTCCCAGCAGGGTCAGATGGTAACAGGTGTCCCAGCAGGGTGGTGAGAGGTGTCCCAGCAGGGTCAAATGTTGACAGGTGTCCCAGCAGGGTCAGATGGTTAAAGGTGTCCCAGCACGGTCAGATGGTAACAGGTGTCACAGCAGGGTGGTGACAGGTGTCCCAGCAGGGTCAGATGGTGACAGGTGTCTCAGCAGTGTCAGATGGTAACAGGTGTCACAGCAGGGTGAGATGGTAACAGGTGTCCCAGCAGGGTCAGATGGTAACAGGTGTCCCAGCAGTGTCAGATGGTGACAGGTGTCCCAGCAGGGTCAGATGGTGAAAGGTGTCCCAGCAGGGTCAGATGCTGAAAGGTGTCCCAGCAGGATCAGATGGTAACAGGTGTCCCAGCAGGGTCAGATGGTGACAGGTGTCCCAGCAGGATCAGATGGTGACAGGTGTCCCAGCAGGATGGTGACAGGTTCCCCAGCAGGGTCAGATGGTAACAGGATTCCCAGCAGGGTCAGATGGTGACAGGTGTCCCAGCAGGGTCAGATGGTAACAGGTGTCCCAGCAGGGTCAGATGGTGACAGGTGTCCCAGCAGGGTCAGATGGTGACAGGTGTCCAAGCAGGGTCAGATAGTGACAGGTGTCCCAGCAGGGTCAGATGGTAACAGGTGTCCCAGCAGGGTCAGATGGTGACAGGTGTCTCAGCAGTGTCAGAGGGTAACAGGTGTCCCAGCAGGGTCAGATGGTAACAGGTGTCCCAGCAGGGTCAGATGGTAACAGGTGTCCCAGCATTGTCAAGATGGTGACAGGTGTCCCAGCAGGGTCAGATGGTAACAGGTGTCCCAGCAGGGTCAGATGGTGACAGGTGTCCCATCAGGGTCAGATGGTGACAGGTGTCCCAGCAGGATGGTGACAGGTGTCCAAGCAGGGTCAGATGGTAACATGTGTCCCAGCAGGGTCAGATGGTGATAGGTGTCTGCAGCAGGGTCAGATGGTAACAGGTGTCCCAGCAGGGTCAGATGGTAACAGGGTTCCCAGCAGGGTCAGATGGTGACAGGTGTCCCAGCAGGGTGGTGACAGGTGTCCCAGCAGGGTCAGATGGTGACAGGTGTCCCAGCAGGGTCAGATGGTGACAGGTGTCCCAGCAGGGTCAGATGGTGACAGGTGTCCCAGCAGGGTCAGATGGTAACAGGTGTCCCAATAGGGTCAGATGGTGACAGGTGTCCCAGCAGGGTCAGATGGTGACAGGTGTCTCAGCAGTGTCAGATGGTAACAGGTGTCCCAGCAGGATCAGATGGTAACAGGTGTCCCAGCAGGGTCAGATGGTAACAGGTGTCCCAGCAGGGTCAGATGGTGACAGGTGTCCCAGCAGGGTCAGATGGTGACAGGTGTCCCAGCAGGGTCAGATGGTGAAAGGTGTCCCAGCAGGATCAGATGGTAACAGGTGTCCCAGCAGGGTCAGATGGTGACAGGTGTCCCAGCAGGATCAGATGGTGACAGGTGTCCCAGCAGGATGGTGACAGGTTTCCCAGCAGGGTCAGATGGTAACAGGTGTCCCAGCAGGGTCAGATGGTTACAGGTGTCCCAGCACGGTCAGATGGTAACAGGTGTCCCAGCAGGGTGGTGAGAGGTGTCCCAGCAGGGTCAGATGTTGACAGGTGTCCCAGCAGGGTCAGATGGTTAAAGGTGTCCCAGCACGGTCAGATGGTAACAGGTGTCACAGCAGGGTGGTGACAGGTGTCCCAGCAGGGTCAGATGGTGACAGGTGTCTCAGCAGTGTCAGATGGTAACAGGTGTCACAGCAGGGTCAAATGGTGACAGGTGTCCCAGCAGGGTCAGATGGTAACAGGTGTCCCAGCAGTGTCAGATGGTGACAGGTGTCCCAGCAGGGTCAGATGGTGAAAGGTGTCCCAGCAGGGTCAGATGCTGAAAGGTGTCCCAGCAGGATCAGATGGTAACAGGTGTCCCAGCAGGGTCAGATGGTGACAGGTGTCCCAGCAGGATCAGATGGTGACAGGTGTCCCAGCAGGATGGTGACAGGTTCCCCAGCAGGGTCAGATGGTAACAGGATTCCCAGCAGGGTCAGATGGTGACAGGTGTCCCAGCAGGGTCAGATGGTAACAGGTGTCCCAGCAGGGTCAGATGGTGACAGGTGTCCCAGCAGGGTCAGATGGTGAAAGGTGTCCCAGCAGGGTCAGATGCTGAAAGGTGTCCCAGCAGGATCAGATGGTAACAGGTGTCCCAGCAGGGTCAGATGGTGACAGGTGTCCCAGCAGGATCAGATGGTGACAGGATTCCCAGCAGGGTCAGATGGTGACAGGTGTCCCAGCAGGGTCAGATGGTAACAGGTGTCCCAGCAGGGTCAGATGGTAACAGGATTCCCAGCAGGGTCAGATGGTGACAGGTGTCCCAGCAGGGTCAGATGGTAACAGGTGTCCCAGCAGGGTCAGATGGTGACAGGTGTCCCAGCACGGTCAGATGGTAACAGGTGTCACAGCAGGGTGGTGACAGGTGTCCCAGCAGGGTCAGATGGTGACAGGTGTCTCAGCAGTGTCAGATGGTAACAGGTGTCACAGCAGGGTGAGATGGTAACAGGTGTCCCAGCAGGGTCATATGGTAACAGGTGTCCCAGCAGTGTCAGATGGTGACAGGTGTCCCAGCAGGGTCAGATGGTGAAAGGTGTCCCAGCAGGGTCAGATGCTGAAAGGTGTCCCAGCAGGATCAGATGGTAACAGGTGTCCCAGCAGGGTCAGATGGTGACAGGTGTCCCAGCAGGATCAGATGGTGACAGGTGTCCCAGCAGGATGGTGACAGGTTCCCCAGCAGGGTCAGATGGTAACAGGATTCCCAGCAGGGTCAGATGGTGACAGGTGTCCCAGCAGGGTCAGATGGTAACAGGTGTCCCAGCAGGGTCAGATGGTGACAGGTGTCCCAGCAGGGTCAGATGGTGACAGGTGTCCCAGCAGGGTCAGATGGTGAAAGGTGTCCCAGCAGGGTCAGATGCTGAAAGGTGTCCCAGCAGGATCAGATGGTAACAGGTGTCCCAGCAGGGTCAGATGGTGACAGGTGTCCCAGCAGGATCAGATGGTGACAGGTGTCCCAGCAGGATGGTGACAGGTTCCCCAGCAGGGTCAGATGGTAACAGGATTCCCAGCAGGGTCAGATGGTGACAGGTGTCCCAGCAGGGTCAGATGGTAACAGGTGTCCCAGCAGGGTCAGATGGTTACAGGTGTCCCAGCAGGGTCAGATGGTGACAGTTGTCCCAGCAGGGTGGTGACATGTTTCCCAGCAAGGTCAGATGGTAACAGGGTTCCCAACACTGTCAGATGGTGACAGTTGTCCCAGCAGGGTGGTGACAGGTGTCCCACCAGGGTCAGATGGTGACAGGTGTCCCAGCAGGGTCAGATGGTGACAGGTGTCCAAGCAGGGTCAGATGGTGACAGGTGTCCCAGCAGGGTCAGATGGTAAAAGGTGTCCCAGCAGGGTCAGATGGTGACAGGTGTCTCAGCAGTGTCAGAGGGTAACAGGTGTCCCAGCAGGGTCAGATGGTAACAGGTGTCCCATTAGTGTCAGATGGTAACAGGTGTCCCAGCAGGGTCAGATGGTGACAGGTGTCCTAGCAGGGTCAGATGGTGACAGCTGTCCCAGCAGGGTCAGATGGTAACAGGTGCCCTAGCAGGGTCAGATGTCCCAGCAAGGTCAGATGGTAACAGGTGTCCCAACAGGATGGTAACAGGTGTCCCAGCAGGATCAGATGGTGACAGGTGTCCCAGCAGGGTGGTGACTGGTGTCCCAGCAGGGTCAGATGGTCACAGCTGTCCCAGCAGGGTCACATGGTGACAGGTGACCCAGCAGGATGGTGACAGGTGTCCCAGCAGGGTCAGATGTTAACAGGTGTCCCAGCAGTGTCAGATGGTGACAGGTGTCCCAGCAGGGTCAGATGGTAACAGGTGTCCCAGCAGGGTCAGATGGTGACAGGTGTCCCAGCAGGGTCAGATGGTGACAGGTGTCCCAGCAGGATGGTGACAGGTGTCCAAGCAGGGTCAGATGGTAACATGTGTCCCAGCAGGGTCAGATGGTGACAGGTGTCCCAGCAGGGTGGTGACTGGTGTCCCAGCAGGGTCAGATGGTCACAGCTGTCCCAGCAGGGTCACATGGTGACAGGTGACCCAGCAGGATGGTGACAGGTGTCCCAGCAGGGTCAGATGTTAACAGGTGTCCCAGCAGTGTCAGATGGTGACAGGTGTCCCAGCAGGGTCAGATGGTAACAGGTGTCCCAGCAGGGTCAGATGGTGACAGGTGTCCCAGCAGGGTCAGATGGTGACAGGTGTCCCAGCAGGATGGTGACAGGTGTCCAAGCAGGGTCAGATGGTGACAGGTGTCCCAGCAGGGTCAGATGGTAACAGGTGTCCCAGCAGGGTCAGATGGTGACAGGTGTCCCAGCAGGGTGGTGACAGGTTTCCCAGCAGGGTCAGATGGTAACAGGGTTCCCAGCAGGGTCAGATGGTGACAGGTGTCCCAGCAGGGTGGTGACAGGTGTCCCAGCAGGGTCAGATGGTGACAGGTGTCCCAAGCAGGGTCAGATGGTGACAGGTGTCCCAGCAGGGTCAGATGGTGACAGGTGTCCCAGCAGGGTCAGATGGTAACAGGTGTCCCAGTAGGGTCAGATGGTGACAGGTGTCCCAGCAGGGTCAGATGGTGACAGGTGTCTCAGCAGTGTCAGATGGTGACAGGTGTCCCAGCAGGGTCAGATGGTAACAGGTGTCCCAGTAGGGTCAGATGGTAACAGGTGTCCCAGCAGGGTCAGATGGTGACAGGTGTCCCAGCAGGGTCAGATGGTGACAGGTGTCCCAGCAGGGTCAGATGCTGAAAGGTGTCCCAGCAGGATCAGATGGTAACAGGTGTCCCAGTAGGGTCAGATGGTGACAGGTGTCCCAGCAGGATCAGATGGTGACAGGTGTCCCAGCAGGATGGTGACAGGTTTCCCAGCAGGGTCAGATGGTGACAGGTGTCCCAGCAGGGTCAGATGGTAACAGGTGTCCCAGCAGGGTCAGATGGTGACAGGTGTCCCAGCAGGGTCAGATGGTGACAGTTGTCCCAGCAGGGTGGTGACAGGTTTCCCAGCAGGGTCAGATGGTAACAGGGTTCCCAGCACTGTCAGATGGTGACAGTTGTCTCAGCAGGGTGGTGACAGGTGTACCACCAGGGTCAGATGGTGACAGGTGTCCCAGCAGGGTCAGATGGTGACAGGTGTCCAAGCAGGGTCAGATGGTGACAGGTGTCCCAGCAGGGTCACATGGTAACAGGTGTCCCAGCAGGGTCAGATGGTGACAGGTGTCTCAGCAGTGTCAGATGGTAACAGGTGTCCCATCAGAGTCAGATGGTAACAGGTGTCCCATTAGTGTCAGATGGTAACAGGTGTCCCAGCAGGGTCAGATGGTGACAGGTGTCCCAGCAGGGTCAGATGGTGACAGCTGTCCCAGCAGGGTCAGATGGTAACAGGTGCCCTAGCAGGGTCAGATGGTGACAGGTGTCCCAGCAAGGTCAGATGGTAAAAGGTGTCCCAGCAGGATGGTAACAGGTGTCCCAGCAGGATCAGATGGTGACAGGTGTCCCAGCAGGGTCAGATGGTGACAGGTGTCCCAGCAGGGTGGTGACTGGTGTCCCAGCAGGGTCAGATGGTTACAGGTGTCCCAGCAGGGTCACATGGTGACAGGTGCCCCATCAGGATGGTGACAGGTGTCCCAGCAGGGTCAGATGGTAACAGGTGTCCCAGCAGTGTCAGATGGTGACAGGTGTCCCAGCAGGGTCAGATGGTAACAGGTGTCCCAGCAGGGTCAGATGGTGACAGGTGTCCCAGCAGGGTCAGATGGTGACAGGTGTCCCAGCAGGATGGTGACAGGTGTCCAAGCAGGTTCAGATGGTAACAGGTGTCCCAGCAGGATCAGATGGTGACAGGTGTCCCAGCAGGGTCAGATGGTAACAGTTGTCCCAGCAGGGTCAGATGGTGACAGGTGTCCCAGGAGGGGGGTGACAGGTTTCCCAGAAGGGTCAGATGGTAACAGGGTTCCCAGCAGGGTCAGATGGTGACAGGTGTCCCAGCAGGGTGGTGACAGGTGTCCCAGCAGGGTCAGATGGTGACAGGTGTCCCAGCAGGGTCAGATGGTGACAGGTGTCCCAGCAGGGTCAGATGGTGACAGGTGTCCCAGCAGGGTCAGATGGTAACAGGTGTCCCAGTAGGGTCAGATGGTAACAGGTGTCCCAGCAGGGTGGTGACAGGTGTCCCAGCAGGGTCAGATGGTGACAGGTGTCCCAGCAGAATGGTGACAGGTGTCCCTGTCCAATATCCAATAAATGTCGTTCCACTTCATGATTGTGTCCCACTTGTTGTTGATTCTTCACAAAAAATACAGTTTTATATCTTTATGTTTGAAGCCTGAAATGTGGCAAAAAGTCGCAAAGTTCAAGGGGGCCGAATACTTTCGCAAGGCACTGTATGTCCCAGTAATATGGTGACAGGTGTCCCAGCCGGTTCAGATGGAAACAGGTGTCCATGTAGTGTCAGGTGGTGACAGGTGTCCCATTAGGGTCAGATGGTGACAGGTGTCCCAGCAGGGTCAGATGGTGACAGGTGTCCCAGCAGGGTCAGATGGTAACAGGTGTCCCAGCAGGGTGGTGACAGGTGTCTGAGCAGGGTCAGATGGTGACAGGTGTCCCAGCAGGGTCAGATGGTGACAGGTGTCCCAGCAAGGTCAGATGGTGACAGGTGTCCCAGCAAGGTCAGATGTTGACAGGTGTCCCAGCAGGGTCAGATGGTGACAGGTGTCCCAGCAGGGTCAGATGGTGACAGGTGTCCCAGCAGGGTCAGATGGTGACAGGTGTCCCAGCAGGGTCAGATGGTAACAGGTGTCCCAGCAGGGTGGTGACAGGTGTCTGAGCAGGGTCAGATGGTGACAGGTGTCCCAGCAGGGTCAGATGGTGACAGGTGTCCCAGCAAGGTCAGATGGTGACAGGTGTCCCAGCAAGGTCAGATGTTGACAGGTGTCCCAGCAGGGTCAGATGGTGACAGGTGTCCCAGCAGGGTCAGATGGTGACAGGTGTCCCAGCAGGGTCAGATGGTGACAGGTGTCTCAGCAGTGTCAGATGGTAACAGGTGTCCCAGCAGGGTCAGATGGTAACAGGTGTCCCAGCAGGGTGGTGACAGGTGTCCCAGCAGGGTCAGATGGTGACAGGTGTCCCAGCAGGGTCAGATGGTGACAAGTGTCCCAGCAGGGTCAGATGGTGACAGGTGTCCCAGCAGGGTCAGATGGTAACAGGTGTCCCAGCAGGGTGGTGACAGGTGTCCGAGCAGGGTCAGATGGTGACAGGTGTCCCAGCAGGGTCAGATGGTGACAGGTGTCCCAGCAAGGTCAGATGGTGACAGGTGTCCCAGCAAGGTCAGATGGTGACAGGTGTCCCAGCAGGGTCAGATGGTGACAGGTGTCCCAGCAGGTCAGATGGTGACAGGTGTCCCAGCAGGGTCAGATGGTGACAGGTGTCCCAGTAGGGTCAGTTGGTAACAGGTGTCCCAGCATGGTCAGAGTGTGACCTGTGTCCCAGCAGGGTCAGATGGTGACAGGTGTCCCAGCAAGGTCAGGTGGTGACAGGTGTCCCATCAGGGTCAGATGGTGACAGGTGTCCCAGTAGGATCAGATGGTGACAGGTGTCCCAGTAGGATCAGATGGTGACAGGTGTCCCAGCAGGGTCAGATGTTGACAGGTGTCCCAGCAGGGTGGTAACAGGTGTCCCAGCAGGGTGAGATGGTGACAGGTGTCCCAGCAGGGTGGTGACAGGTGTCCCAGCAGGGTCAGATGGTGACAGGTGTCCCAGCTGGGTCAGATGGTGACAGGTGTCCCAGCAGGGTCAGATGTTGACAGGTGTCCCAGTAGGGTCAGATGGTGACAGGTGTCCCAGCAGGGTCAGATGGAGACAGGTGTCCCAGCAGGGTCAGATGGTGACTGGTATCCCAGCAGGATGGTGACAGTTGTCTCAGCAGGGTGGTGACAGGTGTCCCACCAGGGTCAGATGGTGACAGGTGTCCCAGCAGGGTCAGATGGTGACAGGTGTCCAAGCAGGGTCAGATGGTGACAGGTGTCCCAGCAGGGTCAGATGGTAACAGGTGTCCCAGCAGGGTCAGATGGTGACAGGTGTCTCAGCAGTGGCAGATGGTAACTGGTGTCCCATCAGAGTCAGATGGTAACAGGTGTCCCATTAGTGTCAGATGGTAACAGGTGTCCCAGCAGGGTCAGATGGTGACAGGTGTCCCAGCAGGGTCAGATGGTGACAGCTGTCCCAGCAGGGTCAGATGGTAACAGGTGTCCCAGCAGGATGGTAACAGGTGTCCCAGCAGGATCAGATGGTGACAGGTGTCCCAGCAGGGTCAGATGGTGACAGGTGTCCCAGCAGGGTGGTGACTGGTGTCCCAGCAGTGTCAGATGGTAACAGGTGTCCCAGCAGGGTCAGATGGTAACAGGTGTCCCAGTAGGGTCAGATGGTAACAGGTGTCCCAGCAGGGTCAGATGGTGACAGGTGTCCCAGCAGGGTCAGATGGTGACAGGTGTCCCAGCAGGGTCAGATGGTAACAGGTGTCCCAGCAGGGTGGTGACAGGTGTCTGAGCAGGGTCAGATGGTGACAGGTGTCCCAGCAGGGTCAGATGGTGACAGGTGTCCCAGCAAGGTCAGATGGTGACAGGTGTCCCAGCAAGGTCAGATGGTAACAGGTGTCCCAGTAGGGTCAGATGGTGACAGCTGTCCCAGCAGGGTCAGATGGTAACAGGTGTCCCAGCAGGATGGTAACAGGTGTCCCAGCAGGATCAGATGGTGACAGGTGTCCCAGCAGGGTCAGATGGTGACAGGTGTCCCAGCAGGGTGGTGACTGGTGTCCCAGCAGTGTCAGATGGTAACAGGTGTCCCAGCAGGGTCAGATGGTAACAGGTGTCCCAGTAGGGTCAGATGGTAACAGGTGTCCCAGCAGGGTCAGATGGTGACAGGTGTCCCAGCAGGGTCAGATGGTGACAGGTGTCCCAGCAGGGTCAGATGGTAACAGGTGTCCCAGCAGGGTGGTGACAGGTGTCTGAGCAGGGTCAGATGGTGACAGGTGTCCCAGCAGGGTCAGATGGTGACAGGTGTCCCAGCAAGGTCAGATGGTGACAGGTGTCCCAGCAAGGTCAGATGGTAACAGGTGTCCCAGTAGGGTCAGATGGTGACAGGTGTCCCAGCAGGGTCAGATGGTGACAGGTGTCTCAGCAGTGTCAGATGGTAACAGGTGTCCCAGTAGGGTCAGATGGTGACAGGTGTCCCAGCAGGGTCAGATGGTGACAGGTGTCCCAGCAGGGTCAGATGGTGACAGGTGTCCCAGCAGGGTCAGATGGTGACAGGTGTCCCAGTAGGGTCAGTTGGTAACAGGTGTCCCAGCAGGGTCAGATGGTGACAGGTGTCCCAGCAGGGTCAGATGGTAACAGGTGTCCCAGCAGGGTGGTGACAGGTGTCTGAGCAGGGTCAGATGGTGACAGGTGTCCCAGCAGGGTCAGATGGTGACAGGTGTCCCAGCAAGGTCAGATGGTGACAGGTGTCCCAGCAAGGTCAGATGTTGACAGGTGTCCCAGCAGGGTCAGATGGTGACAGGTGTCCCAGCAGGGTCAGATGGTGACAGGTGTCCCAGCAGGGTCAGATGGTGACAGGTGTCCCAGTAGGGTCAGTTGGTAACAGGTGTCCCAGCAGGGTCAGATGGTGACAGGTGTCCCAGCAGGGTCAGATGGTGACAGGTGTCCCAGCAGGGTCAGATGGTAACAGGTGTCCCAGTAGGGTCAGATGGTGACAGGTGTCCCAGCAGGGTCAGATGGTGACAGGTGTCTCAGCAGTGTCAGATGGTAACAGGTGTCCCAGCAGGGTCAGATGGTAACAGGTGTCCCAGCAGGGTGGTGACAGGTGTCCCAGCAGGGTCAGATGGTGACAGGTGTCCCAGCAGAATGGTGACAGGTGTCCCTGTCCAATATCCAATAAATGTCGCTCCACTTCATGATTGTGTCCCACTTGTTGTTGATTCTTCACAAAAAATACAGTTTTATATCTTTATGTTTGAAGCCTGAAATGTGGCAAAAAGTCGCAAAGTTCAAGGGGGCCGAATACTTTCGCAAGGCACTGTATGTCCCAGTAATATGGTGACAGGTGTCCCAGCCGGTTCAGATGGAAACAGGTGTCCATGTAGTGTCAGGTGGTGACAGGTGTCCCATTAGGGTCAGATAGTGACATGTGTCCCAGTAGGATCACATGGTGACAGGTGTCCCAGCAGGGTCAGATGGTGACAAGTGTCCCAGCAGGGTCAGATGGTGACAGGTGTCCCAGCAGGGTCAGATGGTAACAGGTGTCCCAGCAGGGTGGTGACAGGTGTCCGAGCAGGGTCAGATGGTGACAGGTGTCCCAGCAGGGTCAGATGGTGACAGGTGTCCCAGCAAGGTCAGATGGTGACAGGTGTCCCAGCAAGGTCAGATGGTGACAGGTGTCCCAGCAGGGTCAGATGGTGACAGGTGTCCCAGCAGGTCAGATGGTGACAGGTGTCCCAGCAGGGTCAGATGGTGACAGGTGTCCCAGTAGGGTCAGTTGGTAACAGGTGTCCCAGCATGGTCAGAGTGTTACCTGTGTCCCAGCAGGGTCAGATGGTGACAGGTGTCCCAGCAAGGTCAGGTGGTGACAGGTGTCCCATCAGGGTCAGATGGTGACAGGTGTCCCAGTAGGATCAGATGGTGACAGGTGTCCCAGTAGGATCAGATGGTGACAGGTGTCCCAGCAGGGTCAGATGTTGACAGGTGTCCCAGCAGGGTGGTAACAGGTGTCCCAGAAGGGTGAGATGGTGACAGGTGTCCCAGCAGGGTGGTGACAGGTGTCCCAGCAGGGTCAGATGGTGACAGGTGTCCCAGCTGGGTCAGATGGTGACAGGTGTCCCAGCAGGGTCAGATGTTGACAGGTGTCCCAGTAGGGTCAGATGATGACAGGTGTCCCAGCAGGGTCAGATGGAGACAGGTGTCCCAGCAGGGTCAGATGGTGACTGGTATCCCAGCAGGATGGTGACAGTTGTCTCAGCAGGGTGGTGACAGGTGTCCCACCAGGGTCAGATGGTGACAGGTGTCCCAGCAGGGTCAGATGGTGACAGGTGTCCAAGCAGGGTCAGATGGTGACAGGTGTCCCAGCAGGGTCAGATGGTAACAGGTGTCCCAGCAGGGTCAGATGGTGACAGGTGTCTCAGCAGTGGCAGATGGTAACTGGTGTCCCATCAGAGTCAGATGGTAACAGGTGTCCCATTAGTGTCAGATGGTAACAGGTGTCCCAGCAGGGTCAGATGGTGACAGGTGTCCCAGCAGGGTCAGATGGTGACAGCTGTCCCAGCAGGGTCAGATGGTAACAGGTGTCCCAGCAGGATGGTAACAGGTGTCCCAGCAGGATCAGATGGTGACAGGTGTCCCAGCAGGGTCAGATGGTGACAGGTGTCCCAGCAGGGTGGTGACTGGTGTCCCAGCAGTGTCAGATGGTAACAGGTGTCCCAGCAGGGTCAGATGGTAACAGGTGTCCCAGTAGGGTCAGATGGTAACAGGTGTCCCAGCAGGGTCAGATGGTGACAGGTGTCCCAGCAGGATCAGATGGTGAAAGGTGTCCCAGCAGGATCAGATGGTGACAGGTGTCAAAGCAGGATCAGACGGTGACAGGTGTCCCAGCAGGATCAGATGGTGACAGGTGTCCCAGCAGGATCAGACGGTGACAGGTGTCCCAGCAGAGTCAGATGGTGACAGGTGTCCCAGCAGGATCAGATGTTGACAGGTGTCCCAGCAGGATCAGATGGTGACAGGTGTCCCAGCAGGGTGGTGACAGGTGTCCAATCAGGGTCAGATGGTGACAGGTGTCCCAGCAGGATCAGATGGTGACAGGTGTCCCAGCAGGGTCAGATGGTGAAAGGTGTCCCAGCAGGATCAGATGGTGAAAGGTGTCCCAGCAGGATCAGATGGTGACAGGTGTCCCAGCAGGATCAGACGGTGACAGGTGTCCCAGCAGGATCAGATGGTGACAGGTGTCCCAGCAGGGTCAGATGGTGACAGGTGTCCCAGCAGGGTCAGGTGGTGACAGGTGTCCCAGCAGGGTCAGGTGGTGACAGGTGTCACAGCAGGGTCAGGTGGTGACAGGTGTCCCAGCATGGTCAGGTGGTAACAGGTGTCCCAGCATGGTCAGGTGGTAACAGGTGTCCCAGCAGGGTCAAATGGTGACAGGTGTCCCAGCAGGGTTAGATGGTGACAGGTGTCCCAGCAGGGTTAGATGGTGACAGGTGTCCAAGCAGGATCAGATGGTAACAGGTGTCCAAGCAGGATCAGATGGTGACAGGTGTCCTAGCAGGATCAGATGGTGACAGGTGTTCCAGTAGGGTCAGACGGTAACAGGTGTCCCAGAAGGGTCAGATGGTGACAGGTGTCCCAGCAGGGTCAGATGGTGACAAGTGCCCTATCAGGGGGGTGACAGGTGTCCCAGCAGGATCAGATGGTGACAGGTGTCCCAGCAGGGTCAGATGGTGACAGGTGTCCCAGCAGGATCAGATGGTGACAGGTGTCCCGCCAGGGTCCGATGGTGACAGGTGTCCCAGCAGGGTCAGATGGTGACAGGTGTCCCAGCAGGGTCAGATGGTAACAGGTGTCCCAGCAGGATCAGATGGTGACAGGTGTCCCAGCAGGGTGGTGATATGTGTCCCAGCAGGATCAGGTGGTGACAGGTGTCCCAGCAGGGTCAGATGGTGACAGGTGTCCCAGCAGGGTTATAGGTACCAATTCTTGTTATGGGTACCAATCCTGGTTATGGGTACTAATCCTGGTTATGGGTACCACTCCTTGTAATGGGTACCAATCCTGGTTAGAGGTAACAATCCTGGTTATGGGTACTAATCCTGGTTATGGGTACCAATCCTGGTAATGGGTACCAATCCTGGTAATGGGTACCAATCCTGGTAATGGGTACCAATCCTGGTAATGTTTACTAATCCTGGTTAGAGGTAACAATCCTGGTTATGGGTACCAATCCTGGTTAGGGGTACCAATCCTGGTTAGGGGTACCAATCCTGGTTAGGGGTACCAATCCTGGTTATGGGTACCAATCATGGTTAGAGGTAACAATCCCGGTTAGAGGTAACAATCCCGGTTATGGGTACCAATCCTGGTTATGGGTACCAATCCTGGTTAGAGGTAACAATCCTGGTTAGAGGTAACAATCCTGGTTATGGGTAACAATCCTGGTTAGAGGTAACAATCCTGGTTATGGGTAACAATCCTGGTTAGAGGTAACAATCCTGGTTATGGGTAACAATCCTGGTTAGAGGTAACAATCCTGGTTAGAGGTAACAATCCTGGTTATGGGTAACAATCCTGGTTAGAGGTAACAATCCTGGTTATGGGTACCAATCCTGGTTATGGGTAACAATCCTGGTTAGAGGTAACAATCCTGGTTATGGGTACCAATCCTGGTTATGGGTACCAATCCTTGTTAGAGGTAACAATACTGGTTAGATGTAACAATCCTGGTTATGGGTACCAATCCTGGTTAGAGGTAACAATCCTGGTTAGAGGTAACAATCCTGGTTATGGGTACGAATCCTAGTAATGGGTACCAATCCTGGTTATCTACCTCTACCTCTACCTCGTAACTGCAGTGTTCTCTGCTTTTCTGGAACATGGCTTTCGGACAAGATACCCCACATGGCTATCCATCTCAATTCTCAATTCACCGAGCGGACATATCAAATCAAATTGTATTTGTTACATGCACCGAATACAACAAACGTTTCGGGTAGCCTTCCACAAACTTCCCACAATAAGTTGGGTGAATTTTGGCCCATTCCTCCTGACAGAGCTGGTGTAACTGAGTCAGGTTTGTAGGCCTCCTTGCTCTCACACGCTTTTTCAATTCTGCCCACAAATGTTCTATTGGGTTGAGGTCAGGGCTTTGTGAAGGCCACTCCAATACCTTGACTTTGTTGTCCTTAAGCCATTTTGCCACAACTTTGGAAGTATGCTTGGGGTCATTGTCCATTTGGAAGACCCATTTGCAACCAAGCTTTAACTTCCTGACTAATGTCTTGAGATGTTGCTTCAATATATCCACATAATTGTCATTTTTCATGATGCCATCTATTTTGTGAAGTGCACCAGTCCCTCCTGCAGCAAAGCACCCCCACAATGATGCTGCCACCCCCGTGCTTCACGGTTGGGATGGTGATCTTTGTCTTGCAAGCCTCCCCCTTTTTCCTCCAAACATAACGATGGTCATTATGACCAAACAGTTCTATTTTTGTTTTACCAGACCAGAGGACATTTCTCTAAAAAGTACTATCTTTGTCCACATGTGCAGTTGCAAACCGTAGTCTGGCTTTTTTTATGGCAGTTTTGGAGCAGTGGCTTCTTCCTTGCTGAGCGGCCTTTCAGGTTATGTCGATATAGGACTAATTTTACTGTGGATATAGATACTTTTGTACCTGTTTCCTCCAGCATCTTCACAAGGTCCTTTGCTGTTGTTCTGGGATTGATTTGCACTTTTCGCACCAAAGTACGTTCATCTCTAGGAGACCGAACGCGTCTCCTTCCTGAGCGGCATGACGGCTGCAGGGTCCCATGGTGTATATACTTGCATACTATTGTTTGTACAGATGAACGTTGTACCTTCAGGAAATTGCTCCCAAGGATGAACCAGACTTGTAGACCAATTGTAGACCAATTATTTTTCTGAGGTCTTGGCTGATTTCTTTTGATTTTCCCATGATGTCAAGCAAAGAGGCACTGAGTTTAGGCCTTGAGGTACAGGTACACCTCCAATTGTCAGAAGCTTCTAAAGCCATGACATCATTTTCTGGAATTTTCCAAGCTGTTTAAAGGCAGAGTCAACTTATATAAACTTCTGCCCCACTGGAATTGTGATACAGTGAATTATAAGTGAAATAATCTGTCTGTAAACAATTGTTGGAAAAATGACTTGTGTTATGCACAAAGTAGATGTCCTAACCGACTTGCCAAAACTATAGTTTGTTAACAAGAGATGTGTGGAGTGGTTGAAAAATGAGTTTTAAAGACTCCAACCTAAGTGTATGTAAACTTCCAACTTCAACTGTATATATATATATATATATATAATCTATGCATAGTCACTTTACAAATTACCTCGAATAACCTCTACCCCGCACATTGACTCTGTACCGGTACCCCCTGTATATAGCCAAGTCAATGTGGAGGCAGTATACAGGGGGTACCTGTACCGAGTCAATGTGAAGGCTATATACAGTGGGTACCGGTACAGAGTCAATGTGGAGGCTATATACAGGGGGTACCGGTACAGAGTCAATGTGGAGGCTATATACAGGGGGTATCTGTACCAAGTCAATGTGAAGGCTATATACAGTGGGTACCGGTACAGAGTCAATGTGAAGGCTATATACAGTGGGTACCGGTACAGAGTCAATGTGGAGGCTATATACAGGGGGTACCGGTACAGAGTCAATGTGGAGGCTATATACAGGGGGTACCTGTACCAAGTCAATGTGAAGGCTATATACAAGGGGGACTGAGTCAATATGGAGGCTATATACAGGGGGTACCGGTACAGAGCCAATGTGGAGGCTATATACAGGGGGGCACCTGTACCAAGTCAATGTGAAGGCTAAATACAAGGGGGTACCGGCACAGAGTCAATGTGGAGGCTATATACAGGGGGTACCGGTACAGAGCCAATGTGCAGGCTGTATACAGGGGGTACCGGTACAGAGCCAATGTGCGGGGTCGAGGTTATTCGAGGTAATTTGTAAAGTGACTATGCATAGATAATAAGCAGCAAGTAGGAGCAGTGGAAAAATGTATATACTGAAGTTGTTCAGCTTATTGGGGGCTGTTAAGCTTTTAAGGAGCCTTTTGGACCTAGACTTTTCAAATCAAATCCAATTTGATTTGTCACATACACATGGTTAGCAGATGTTAATGTGAGTGTAGCGAAATGCTTGTGCTTCTAGTTCTGACAATGCAGTAATAACCAACAAGTAATCTAACTAACAATTTGACAACAATTACCTTATACACACAAGTGTAAAGGGATAAAGAATATGTACATATAAATATATGGATGAGCGATGGCCGAACGGCATAGGCAAGATGCAGTAGATGGTATAGAGTACTTTCCTACTTACAAAGCATGTAGAGGTCTGTCATTTTTATCATAGGTACACTTCAACTGTGAGAGACGGAATCAAAAATCCAGAAAAGTCAATTTTGCCCAGCGACAGCCCCAAAACCTGAAGGATCTGGAGAAGATCTGTATGGAGGTGTGGGCCAAAATCCCTGCTGCAGTATGTGAAAACCTGGTCAAGAACTACAGGAAACGTATGATCTCTGTAATTGCAAGCAAAGGTTTCTGTACCAAATATTAAGTTCTGCTTTTCTGATGTATCAAATACTTATGTCATGCAATACAATGCAAATTAATTACTTAAAAATCATACAATGTGATTTTCTGGATTTTTGTTTTTAGATTCCGTTACAGACCTACTACATGCTTTGTAAGTAGGAAAACCTGCAAAATCTCCCCACTGTACATATGAGATGAGTAATGTTGTCACGTCCTGACCTTAGAGAGACGTTTTATTTCTCTATGTGTTTAGGTCAGGGTGTGATTTGGGTGGGCATTCTATGTTATCTATTTCTTTGTTTTTGGCCGAGTGTGGTTCCCAATCAGAGGCAGCTGACTATCGTTGTCTTTGATTGGGGATCATACTTGGGCAGCCTTTTTTCCCACCTTCAGTTGTGGGATCTTGTCTTTGTTTGTTGCATGGGTTGCACTCCTAAGCGTTTCATTTGTTGAGTTGTTTTTTTTGTATTTTTGGTGAACATTTAATATATTAAAGATGCACGCTGCACCTTGGTCTCATTAGAACGATGGACGTAACAAATGTAGGGTATGTACACATTATATAAAGTGTTCGCTAGTTCGCCACTTGGCGCTCCGGTACCGCTTGCCATGCGGTAGCAGAGAAAACAGTCTATGAACAGGGTGACTGGAGTCTCTGACAAAGTTTTGGGCCTTCCTCTGACACCGCCTAGTTTATAGGTCCTGGATGTCAGGAAGCTTTGCCCCAGTGATGTACTGGGCCATACGCACTACCCTCTGTAGCGCCTTTTTTGTTGAAGATCTGGGGACCCATGCCAAATCTGGGGACCCATGCCAAATCTGGGGACCCATGCCAAATCTGGGGACCCATGCCAAATCTGGGGACCCATGCCAAATCTGGGGACCCATGCCAAATCTGGGGACCCATGCCAAATCTGGGGACCCATGCCAAATCTGGGGACCCATGCCAAATCTGGGGACCCATGCCAAATCTGGGGACCCATGCCAAATCTGGGGACCCATGCCAAATCTGGGGACCCATGCCAAATCTTCTCAGTTACAGTCAATAATACAGTAGAAAAAAATAAAGTCTATATACAGTGTACAGTGTGTGCAAATGGCGTGAGGAGGTAGGCAATAAATAGGCAATAAATAGGCAATAAATAGGCCATAGTAGCGGAGTAATTACAATTTAGCAAATTAACACTGGAGTGATTAATGAGCAGATGATGATGTGCAAATAGAGATACTTGTGTGCAAAAGAGCAGAAAAGTAAATAAAAACAATATGGGGATGAGGTAGGTAGATTGGGGGGGCTATTTACAGATGTGAACAGACTGTGTACAGCTGCAGCGATCGGTTAGCTGCTCAGATAGATGATGTTTAAAGTTAATGAGGGAAATATAAGTCTCCAGCTTCAGCAATTTTTGCAATTCGTTCCAGTCACTGGCAGCGGAGAACTGGAAGGAAAGGCAGCCAAAGGAGGCATTGGCTTTGGGGATGACCAGTGAGATATCCTCTCTTGGGTAGGGGGCAGTATTTTGAAGTTTGGATGACAAACATGCCCAAAGTAAACTACCTGTTACTCAAGCCCAGAAGCTAGGATATGAATGGTAGTATTGGATAGAAAACATTCTGAAGTTTCGAAAACTGTTAAAATAAAGTCTGTGAGTATAACAGAACTGATATGGCAGACAAAAACCAGAGGAAAATCCATCCAGGAAGTGGGATTTTTTTTATATGTGTTGTTTTCCATTGAATGCCAATTGACTATGTTATGGGTTAGGGACAAGATTGTAGTTCCTATGGCTTCCACTAGATGTCAACAGTCTCTAGACATGCTTGCAGGCTTGTATTTTGAAAAACGAAGAGTAAAAATACCTTTTGGTCAGTGGACAGGGGAAGTATGCAGAGCTGGATTTAGCGCATGACCGTGAGCGAGCCGTTCGTTGTTTTTCCTTTCTATTGAAAACGCTATTGTCCGGTTGAAATATGATTGATTATTTAGACAATAGACAACCTGAGGATTCATTATAAACATCGTTGAACATGTTTCGACGAACTTTACCGGGACTATTAGGATGCGTTCATCTGCATGTTTTGACCACCTTTGAGCCAGTGGATTACTGAACAAAACGCGCCAACAAAACAGAGTTTTTGAGATATAAAGAGGGACTTTATCGAACAAAACAAACATTTATTGTGTAACTGGGAGTCTTGTTAGTGCAACCATATGAAGATCATCAAAGGTAAGTGATTCATTTTCTATTATTTCTGACCTTCGTGACTCCTCTACTTGGCTGGAAAATGTTTGTATGTTTGTAAGCGGGGCACTGTCCTCAGATAATAATGCTTTCGCCGTAAAGCCTTTTTAAAAATCTGACACAGCGGCTGGATTAACAAGAAGTTAATCTTTAAGCCTATGTGTAACATTAATTTTATGAATGTTCATTTTGATTATTTCTGTATTTTGAATTTGGCGCTCTGAAATTTCACCGGATGTTGACCGGCTGGGACGTCCCATGAGAAGATATACCTGCTGGAGCGCGTGCTACGAGTGGGTGTTAAGGTGACCAGTGAGCTGAGATAAGGCAGAGCTTTATCTAACATAGACTTATAGATGACCTGGAGCAAGTGGGTCTGGCGACGAATATGTAGCGAGGGCCAGCCAACTAGAGCATACAGGTTGCAGTGGTGAGTGGTATAAGGGGCTTTGGTAATAAAACGGATGGCACTGTGATAGACTGCATCCAGTTTGCTGAAGTAGATGACATCGGCAGGATAGTCAGTTTTACGAGGGTAAGTTTGGCGGCGTGAGTGAAGGAGGCTTTGTTGCGAAATAGAAAGCCGATTCTAGATTTGAATTTGGATTGGAGATGTTTAATATGAGTCTGGAAGGAGAATTTACAGTCTAGCCAGACACCTAGGTATTTGTAGTTGTCCACATATTCTAGGTCAGAAACGTCCAGGGTAGTGATGCTAGTCGGGCAGGCGGGTGCAGGCAGGGAACAGTTGAAAAGCATGCATTTGATTTTACTAGCGTTTAAGAGCAGTTGGAGGCCACGGAAGGAGTGTTGTATGGTTTGAAGCTCGTTTGGAGGTTAGTTAACACAGTATCCAAAGAAGGGCCAGATGTGTACAGAATGGTGTCGTCTGCGTAGAGGTGGATCACATAGGTGTTCCTTTTGTCCAGGTGGCAAAGGGCAGTGTGGAATGCGATGGAAATAGCATCATCTGTGGATCTGTTGGTGCAGTATGCGAACTGGCGTGGGTCTTGGGTTTCTTGGATGATGGTGTTGATGTGAGCCATGACCAGCCTTTCAAAGCACTTCATGGCTACCGACATGAGTGCTACTAGTCGGTAATCACTTAGGCAGGTTACCTTCGCTTTCTTGGGCTATGGTGGTCTGTTTGAAACATGTATGTATTACAGACTCGGCCAGGGAGAGGTTGAAAATGTCAGTGAAGACACTTGCCAGTTGGTCCGTGCATGCTTCGAGTACACGTCCTGGTAATCTGTCTGGCCCCGCGGCATTGTGAACGTTGACCTATTTAAAGGTCTTGCTCACATCGGCTACGGAGAGCGTGATCACACAGTGGTCCAGAACAGCTGGTGCTCTCATGCCTGCTTCAGTGTTGTTTGCCTCAAAGTGATCATAAAAGGCATTTAGCTTGTCTGTTAGGCTTGTGTCACTGGGCTGCTCGTGGCTGGATTTCTCTTTGTAGTCTGTAATAGTTTTCAAGCCCTGCCACATCCGATGAGCATCAGAGCCGGTGTAGTAGCATTCAATCTTAGTCCTGTATTGATGCTTTGCCTGTTTGATGGTTCGTCTGAGGGTATATTAGGATTTCTTATAAGCTCCCGGATTAGTGTCCCTCTCCTTGAAAGTGGAAGCTCTAGCCTTTAGCTCGGTGCGGATGTTGCCTGTAATCCATGGCTTCTGGTTGGGAAATGTACGTACAGTCACTGTGGGGATGGCTTCATGGATGCACTTATTGATGAATCCGGTGACGGAGTTGGTATACTCCTCAATCCCATTGGATGAATCCCAGAACATATTCCAGTCTGTGCTGCAAAACAGTCCAGTAGCGTAGCATCCGCGTCATTTGACCATTTACGTATTGAGCGAGTCAATGGCACTTCCTGCTTTAATTTTTGCTTGTAAGCAGGAATTAGGAGGATAAAATTATGGCCAGATTTGCCAAATGGAGGGTGAGGGAGAGATTTGTATGCATCTCTGTGTGTGTGGAGTAAAGGTGGTCTAGAGTTTTTTTCCTCTGATTGCACTGTGACATGTTGGTAAATATTAGGTAAAACTGATTTAAGTTTGCCTGCATTAAAGTCCCCGGCCACTAGGAGCGCCACTTTTGTATGAGCATTTTCTTGTTTACTTATGGGCTTATAGAGTTGGTTGAGAGTGGTCTTAGTGCCAGCATCGGTCTGTGGTGGTAAATAGACGACTACGAATAATATAGATGAGAACTCTCTTGGTAGATAGTGTGGTCTACAGAAGTTTAATACCTCGATACTTCTTTAATATTAAATATCACGCACCAGTAGTTATTGACAAAAAGACACACACCCCCGCCCCTCGTCTTACCAGACGTTGCTGCCGACACACGGAGAAGCCAGACAGATTATCTGTGTCGTCGTTCAGCCACGTCTTGATGAAACATAAGATATTACAGTTTTTTATGTCCCGTTGGTAGAATTAATAGTAGATCATCCAGTTTGTTTTTCAATGATTGCCTGGCTTACCTACTCGTCGGCTAATTCTTACAAGGCACCCCTACCTCCTCCCCCTTTTACTCTGTCTTTTCTTCACGCTGATGACGGGGATTTGGGCCTTGTCTCGACAAAGCAGTATATCCTTCACATTGGACTCATTAAAGAAAATATCTTCATTCAGTTCGAGGTGAGTAATCACTGTTCTGATGTCCAGAAGTAATTTTTCGGTCATAAGAGACGGTATCAGCAACATTATATACAAAATAAGTTACAAAACAATGCCGAAAAAACAAACAAAATAGCACTGTTGGTTAGGAGCCCGTAAAACGGTGGCGCCATTAATGTCCCCTTCATCCAGTATCCCCTTACCCATATCTACCTCCATCACTCCAGTATCCCCTTACCCCCATACTTAAAACTGAGGATAGGGCTGGGGTAACTCTGGGGTCAGTGCATGGGGTTGTTGTTATGTATGCTATGGTATGGTACGGCAGGCCAGCAGGGTCAAGAGGGTACATCAGTGAGTTTGTACGACAAGCTCGTCTGGTAATGTCTGTAGCTACGCACGCCACAGACCTGTCTAACCCTAACCTTGTCTGGAATCTAATGGAGAACAGACACCATTAACACAATGATTAATGACATTGATTCAGTTTTCCAGACTGTTTTTTTTTCTCTCTGTCTCTGTCTCTCTCTCTCTCTCCTCTGCGATGTTTCATCAGTGTTGCCATGGTTAATTAGTCTGATTGCTCACCGCTGCCATCAAAACAATGTTGAGTCCTAGTGTAGTACTGTAGATGTGTGCTTGTGGTGCGTGCGGATGTCTCTCATTAAGCAGGTAATCAAAGGGGACTGGTGGAAAGGTCAGCTATGACTTCTGGGATTCTGATTACATGGATTAGATCTTGGCCAAGACATCATACACACGCACACATACTCTGTTCTGTGCTGTTACCAAACAAAGAACAGCAGAGAGAGAGAAAGAGAGAGAGAGAGAGAGAGAGAGAGAGAGAGAGACAGAGAGAGAGAGAGAGAGAGAGACAGAGAGAGAGAGAGAGAGACAGAGAGAGAGAGACAGAGAGAGAGAGAGAGACAGAGAGAGAGAGAGAGAGACAGAGAGAGAGAGAGAGACAGAGAGAGAGCGAGAGAGAGAGATAGAGACAGACAGACAGACAGACAGACAGACAGACAGACAGACAGACAGACAGACAGACAGACAGACAGACAGACAGACAGACAGACAGACAGACAGACAGACAGACAGACAGACAGACAGACAGATAGAGAGAGAGAGAGAGAGAGAGAGAGAGAGAGAGAACAAAGAACAAACAGCAAAAACATTTACAGTACCAGTAAAAAGTGTGGACACTGTATTAAACAAATCTAAATATATTTTATGTTTGAGATTGTTCAACGTAGCCACCCTTTGCCTTGATGACAGTTTGCACACACTTGGCATTCTCTCAACCAGCTTCATGAGGTAGTCAGCTGGAATGCATTTCAATTAACAGGTGTGCCTTCTTAAAAGTTAATTTGTTGAATGTCTTTCCTTCTTAATGTGTTTGAGTCAATCAGTTGTGTTGTGACAAGGTAGGGGTGGTATACAGAAGATAGCCCTATTTGGTAAAAGACCAAGTCCATATTATGGCAAGAACAGATCAAATAAGCAAAGAGAAACGACAGTCCATCAATTCTTTAAAACTTCAAGGTCAGTCAAAAATTGAAGTTGCTTCAAGTGCAGTCGCAAAAACCTTCAAGCGCTATGTTGAAACTGGCTATCATGAGCACCGCCACGGGAAAGGAAGACCCAGAGTTACCTCTGCTGCAGAGGATAAGTTCATTAGAGTTACCAGCCTCAGAAATTGCAACCCAAATAAATGCTTCAGAGTTCAAGTAACACATCTCAATATTAACTGTTCAGAGACTCTGCATGCAGAATTCTGCAAAAATATCCTCAGTGTACAACGTAGAACACCAAATAATGTATGCAGAGCAGAATTAATTACTAATTAATCACTAATTATCAAAATCCAGAAAAGAGTCGTTAAATTCTACAACCACCTAAAAGGAAGCGATTCCCAAACCTTCCATAACAAAGCCATCACCTACAGAGAGAAGAACTTGGAGAAGAGTCCCCGAAGCAAGCTGGTCCTGGGGCTCTGTTCACAAACACAAACACACCCCACAGAGCCCCAGGACAGCAGCACAATTAGACCCAACCAAATCATGAGAAAACAAAAAGATAATTACTTGACACATTGGAAAGAATTAACAAAAAAACAGAGCAAACTAGAATGCTATTTGGTCCTAAACAGAGAGTACACAGCGGCAGAATACCTGACCACTGTGACTGACCCAAACTTAAGGAAAGATTTGACTATGTACAGACTCAGTGTCATAGCCTTGCTATTGAGAAAGGCTGCCGTAGGCAGACATGGCTCTCAAGAGAAGACAGGCTATGTGCTCACTGCCCACAAAATGAGGTGGAAACTGAGCTGCACTTCCTAACCTCCTGTCCAATGTATGACCATATTAGAGACACATATTTCCCTCAGATTACACAGATCCACAAAGAATTCGAAAACAAATCCAATTTTGATAAACTCCCATATCTACTGGGTGAAATAACACATTGTTCCATCACAGCAGCAAGATTTGTGACCTGTTGCCACGAGAAAAGGGCAACCAGTGAAGAACACACACCATTGTAAATACAACCCATATTTATGCTTATTTATTTTATATATATAATATGACATTTGTAATGTCTTTATTGTTTTGAAACTTCTGTACGTGTAATGTTTACTGTTAATTTTTATTGTTTATTTCACTTTTGTATATTATCTACCTCACTTGCTTTGGCAATGTTAACACGTTACCCATGCCAATAAAGCCCCTTGAATTGAATTGAATTGAGATGGGGAGAGAGAGAGATGGGGGGAGAGAGAGATGGAGGAGAGAGAAAGATTGGAGAGAGAGATGGGGAGAGAGAGAGAGAGAGATGCGAGAGAGAGAGAGAGATGAGAAGAGAGAGTGGTAGAGAGAGAGAGATGAGGAGAGAGCGAAAGATTGGAGAGAGAAATGGGGGAGAGGGACGGAGAGAGATGGGAGAGAGAGAGAGATGAGGGAGAGTGGTAGAGAGAGAGAGATGAGGAGAGAGAGAAAGGAGGGAGAGAGAGAGGTGGGGGGAGAGAGATGGGGGAGAGAGAGATGGGGGAGAGAGAAATATTGGAGAGAGAGAGATGGGGGAGAGAGAGAGAGATGGGGGAGAGAGAGAGGGACGGAGAGAGATGGGAGAGAGAGAGAGATGAGGAGCGAGAGTGAGGGAGAGAGAGAGATGAGGGAGAGTGGTAGAGAGAGAGAGAGATGAGGGAGAGTGGTAGAGAGAGAGAGAGATGAGGGAGAGTGGTAGATAGAAAGAGAGATGAGAGATGAGAGAGAGAGATGAGGAGAGAGAGAGATGAGGGAGAGTGGTAGAGAGATGAGGGAGAGTGGTAGAGAGAGAGGTGGGGGGAGAGAGAGAGAGATGAGGGAGAGTGGTAGAGAGAGAGCTGAAACACTTGTACTTCAGGTTGTAGATCAGGTTGTAGATCAGTCTCCAACACCATGGCCTGGTGTCTCAACCCCTTCAGAAACACAGGTCCACATCCCACATGGTACCCTATCCCCTTGATGATCTGGTCAAAGGCAGCACACTATCTAGGGACTACGGTGCCATTTGGGACATGCCCAGAGCCTGCAGCGTCTTGCCAAGCTGATCCATGCTTTACGGCCCGAGTGGCAACACAGAGCACTTTAATGGAGCTGACATTCGTGCAACATGTGGTTCACTAGTTTCATAGCAGAAACAGGAAGCCTACAGTCCTTAAACCCTAACCACACACTCCACATGCTGTCCTCTGATCTACTGTAATACTGTGGACTAGGACAGGGTTAAACCCTACCACACACTATGCATGCTGTCCTCTGATCTACTGTAATACTGTGGACTAGGACAGAGTCCTCTGCCTACAGACAGAAACTAAAACAAGAGGCTCCCACGCTGAGGTCTGTCCAACGCTGGTCCGACCAAGCTGACTCCACACTCCAAGACTGCTTCCATCACGTGGACTGGGAGATGTTTCGTATTGCGTCAGACAACAACATTGACGAATACGCTGATTCGGTGTGCGAGTTCATTAGAACGTGCGTTAAAGATGTCGTTCCCATAGCAACGATTAAAACATTCCCTAACCAGAAACCGTGGATTGATGGCAGCATTCGTGTGAAACTGAAAGCGCAAACCACTGCTTTTAATCAGGGCAAGGTGTCTGGTAACATGACCGAATACAAACAGTGCAGCTATTCCCTCCGCAAGGCTATCAAACAAGCTAAGCGCCAGTACAGAGACAAAGTAGAGGTCTACAGTCAATCACGGACTACAGGAAGAAATCCAGCCCAGTCACGGACCAGGATGTCTTGCTCCCAGGCAGACTAAATAACTTTTTTGCCCGCTTGAGGACAATACAGTGCCACTGACACGGCCTGCAATGAAAACATGCGGTCTCTCCTTCACTGCAGCCGAGGTGAGTAAGACATTTAAACGTGTTAACCCTCGCAAGGCTGCAGGCCCAGACGGCATCCCCAGCCGCGCCCTCAGAGCATGCGCAGCCCAGCTGGCCGGTGTGTTTACGGACATATTCAATCAATCCCTATACCAGTCTGCTGTTCCCACATGCTTCAAGAGGGCCACCATTGTTCCTGTTCCCAAGAAAGCTAAGGTAACTGAGCTAAACGACTACCGCCCCGTAGCACTCACATCCGTCATCATGAAGTGCTTTGAGAGACTAGTCAAGGACCATATCACCTCCACCCTACCTGACACCCTAGACCCACTCCAATTTACTTACCGCCCAAATAGGTCCACAGACGATGCAATCTCAACCACACTGCACACTGCCCTAACCCATCTGGACAAGAGGAATACCTATGTGAGAATGCTGTTCATCGACTACAGCTCGGCATTCAACACCATAGTACCCTCCACGCTCGTCATCAAGCTCGAGACCCTGGGTCTCGACCCCGCCCTGTGCAACTGGGTACTGGACTTCCTGACGGGCCGCCCCCAGGTGGTGAGGGTAGGCAACAACATCTCCTCCCCGCTGATCCTCAACACTGGGGCCCCACAAGGGTGCGTTCTGAGCCCTCTCCTGTACTCCCTGTTCACCCACGACTGCGTGGCCACGCACGCCTCCAACTCAATCATCAAGTTTGCGGACGACACAACAGTGGTAGGCTTGATTACCAACAACGACGAGACGGCCTACAGGGAGGAGGTGAGGGCCCTCGGAGTGTGGTGTCAGGAAAATAACCTCACACTCAACGTCAACAAAACTAAGGAGATGATTGTGGACTTCAGGAAACAGCAGAGGGAACACCCCCCTATCCACATCGATGGAACAGTAGTGGAGAGGGTAGCAAGTTTTAAGTTCCTCGGCATACACATCACAGACAAACTGAATTGGTCCACTCACACAGACAGCATCGTGAAGAAGGCGCAGCAGCGCCTCTTCAACCTCAGGAGGCTGAAGAAATTTGGCTTGTCACCAAAAGCACTCACAAACTTCTACAGATGCACAATCGAGAGCATCCTGGCGGGCTGTATCACCGCCTGGTATGGCAACTGCACCGCCCTCAACCGTAAGGCTCTCCAGAGGGTAGTGAGGTCTGCACAACGCATCACCGGGGGCAAACTACCTGCCCTCCAGGACACCTACACCACCCGATGTCACAGGAAGGCCATAAAGATCATCAAGGACATCAACCACCCGAGCCACTGCCTGTTCACCCCGCTATCATCCAGAAGGCGAGGTCAGTACAGGTGCATCAAAGCTGGGACTGAGAGACTGAAAAACAGCTTCTATCTCAAGGCCATCAGACTGTTAAACAGCCACCACTAACACTGAGTGGCTGCTGCCAACACACTGACACTGACTCAACTCCAGCCACTTTAATAATGGGAATTGATGGGAAATGATGTAAATATATCACTAGCCACTTTAAACAATGCTACCTTATATAAATGTTACTTACCCTACATTATTCATCTCATATGCATACGTATATACTGTACTCTATATCATCGACTGCATCCTTATGTAATACATGTATCACTAGCCACTTTAACTATGCCACTTTGTTTGCATACTAATCTCATTTGTACATACTGTACTCGATACCATCTACTGTATCTTGCCTATGCTGCTCTGTACCATCACTCATTCATATATCCTTATGTACATATTATTTATCCCCTTACACTGTGTACAAGACAGTAGTTTTGGAATTGTTAGGTTAGATTACTTGTTGGTTATTACTGCATTGTCGGAACTAGAAGCACAAGCATTTCGCTACACTCGCATTAACATCTGCTAACCATGTGTATGTGACAAATAAAATTTGATTTGATTTGATTTGAT